>NC_139706.1:1570000-1575000 GCF_964188405.1 Protomyctophum parallelum | reverse complement strand
ACTTCTTGTAAATTAAGTAATGCAGATGTTTAACAATAATTAAACTATCTTATAAGGGTCCATTTATTTACCAACCCTCCACCCCCTTAAGGACCACTGGTTGAAAACCACTGACTTAGGTCAGGGGTTCTCAACGTTTTTGGCTGGGGACCTAGTGGAAGATTTAAGGCACATTTGACTTCAAGTCATGATACAGAGAAACCCTTTGGCATGGAAGTACCTTAGGGTCATATGAAAAGATTTATCCAAAGAGACAAGCTGCATCACCCTTCATTACTGAAATATGCACGTTTTTCAAAATGGCCGCCGACAATGAACCACTATTACACCAGAGCCAATATCTTTGCTTTGGTTAGAGCTATAATAATAATATTGGTGTCAAAGTATACATTTTTAGGGTCAAGGAATCCAATTAAATAGATTTCAAGAATAAAAAACCCAATAGTTTTCTCGTTACCATGACAACAGGGGTAAAATTTGCTAATTTAATTCAAAAGAATACGTTTTAACAGGGTAACTTTACCCCCCCTCACCCTCTAAAGCTTTCATTTAGTTTCCTCTTTGGCATGGAAGTACCTTAGGGTCATAGGAAAAGATTTATACAAAGAGACAAGCTGCATCACCTTTCATTTGTGAAATATACACATTTTTCGAAATGGCCGTCACCATTTACAGCAATACAGCATAGCCCGTATCTTTGCCTCTGTTAAAGCTATAATAAAAAGATGTATGTCAAAGTGTACATTTTTGGGGTCAAGGAATCCAATTAAATAGATTTCAAGAATAAAAAACCCAATAGTTTTCTCGTTACCATGACAACAGGTGTAAAATATGATCATTTCATTAAAATAAACATGTTTTAACAGGGTAACTTTCCACCCCCTCCCCACCCCCCTAAAACTTAGTTTTCCATTTGGCATGGAAGTAACATTGCAAAGAAATTATTCAAAGAGACAAAATGAGATCACTCTTCATTTCTGAAATATATTCCTTTTTTTAAATGTCCGCCATTTACAGCAATACAACATAGCTCATATCATTCTGTTAGAGCTATAATATTGGTTTCAAAGGAATTCAATTGAGTAGTTTTCAATGCAAAAAATAAATACAAATAGAAATCACTAATTACCATGACAGTGGGTGGACAAATGTGCAAATTTCATTCAAAAACAGGGTAACTTACACCCTCCCACACTTTACTTTTACCTTTGGTATGGAAGTACCTTATAGGGCAATAAGAAAGACATTATTCAAAGAGACAAATAAGAACACTTGATTTCTGAAATATATGTGTTTAAAAATGGCCACCACCATTTGAAGTAATACAGCAGATGCAAAGGTATGGGACCTTTGCTTCTGTTAAAGCTATAATGGTAAACTTCAAAGTGTACATAGGGTCAATACCATGACAATGGGGTTGCAAATCCTATTCACATAATGTATCTGCAGACAAGTATCTGCAGAGAGCCATGTATGCTCTGACATGCAGCATTCTCAAGGTGCCTTACATGGGGCCCTGTATGGGGCACCTGTTGTGGGGGATTCCGTAGTCTTACTGGGGGTCTTCAATGCACGTGGGCAATGACAGACACTTGGGAGTGGCGTGTTTGGGAGGAACGATCTCCCTGATCTGAACCCGAGTGGTGGCTTGTTATTGGACTTCTGTGCCAATCATGGGCTGACCATAACAGTTATGGTCAGTATATGTTATCCCGGGAGACTCGGGACAGCCAGTTAAGAAACTCCACAGTGGAAAAGCCCCAAAGGTTGGTGAGATCCGTCGAGAAATGCTGAAGGCTCTGGGTGTTGAGGGGATTGGTTGACACTTGACACATATTTTCAACATAGGGACAGATAGGGTGAGAAGTTCAGTCATGTGAGAGAGACTCAGAGTAGAGTCGCTGCTTATTCGCTTGGAAAGGAGTCATCTTAGGTGGTTCGGGCATCTGGTTAGGATGCTTATCGGGCATCTCCCTATAGGGAGGTCCTCGATGCACGTCCCACTGGGAGGAGACCCCTGGGAAGACCAAGGATGAGATGGAGGGATTACAACCATTCATTGGCCTTGGAACGCCTCTGGATCCCCAGGTGGAAGTTACTAATGTTGCTCTGGAGAGGGAAGTCTGTAGCATGGTGGAGCTGTTGCCCCTGTGACCTGACTAAGGATAAGCGGTTGAAGATGGATATTTTCAATATTGCGTGGAAGTCTGGTACAGTGCCTAAATAGTGGCAGACTGGGGTAGTTGTGCCATTCTTTAAGAAAGGGGACCAGAGGTTGTGTGCCAATTTTAGAGGTATCTCATTGCTCAGTCTCCCTGGTTTACACCAAGGTACTGGAAAGGAGGGTCTGGCCGATAGTCAAACCTCAGATTCAAGAGGAGCTAAGTGGATTCCGTCCTTGTCGTGGAATAACTGACTAGTTCTTCACTCTTGCACAGATCCTGGAAAAGGCCTGGGAGTATGTATATCCAGTCTACTTGTGTTTTGTGGATGCAGCGTGCAGGAATATGGGGTGAGGGGGTCCTTGTTGAGGGCCATTCAAACTCTGTACACCCAAAGCGAGAGCTGTGTCCGTGTGTTGGGCAGTAAGTCAGATTTGTTTGTGGTTGGGGTTGGCCTCCACCAGGGCTGCACATTGTCACCTATCCTGTTTGTGATTTTCATGGAAGGATCTCGAGACGCAGTCGTGGAGGAGAGGGTATACGCTTCGGGGAGCTAAGGGTTGCTTCACTGCTTTTTGCAGATTATGTTGTCGAGTGTGTGGTGGCCATAGGAAGAGGATCAGCATCTCCAAATCTGAGGCCATAGTACTCAGCAGGAAACCGCTGTATTGTGCAATGCTGGGGGAAATTTGATGTCACCTTGTTGAGACTTATTTGATTAATTACATATGCATATTTTACCACAATTGTGATTGTAAAATTGTAATTTAGCGGTGCTCCTATATGCACAGCTTTGTGTGTACGTGTGTGCATGAGCACGGAATGTGCTCAGTTGATTGGCTGATGATGTACAATGATATGACAGAATTATAACAGAAGCAAAAATATTAGATCTGCTGTATTATTGTAAATGGTGGCGGCCATTTTGAAAATGTGTATATTTCGTAAATGAAGGATGATGCAACTCGTCTCTTTGGATAAATCTTTTCCAATTGCCCTAAGGCCCTTCCATGCCAAAGGGAAAACTAAATAAAAGTTTTAGGGGTGAGGGGTGGAAAGTTACCCTGTTAAAACGTATTTTACGATTTAAATTAGCATATTTGACCCCTATTGTCATGGTAACGAGAAAACTATTGGGTTTTTTATTCTTGAAATCCATTTAATTGGATTCCTTGACCCTAAAAATGTATACTTTGGCACCAATATTATTATTATAGCTCTAACAGAGGCAAAGATACGGGCTATGCTGTATTGCTGTAAATGGTGGTGGCCATTTTGAAAAAGGTGTATATTTCAGAAATGAAAGGTGATGCAGCTTGTCTCTTTGGATAAATCTTTTCCTATGACCCTAAGGTACTTCCATGCCAAAGAGGAAACTAAATGAAAGTTTTAGTGGATGAGGGGGGGTAAAGTTATCCTGTTAAAACGTATTTTTTCGAATGAAATGTGCATATTTGACCCCCGTTGTCATGGTAACGAGAAAACTATTGGATTTTTTAGTCTTGAAATCTATTTAATTGGATTCCTTGACCCAAAAAATGTATACTTTGGCACCAATATTTTTATTATAGCTTTAACAGAAGCAAAGATACGGGCTATGCTGTATTGCTGTAAATGGTGGCGGCCATTTTGAAAAAGGTGTATAATTCAGAAATGAAAGGTGATGCAGCTTGTCTCTTTGGATAAATATTTTCCTATGACCCTAAGGTACTTCCATGCCAAAGCAGTTCTCTGTATCATGACTTGAAGTTAACGGCGAAAATTTCGACCTTAAATCTTCCACTAACCCCCGGAAACGCTTTGGCCATGTCTTGTGGCCAAGATATGGCTTGTGGCTAAATAGTAAGTATATCCATTTATTGGATGTGACGCTTCCCTATATTGTGTGTTTATATATATTACTCTTGGGTTGTCTGGTTAGGTGTATAATGTGTCTTGCTCTCCTAATCATTTGTATGTTCTCTGTCCAATAGGATTGGGGAGCAGAGCTACTAATGATGATCAGCTCGCACCTGGGCCCGGGTGTCGACGCCTATAAATGCCTGCTTCCCCGGTCCTTCCCCAGTTCTGTTCTTTTCATTTGCCTCCTGCACCTTTTCCACCATGCACACTTTTCAACATTTCTGTTAATTAGCTGACATTAGCAGATGGAATATGTCAAAGTTGACATTCAGTGTTTTAGTTGGCATTTCAAACCTGCAGTGAAATAATATCTTTGAGAATTTCCCTGAAAATGTCCAACTTTGTATCAATTAAACAAAGGCAAAACTGAAGTAATTGTCTTTGGAGCCAAGGAAGAACGATTGAAAGTCAGTGCTCGGCTTCAATCTGTAATGTTACATGTAAAAACCAAAACCCAAGACAGAAATGTAGTCATGGACTCGGACCTGAATTTCAACAGCCACATTAAGACAATTACAAAGTCAACCCACTATCACATTAAGAATATATCAAGGATTAAAGATTTGGTAAAACTTGCCCATGCACTTGTCCAGCTCGCTTGTTAAGAGGGTGTACGTACATGTGTACATACATGTGTACGGCTGTAGTCCACCTAACTCCAGAACCGTTCGCCCCAACGACTTCAAATTCGACACACGCGTTCCATGCACACCCCCACAGGGAGTGCAGTGCAATTCTGGCTTTTGAAATTACATCACATGACAGCCAAGTCTATGGACTTTTAATGTTTGTTTAGAGCACTTTTAACAAACATTGAATTGCAGCGAAGTCTATGGACTTTTAATGTTTATAATATTTAGGACAATTCTGTGACAAGGTGAAATGTCATGTGGCCAATATAAATACATCTTGTTGTTTTGTTTTATACAATAATAA
>NC_139706.1:1557500-1560000 GCF_964188405.1 Protomyctophum parallelum | reverse complement strand
GCATGTCCAAAATAGTCGCATGCGACGATGCATTCGTCGCATCGCGGCACATTGTGAGCTTGTAGATCAGCTGTTTTAATTTCAAGGACCCCCAGTTTGACATGCATTCATCTACGGACCCCCATTTAATGGCATTTCTATCTCTGGGACCCTCAATTTATATTGTTAACTCTGAGAGAACGGGTCCATTTGGTTCCATTGGTACACTCTCAGAGTTACAGACCCATAAGGGTCCATTTGGTTCCATTGGTACACTCTCAGAGTTACAGACCCATAAGGGTCCATTTGGTTCCATTGGTACACTCTCAGAGTTACAGACCCATGATTTGGTTCCAAACTATCATTTAGCTGGGGACCCCCTGCTGGAACTCCCTCAATGACCCCTGGGGGTCCCCGGACCTTGGGGTGGTGGGTGAGGATCTGTCGGGTCGCTGCTGGCGCGGAGAACACAATGCCAAACACAGCCAAGCATTACGCATGTCTTCTGAAGTTTATTACATTTACACAGATAGAGAAATATATGTAGCAGAGTGGCTCAGAGCCTCTTCCTGATGGCCTCAAAAGTATAATATCTCCCCCGGTCCAGAGGGACACCCCTCTAGTCTAGTGGTTAAGATGTCGGACTATCATGCGGGATGCCCGAGTTCGAATCCCGGGCGTTACATAATACAGTATACAGTGAGAACAGTGGATCTATGACGTCCCCATGGCAGATTATGGAAACAATAGATAAGAACAGAATGAGAAGGAACAGAGCATGCATGCATCTCATATCATTGTGTACTGTACATATAGTCAGTTCCTCTGATACAGTAGTGCAAGGGTTTTCAACTGATTGTGACCCAGGGACCACCACCTTGACTAAGGATCAACCTGGGGACCACTGTTGTGTTGTACTGGGATATGGGCTAAGATGAGTGCTTTCGTAACACTTGTTATGGAATGCATCCCATGTCTTATACTGTTTCTCAAACGATGGCGTGCCTTAACCTTTATCCCTAAACTTTTTTTTTTTAAATCTTGAAAAATACTAGCTGATCTACATCCACACATTATGGCTATTATTGGCTATTTGAACTATTTTAATAATAGTAATAGTAATATATGTAAAAATGGCAAATACGTGCAAGATATAGCACATGATGACATGATTATATGGGCACATTAACATTTCCTAATAATGATGACTCATTCAGGCAAGCTGGTACAGTGGTACACCCTTCTTGAGATTCTAATTAACTGCCTTTTCTGTGGAATTTCTTAACCTCAGACTTCCCAGTAATTCTGATAACATTGACACACTTCCATGGAACAGTGCACAGACGTTTAGTGCACTGTTCTGTTCCATGGAAGAAAATACTTTGCTGCATTACTAAATGCATGGTCAGGGACCACATGCAATACCTCCACGGACCACCAGTGGTCCACGGACCACCTGTTGAAAACAACTGCAGTAGTGGACAGTCGTCATGTCATGGTTATCAATATGTCACTGCATGAGTCAGGCAGCAGAGGCCATATTTCATAACATACACTAATAACTAAATGTAGTTTGTACTGAGTTACTTTACACCAGTGGTTCCCAAAGTGGGGTCCGGGGACCCCCAGGGGTCCTTGAGGGAGTTCCAGGGGGTCCCCATGAAGTTAAATGATATAGTTTGGAACCAGATGGACCCTTACGGGTTGAGGGTCCCAGAGATAGAAATGCCATTCAATGGGGGTCCGTTGACTAATGCATGTTGACAGCTGTTTCTGCTCGCGGGACTCCACTCATCCATCCATGGTTGAGGTGGATTGACAGCTCTACTGAACTCTAGATGAAGACACCAGGTTCTCCTCAGTGGGAGAGTCTGGGGGAGAGAGAGAGAGAGAGAGAGAGAGAGAGAGTCTGTGTGTGTGTGTGTGTGCACGCACGTGTTAGACCCACGGTTCCCACTACTGTCTGTAAATGGTCTTTATCCATTTCCAAATGGTTTCACATTCATATAACTGGCTCGCTGGCTGGCTGCACCGTGCACACATCTGTACGTCTTGGCAAACGTTCCTCATGCTCATGGCATTGTGTGAACATTCCTCCTACATGTCTAGAGAGAGCATTCACAGTACAGTATATGGACTGTGTCATATATAGGTGTGTGCAGTGTTAAAGCTATATAATGCACTGTAATTGGCCTGCGCGCGCGTGTGTGTGTGTTGCGATGCGTTTATACGTGCGTGCGTGTTTCTGCGAGAAAGAGTCATTAGCTATACGACTGTTCCATGTGGACTCAATTAACAATGCTGTTGTAAAATACAATACGTCGTACATGCAGTCACTGCACCCGGCAGACTGCAGCGTATGTACCTGTGATATTGTCCTTGATTTCACACCTCAGAAAGTGTTCTTCAACCAACCAACCTTCACCCCCCCCCCCCCCTCCCTCTCCCCCTCTTCTGTGGGGCTTTACGTTTGAAGCCCCAATGTTAGGGACGTGCAGAGAGTGTTTAGAGGGGCTGCAGG
>NC_139706.1:1545000-1552500 GCF_964188405.1 Protomyctophum parallelum | reverse complement strand
TCTCACTGCAGAAGACATAATCGATTGCCTGCCCCGTATATAGATGAGATAAAGAGATACGGGGGAGAGAGAGAGAGAGATACCAAGATGCATGCATATGGAGAAAGAAAGAGACCATTGACACTATATGCCCTATATATCGTGCATGACAGATGAGAAATAGTTGTACTTTAATTGGAAAAGGATAATGACTTCTATTCTAAAATGTATCCTTTAAACACTTGACACTGCTTCATTTTACCCCAAATGAGCTTACCCTCCCCTCCCTCCCCCCTGTGACGTGACGTCATGTGGCAGCCAAGTCTATGGACTTTGTGCATCGTGTCCCCCCAAAGGCAGCCTCACTCACTTTGTGTGATTTTTTTTTCCCTTTCTCCGGCTGTTTTCAACTTTGGAAACTATAACTATGGACCTCTTGCCTCTCGGACTGAACTCTAAAACTCGGGTCAGTTTGATCTCCTGCCCTTTCACACCTCGCAGCTCCACTCACAGGTCAGGAGGGTCACCAACCGTGTGCTACAGTTTATAATTACTGGCTCAATCATTAACAGAGGACCGTTCCGGGGCGGGGCGGTAACCACTGTGACTCAACTGGCTGTGGGGCTGTTCCCGTACAGCCAGGGAGGTAAGCTGACCCCCCTCCCTCCCATCACGCCCCCCCTTAGGTCAGAGTCAATTAGAAGGAGCTACTGCTTGGCGGCCAGTGACTAAACGGCCGTAATGCCTCAGCGTTTTTGACGCGCGCGGTGCAGCTGTTCATCGTCAAAGTATGAATTAGGGTGCGTTCGCACGGGCAGGCGCGACGGCGCTTTGTGAGTTGATTTGGAGTAAGACAACTGAGTTACGACAACTCCGTTCACTTCATGGGGTCAGGCTTTTCTTCACCAAATAATGAATGAACAGAAATCAACAATCAAAAATACATAACAAAAACACAGAGACAATCAAATAAATCCAAAGGTAAACAGAAAAACAACTTGACATAAACTTCAACAACAATAAGGGGCCATGAGGCTCTTCTACATAGACTTCTATTGAAAAGGGACAACAGGAAGTTTACGGAATGCATTGGAACCAATTGGGCTCGTGCAAGTACATGAACCACGTGACCAGGCTGTTTTCTGCCCCCTCAATGTCGTAACTCTTTATATAGCCTACTCTATGGCTCTGATTTGGAGCAGCTACATTGCGTCACTGCGTCTTTGCATCGCCATGTCGCTGGCTTCCATTGACAATGAATGGTAGACTTTGGTATGGTAGCTTTTATACATTTGCCCATGTGAACCCGTGTATGTGGTTTTAGATATTTTAGATTTTAGCAGTGAGCCCAGTGTCTCTGATGTCATGGACACTGGGCTCACTTACTTCCTGGACTACAATCAAGGAAGCTTTCAGAAGGAATGGAAAAGGTCACGTGACTGGACTGCGTCATGACACTTTCATGGACACTTTCATGGGAGCCCAACTCACACCGGAAGTTCAATACATGGCAGTGAATGGAGCCGGCTGGAACAGCTCATAACAAACATTATTTATGAACAATTGAGACATATAATCGGTTCAGGAATCACAGCTTGTTTTCTAATCACTTGCTTTTCGATGTGCACAGAGTGCACAGTATATCATTTTATTTGAGGCAGCAGGGATCGTTTCTGGCTCGGAGGTATCGGGAGATTTGACTGACAGACAGGAAACGGTGGGAAGTCTCACGATACTTGGTGCGTTCAGAAAGGTGCTCTGTGCTCTTTAGATACTGTACCTCTATAAAATGACACAATGTATACATCGAAAAGCAACACAGCAGACAATAATGTGTTACATGTCTGTTATTTTCCAGAAGCGATTACTTTGCAAAAGGTCTCAGTCATTCACAAGTAGTGTTTGTTCATGAGCTGGTCCATGGACATATAAACGTATAGACGCCCTTTCCGGCTCTGGAGCGTATATGTGCTCAAGGGAGGGCAAACTTTCCCGAGACCCACACGTGCACACACGTCCTATAGCGCATTTTCATTGATATCAAACGAGAGGAAAATTCTGAATTTAATTATTTTTAGTTGGCCTCTCCTTCACTTCCGTGTATACGTCTCAGAAAGAATCCCTCGTATCTCCTAATCTAGGGATCTCTCCGTGGTTTTGACCAGATGGATATATACTAAGCTCTTCATTTCTGACTTCTGACCTGCCTCTTGTTCAAAATATGAACGCGAGGGATTATTCAGCCACTTTATCGTAACGATAACGAGGTAAGCAAGCAAAATAGAATATATATGCCGTTTTTTGTCCGGAAGCACCCCGAGCTGTTATTTTGAAAGAAATCCGGGCGCTGATTGTGTTTAACAGCGGCCAAGAAGACTATCACAATAAATTGGCTCGGAAAACATCCTCCAACCCCTGCACGACCAATGGCTGAATAAAGTCAATGGAATTAGAGACATGGAAGAAATTAATTATTTGGTGAGGCTACAAAATGAGCAATTCATTAACCCATTGATGCCTGAGGCCAAATCTGGGAACGCCTTCTAGGGCCTGACCTAAGGTTTCTGAAAACCTTCAAATTCTGATGATGTATAGCAATAGCTGATGAGACACAGAGAGTGCGCCGGCATCAAGGGTAGAACAACGTATACGTTGCACCAGGCGTCAATGGGTTAAGGAATGGACGCCCTTTGCACGCATCGAGATTTAACATCTACCACGATGTATTCTACAAAGAGATTATGAATGTTTAATATGTGATATATGACAAGGGTCCTGATTCTTCAAAAACGAAATGCGCCAGAGTGTAACGGTGGCGGAAACAGATATCGTATTTATCCGTCCGATCAAGCTACGTTGAGATGACGTGTTATTCAGAGAGTGGTGTGTACCACAGGTGCGCTGGCGTATCGCAGGTGTATGTCATACTGAAAGCAGCGGGTGCAAAGTGATCGGAAAAGCAACCGACAACCTCATCTGCATTGATCCACGCCCCATATCGACCATAAAAGGCTTCAAGCATGACTCAGCAGACAGCAGTTTGTCTGAGATCACAGCCGCGGCCACTGCTATATCCAAGCTTACAATGGTGCGTGCTCCGCTGAAGCAATATAATTATAATTTATTGAATTAAGTTCGGGACCAAGGCGGGTGTTCACTCACACCTTTGCAGAGGTAAAACATATCCGATATTTAAAAGATCCGATATGTCAATGCAAAAGTCGTCTTTTCAGAGAGAGCGAGAGAGAGAGAGAGACGAGAGAGGGAGGGGGGCTGCATGGGCCCTCGACACTGTTGCGCGATAAAGAACAGTAGCCCATACATTCATAAGTAAATATATTAGGCTATAGGCCTGTAGGCCTGGGATCCTCTTGTCTGAAGAAATTATAATCCAGTGAGTTTATCCAGTGAGTTAAACTATTCTGTGTGTGGCATCCATGTGATCAATATCAATATACATTATTATAAATTCTGTCTGTGTGTCCGTCATGTTCACGAGTGGAGGTGAGCTGGTTTAAAACTGATATGACTGGCCGACTTTCAAACACGCTGCATTCATTAGGCTAATATTGGTCTTCTATTTTTTTATATAGGGCTAATTAGCCCTATTCATTTTCCAATGTGAATCGGATCGGCAGTACGCTGCTGTCTGCCCTCCGCCACACACACACACACACACACACACACACACACACACACACACACACACACACACACACACACACACACACACACACACACACACACACACACACACACACACACACACGCACCCCCCCCCCCCCCCCACACACACACACACACACCGCAGTCAACTGACTAAGGATCTCCGTAACAAAACAATTTCATTAGGCCTGCCGCCGCCTACTGCAGGCATTACTGTCTACACTAAACTATATGTTGGATTCGTACAGTGCAGAATGCAGATAAGCCTATGTTCTTATTATAACTGTGAATTTGTTTTTTAACATGCAGCGCGAGTCCGCGAGATCCGATCTACAAGCTCACAACCGTTGCACTTCGAGTATAGAAGGCTGCCGAGTGAGCATCCCCAATCGCGCATGATATAAATATCCTAATAAATAAATAAAAAGGTGTCGGCTTGCGGGGGCAGTTTCTGTATATGGGACTCTATAGGCTAACTTGCCTATAATGAATGCATTTAGGCATACAAGTGCACTCGGCTTTTATATATATATATATATATCGTTTTTTGTGCTGATTTTTTGTGCTGATCGACCAATATGTTGGGGGCACATGCCTACATATTTTATCTGAGATTTGGGGACTATTTATTGATTCAGCATGAAGACTAAAGCCTTCTGAATAAATCTATATGCAAGTGTATGCTTCCGCAAATTTCTCCGCCACCTAAAGAGGTGGCGGAGGATTTAGCGGAATTTCCGACGAACCAAAGACAGCGTCAAGTTCACGGCCATTTTCATGAATTCCAAATTAATGTGGGAAATCCACGTAAATGCCTTTCCGCCAGCGTCACGGCAATATATCAGCGGAAACACGTTGAAGAATCAGGCCCAATGTGTGCAATATGTGGGTAGATGAGCATTGTGCGACAGTGTCTGTAAAAATATGTATGGCACGTTCTGTAATTCGCATCTACTATTTATCATTGTCTTTGATTGATGGATCGCCCTCCCTCTTCCCCGCTTTCATTTTCTTTTCTTTCTTGTCCGTTTGACTGACTTACTCGCTCATGTTTATATTTCTTTATTTTATTTTTTATTTCATTTAAAAATGTTTTACTTTTGATGTTGCTGCTGTCTCTTTAGGGAGACAATGTGAATTTTGTATTGAGAACCTATAATGATGCTACTGTATGTTGTACTTGACAATGACAATAAAAACAATAAGTTGCAACAAAAAGGTTAGGTTTATGGGTTTTGGCCTGTCGGATAAAACACACATACTTCTACCTAGCAGTATTGAGTATACTTGCTACCGATCAAGCATGATTGCTTAAAAAAATAACTAGTTTTATTCATTTAAATAAGGTCCGGATTGCAGCCTTTGTTTTTGTTTTGAAGAAGAAGAAGAAGAAAGAACATTATTTGGATGTGATATCTGACATGAGTTATGACCTCGATGTCTTTCATTGAGTGAAGCCTGGGTTGAGCTGCCTGGAAGAGAGGGAAGGGATTAGCGGGAGAATCTGGTCATCCATCATCGAGACAAGTTTCTATAACTCTGTAACCCTCATGGAGACAAACACGCGTTGGCTAACACTAAATGCCTTTAACACATAGCACTGTGAACTTAAATCAAATGGACTCTCTCCTTCAACTGATCTTCTTTATAACACGCGCACGCACGCACGCACGCACACACACACACACACACACACACACACACACACACACACACACACACACACACACACACACACACACACACACACACACACACACACACAAACACACACGCACACACACACACACACACACACACTCACACACACACACACACACACACACACACACACACACACACACACACACACACACACACACACACAATGTCATGCAGTGTCAGTGTGAATTTAGATAGCTACGAGATGTTTAATCACTCCTGTCCTTTGGTGAAAGATATATATAGGCCTTGGGACAACTTGACCAACCATAAATTAACAACAAGAAAACAGAGTATCTAGTCTCCACAGCCTCGTGTGTAACTAGCTAGCCAACAACTTATGGATATGTAGAGCGGGTAGATTTGTTGAACACATGCTACGCTACGCTACGGGGCTGATGAGAAACTGGTGTGTACAGGAAGTATAGAGGATGTAACCATGATATACAGGGCCTTCCTTCTGCGAGGGATTTATCTGTTTAGCAGATTTCTGCTGCTCAAGTGTCCTCCAATTCCCTATATTATGTGTCATAATGTCAAAGGTTGATTCACGCACTTCCTATTAAAACTCTTGTAAAACGCAGAAAAACAAATAAATTCAAAAACTAGGCTCACTTTCAGGAACTAGGGCAAACTCCCCACGCAGTTCAAAGCTCACTTGTGCCGTTCCCTGATATATGGATTGCTTTTGTGATCAATCTGTGTCTCACGTCTATACCGTCTCTATCTCTATCTCGCCTCGCCTCACCTCCAGGGGTGGAGAAAGTACTCAATTGTTTCTACAATCAATACGGCAATGTAGAACTACACTCCGTAGTCCGTTACAAGCATCAAAATGTACTGAATACATTTGTCTTCATTTGTCTCTCCCCCCCCCCGTGCAGATCCACCATGTTCCCTGCTAACCTCCTGCTCCTCATGGTCCTGCTGCTACCTCAAGCCTCGTCCGGCCGCCGGGGGGGCGAAGACGCCAGCGAGGAGCCGGCCCACCGTGGCGGGGCGTCTCCGCCCTCCTCCTCCTCCTCCTCCTCCCCCGCCGCGGCGCCCCGTGGCGGTGACCACCCCACGCTGGCCGCGGTGCAGCCCAGTCTGGCTCAGGCCATCCAGAGCCTCCTGCTTAGTCGGCTGGGGCTGCAGGCGCGGCCGGAGCCGCGGCCCGGGGCGCCCGGGGCGCCTCAGTACCTGCTGGACCTGTACCGCTTCCACCAGCAGCAGTACCACCTGCTGGGAGACCCGTCCTTCAGCTTCCCCAGCCAGCACGTCCGGCAGGCCAACACCGTACGCAGCTTCCACCACACTGGTGAGCAGTGCATGCATGCACGCTGGGGAAATGTACTACCTTTTTGTGTTTTCTTTACTGAAAAGGTTTTTTGTTGTTGGTTAAAATAGGTTTTAATGACCTGGGCCAGCCGAGCGGTCCGGGCACCCGGTCTAGTATAGTCCACCCGGTCTAGTATAGTCCACCCGGTCTAGTATAGTCCACCCGGTCTATAGTATAGTCCAGCCTGGCAGTGTGTCGCGGGTTCGAGTCCCAATCCCGACGACCTTTGCTGCAGGAGTCTCCATGTCTCTCCAGTATTTTATTGCATGACGGGCGGCACACCTAGCCGTTAATAGAAGATGACGGCACACCTAGCCGTTAATAGAAGATTTGAGAACGGATTAATCACATTAGAAATATCATCAGTTGTGCTGATTAGACCATAATTGTTGTAGCTACTGCATTGGTTTGATGGGTTATAATTGAATTATTGTTTGGACAACAGGGGCACGCCTCCCCAGGGCTAATTGCTTGACAGAGGGTATAGGCCTGGGTGATTGGGGAGCGGCATGCACCTGGTGGACAAATATTTTTTACCTGACAGACAGACAGAGAGAAAGACAGCACAGAGATCATGCCATAACAATCTGTTTCTTATGCCTGCGTACATCCATAATCCCTGAGTGCATCAGTGGGTTTGTTGGCTAAGGTAGAAATTTTGGAACCAACAAAATGGCCACAACACATACAGATATTCTTTGTTGACTGGTGTCCCCCCAGGGGTCTATACTTGGTCCCTACCCTTTTTCCCTATACCATTTCTTCCCTATTCTCTAATAGCCTGCATCGATAATTTGATACAAGCTTGAATGTTTTATTTATTTATTTATTTT
>NC_139706.1:1185000-1542500 GCF_964188405.1 Protomyctophum parallelum | reverse complement strand
TATATATAGAGAGAGAGAGAGAGAGAGAGAGAGAGAGAGAGAGAGAGAGAGAGAGTGGACTAGTAGCCTAAAGGGAACAGCATATCGTTGCATGGACAACTGTAAAGTATATATTGATAAAAGGCTAGAACATAGGGAGGAGGAAGCTGGTGGTGACCTCAGGCACCTACAAGGGAACACTTGGTTATAAACATGATGAAACCACAGGGACGGAGAGGGTGAAGGAAACTGTCAATTGGAAACTGTGAGAAACACAGAGACACAAGATACATGACATGAAGAGAACGGGGAGATAAAATAAACTCATTAAGTAAAATCTGGAGTGTTAATTCAACGCCCAAAGGTGTACAAATTGAGCTTGATGATGGGCTCATGCACCATGAGGCTATATAGGGAAAGACGGTCTGTGAACCCCCAGGAATTTATTTAGCGGTTGGACCCACTGCACTGACGACGTGGGGGTCTGAGACCATCAAACCACAGCTTGCTTTTCCAGTGTTGACTGTCTATAAGGACCTCTCTAACAGCCTGACTATAAGGACCTCTCTAATAGCCTGACTATAAGGACCTCTCTAACAGCAACAGCCTGTGTATGTGTGTGTGGCTTTGTTACCCATTTCATCCTCTCAAATGATTCTGACAGACACGTGCAGTCATTAAACAGACAGACAGACACCTGCGCATGACTGCTGAAGAGAGAACTGGCATGGATTGGTCTGGATTGGTCTAAAAGACGATAGTCAGCGTGCACCGATAATGCAATGGACAGCATTTAAACGTTTACTCATTGACTTATACGCTCAGGGCCTTTCTCAGCTCCACCCCTCTCCCATTGTTTATATTGTGTTTAAGACCCAAGATGGCCGCAGCACCAGGAGGAGGTGAGCGGGCGGGGTCGACATTTGCCCTTACTGGGCTGCATTCAAGACACTTGCCTTGTGTCTGAACACATGCTTTGATGGATGTGTTCTGCCCCCCCCTCCCCCCCATCAAACAAAATGTTTGGTCAAACCATATGGGCTTCCATTGGAAAGCGGCCATTAAACACAGACACAAGACAGACACAAGACAGGTGTCTTGAATGCTCACCTCCGCCCCACCCCCTCCTGGTGCTTGGATCCTAAACACAATATAAACAATGGGAGAGGGGTGGGGCCGAGAAAGACCCTTAATTATTGTGCTGATGCTGACTGACACGGTAGCGGAGGTTTATGAGTGTTGTTATATTTCATGTTTCAACCTGTAGGGACAAGGGGTGAATTATCCAGTCAAAAAGCAACAGAGATTGACAACTGTACTGAAATATGCACCCGCATCACAGTGTATTTAAAACCACAATGATAATACAGAGGAACTATTATGCTATTATTTGAATGTACTGTTATCATGATTATTTAAAGAGTCATTTTTTTTTCTCTCCCCTGTACATTTCTTTTACTGAGATGAAGAAAGTCCAAGTGATAGTTGTGTTATCATTAAACATAATTCCATAAATCTAACTTAAATGACACGTTGTGTATTTAAATAGCAACCAAACGGTGTATTTAATCTTGAGAATATTTAAGATATGCGCACTCTTCAAAATGGTCAACCTGTAAACCTGATGCCTGTAATAGTCCATACCATATACTACTGTATGTCCACAGTGGCCATTTAGCGCTTATACCTCACACTAAACGCCTGTGGTCTCCGAGGCTATACACTAAGGCTGGGAAACCCATACTTACATTACCATAGATACTGTACTGTACATATAACTGGATTTCCCAGCCTGTGGGTGATGTAAGAGCAAAATTGCCACTGTGTAAATATGGTCAATTGCTTTGGTACAGTAGATTATGGTGGCGCTACATCTGTACTTACTGTATATGGTCTCTGTGTGTGTGTGTGTGTGTGTGTGTGTGTGTGTGTGTGTGTGTGTGTGTGTGTGTGTGTGTGTGTGTGTGTGTGTGTGCGTGTGCGTGTGCGTGTGCGTGTGTGTGTGTGTGTGTGTGCGTGTGTGTGTGTGTGTGTGTGTGTGTGTGTTGAATTAACAGCCATTGTTACTTCAAAATGTCTATCCTGTCATTCACATATTTTGATGTACAATACATGATAACAGAGTTAAGTGGTGTTGCCTTTATAAGCTCAACTAATACGTCAACATTGAAGCTCAATGTATTGTAGTCTACTGAACCATATGTAGCAGCAGGTGTCTTTGCTAGTTGTAGCCTAGTCTCGCGTTGCCAGACTGTTGCCTCTCGCAATTTCCAAATGCTTCCGTCACACAATCTGGAGCAACGGAAGAGCTGCCATGAGTAAAATATAAATGCTTCCATCATACAGTCTGGAGCAACGGAAGAGCTGCCATGAGTAAAATATAAATGCTTCCATCATACAGTCTGGAGCAACGAAAGAGCTGTCATGAGTCAAATATAAATGCTTCCGTCGTACAGTCTGGAGCAACGGAAGAGCTGTCATGAGTAAAATATAAATGCTTCCATCGTACAGTCTGGAGCAACGAAAGAGCTGTCATGAGTAAAATATAAATGCTTCCGTCATACAGTCTGGAACAACGGAAGAGCTGCCATGAGTAAAATATAAAGCGGAAGTGGAGCCTCCTCCCAACTTCCGTTTCATCTTTACGGTCGCGCAAATTTATCCTAATATAAATATAAAACAGCTAAGCATATATAAGCTTGTTGTTTAGCAGAAAAGGAAATTCAAAAAATATATATATATATTTGTGAACGGAAATAGCAGCTTCCTTACTCTGTAGTTCCAGAATCTATATAACATTCTGGAGGTGTAGTTCCAGACTCTATATAACATTCTGGAGGTGTAGTTCCAGACTATATAACATTCTGGAGCTGTAGTTCCAGACTCTATATAACATTCTGGAGGTGTAGTTCCAGACTCTATATAACATTCTGGAGGTGTAGTTCCAGACTCTATATAACATTCTGGAGCTGTAGTTCCAGACTCTATATAACATTCTGGAGCTGTAGTTCCAGACTCTATATAACATTCTGGAGCTGTAGTTCCAGACTCTATGTAACATTCTGGAGGTGTAGTTCCAGACTATATATAACATTCTGGAGCTGTAGTTCCAGACTCAATATAACATTCTGGAGCTTTAGTTCCAGACTCTATATAACATTCTGGAGCTGTAGTTCCAGACTCTATGTAACATTCTGGAGGTGTAGTTCCAGACTCTATATAACATTCAGGAGGTGTAGTTCCAGACTCTATATAACATTCGGGAGGTGTAGTTCCAGACTCTATATGTAACATTCTGGAGGTGTAGTTCCAGACTCTATATAACATTCAGGAGCTGTAGTTCCAGACTCTATGTAACATTCTGGAGCTGTAGTTCCAGACTCTATATAACATTCAGGAGCTGTAGTTCCAGACTCTATGTAACATTCTGGAGCTGTAGTTCCAGACTCTATATAACATTCTGGAGCTGTAGTTCCAGACTCTATGTAACATTCGGAGATTGGGGAATAGTTGTCTGGCAACGCGAGACTAGTTGTATAGCATATCTGCATGTCTTTAAAGACTAATGCTAAAAAACGTGACTATAGAGTGCCTTTCAGAACAGGGGCTTTGCAAGTGTTCTCTCTCTTCCGAGCTAAATATTCAGAGTAATTGTTTTTCAGTGTTGCTTTGTCCCTCTAAACCAGGGGTTCTCAACCTGTGGGTCGCGACCCCTCGGGGGGAGAGGGGGGGAATGGCTGGAAAATGGGAATTAAGAGTTTACATAGTACACATAGTACATGCATACACCTTCCCTAATGATTATTTCTGGGTTTTAGTATTTATTTATGGTGTATTGTCTCTATTATTAAGGTTATTGTAGCAGTCAATTTATATTGGGGGTCGGGAGGGGGCGGGGCGGGGGTCCCGAGACATTGCCAAAGCATGTCCGGGGGTCCCCGGCCCAAAACGTTGAGAACCCCTGCTCTAAACGGTATCATTTAAACCGCCTGTAAAATGTCTTGAGAAGTCATTATAATGTAATAAAGGGAGCAACCAGGACGGCTGTCATGTGACTATTCTTTTACATTAATATTCAACATTCACACTTTTTCCTGGCCTAATTATAACTAAAAATACATGGCATGGAGGCACCTATCCTCTGATGTATCCTGAGGTCAACGGGGTTCCGGGTCTTCCAACAGCATACCCCTCACTCAGGCGACGCAGCCGGGGTTGATCAAATCCCGACTTACGTCCCAGTATAACTACCCTCGATCAGTCCATCAGGGAATGAGCAAGGCCACACAATCCGTTGCTCCGGAGTCCGGAACTACTCTGCCGGGACTGGGAGAACAAGATTCTGGCACAGTTTAGGCACAGATATATGTATCCAAAGGAGCCACAGACACGAGAGGTTGAATGGTAACACAAACATTCACTGGGAAACAACAGGGGGAAATGACGGTACAGAAAGATCCGGTCACCTGGGGCTCAGGTGCCTATATGCTGTTCCCACACTGACACGTTGCCATGACACTGTTGTCATGACAATACCCATATCATATCATAATATGATATGATATGATATGGGTCATGATGTATTGTCAAAAAGGAAAAAGGGTGGTGCCAGGAATGATATTATCATTCCTGGCGCCACCCTTTTTCCTTTTTTCTCTTTTTTTTCCTTCTTTTTAAATGCGTTTCTGTGGGTTGACTCCGGTCCGGGCCCCTCCTACGTCTCACCAGGTCCACTCTGCTCTCACCATGGTCCAGGACCTGTGCGTTGCACCAGGCACTTCATTCAGGAGTGGTGGACTATAATGGCCCTCCTAAAGGCCTCACCAAGGTTTGTTGGGCTTCCTCCTCACGGAGGACACAGGCTGGGGCGCTAACCCATACTGCTCATCCGGGTGCCGTCTACATTCCGGCTGCCACCCGTCTCTCCGGTGGTCACCAGACTATATCCTGATGATGTCACATAGTCTATTCCTATGAGTCACTATAAATAGAATATAAATTAGAAATGAAATAGGCTACTCCCTATATTTACAATTGGCTAAATGTTTGTTTGTTTGTCCAGGCTACAGATGTCAGGGAGGTTGGCTTTGACGAATGATAGTATTTAGCCGATATTTTAGCCTACTCGATGTTCAGGCCTGCGTAGTGGCCCGAACGAACCTCTAGTTAATTACAATCTCTGTCCATCAATATTCATAAAAAAATCACACCTGTGTGAAGTGATCGAGGGGCGCTAATATATTAAAGTCTAACTCATGTTGATTAGGGGATGTAATGATGATGTAAATGTAACCCAGCCAACATGGCAACCCGAAAATGGCAACCCATTGTTTACAATAGGGTCCACCATGTCCACCATTCATTATAACATTTAGAGACGTACAAATATACACTTCTATATAGCCAAAAGCATGCCGGAAATCATCACAGAGGAGGTAAAAAGGGGAATAAAACATATACAGTGAGGGGAAAGAATTCAGATTTTACGATGTACGATGCTAAGAGCGCCCCTCACTTCACACAGGTGTGATTTTTTCATATCTATGCTAGATACCACCTTGCTGGCAAGATGGCTGTGGTCTGCATATGGTCTCCATTCATCTCCAACTCTTTATTAAACAGAAAATGCATTTTCAGGTCAGACAAATTTGGAACAATATAAAAATCACACCTGTGTGAAGTGAGTGGTGCAACTCTGTGTGGGGTCCCCGGAAGTTCCAGACCCACTGGATCACGGCCAGGGTGCCGGCCCGGTTCCGGCGAGCCGCCCCGCGTCCGAAACGGTTGAGAAATGACAGAGTTACCGTGTGGGGCTCCCTCTACTGTTCTGTACTGTACTGTCACTGTACTGTACTGGCAATTAATATGTGCGTGTGTGTTTGTGTGTGTGTTAGGTTGCGCACAGGTGGTGAAAAACAACCATGCTATTTCCGTGCTCATACCCAGGCACCCAGCTACCCAGCCACACACATAGCTCCGTAAGGGAGTGGTTGCACCACTCAAAAATGAAGCTACACTCTCTCCTGATTGGCTGAAATGTTAACTTGTGACCTACGTGAAAGTCTTTGTTGAGTGCAGCAGGCCAGCCTGACGTCCGCTGTGGTAACCTAGCAAGGAAGGTATCCCACCTTTGTCATATACCTCATACTGTACATAATGTATTGTTGAGGAGAGAAGTTCACATCACCACTACTGAGTTCAATTCAATTATTGTACAAGGCTCCATGTCTCACTATACGCCTCCCACTCTGGAAGCTGTTAAACCAGCTTATCAATTCACCACACACGCAGCACGCACGCTGCACGCACACACACACAGGACTCCAGCAGCACACCTGTTTCTGATCCCAGAACCCAAACGAGAGAGAGAGAGAGAGAGAGAGAGAGAGAGAGAAGAGAGAGAAGAGAAGAGAAGAGAAGAGAAGAGAAGAGAAGAGAAGAGAAGAGAAGAGAAGAGAAGGAGGTGGAGAAGGGAAGGAGATGGCCGGTGTGTTTGGTTGCAGATCATTACTCATGTTGTGCACACAGCGGGGGTCAAACCGACTCTACGGCCTGCCTGACCCCCCGCATTCCTGTGTGTTTGAAAGGGAACCGACGGGGCCGCGTCCCGGCCAGATGGGCCCAGTGCACTGGAGAGAGGTGGCTGGACGTGAAACCTGCAGCGCCAGATCCTTCCATCCTGGGAGAGGGGATGACCCGGCTCCTGTTGGAGGCTGGACGCGTTCCAGGCCGTTCTGGAACCGTCTGGGTCCCAACATACTCCTCTCACCACCTGTCAGCGGCACACGGTGGGGGTCCTGAGAGTGTATGTGCGTGCGTGCGTGCGTGCGTGCGTTCAAACGCTCAAAAAGAATTGCATTCCATATCATGCATCGTATAATATCATAGCCAAGTTGCTCACCTATAGTCACTCCTTTAATCACCCGGCATCGACCCAGTCTTCATCCTATGATTTCTCCTTCCCTTCCATTATCTCTGATCCCTCAGCGCACTCTCAACGTTTTGTGACCAAGTCAAGTCAAAATCCTGCCCCACAAAAAAGGCACACTTGTATTCGTAGCGAAAGTAGAGGTTCCAGAAGCAATTTTAGATTATTTTATGTAAGAAAATGCTAACAACAAATATTACAATTTTGCCTAATGTCATGCCCACAATAGGGACAGATTGAAAGTTAATATATATCTAGACGTGACCTTTAGTTTACCGGAGACTTTTCTCATCTTTAACTTTCACCCTCGGGATGGATTTAATGTTCATCGCATCAGCACCTCTTTCACAATTGAAATACATTCTTCATCACCCTGACACCCTTCCTCTCCCGTGCAGGTCATGAGACGGACCAGGAATGCCTCTGAGGCTGCGAGGCAGGCAGCATCCATGACCCCCGCTGGCCCTCGAGAACATCTTCCCTTCGCCCACCATAAATCTCAATGGAGCCTAGTACAAAACACAGACACCACGCTGCGCCTCAGACCAGGTGCCTGGATTTATCTGTGATGGACCCCAGATACAGTAGACCGGCGCGGGAGAATTAACAGCCTGGTATTACAGACTCTCTCACAGAATGAATGGGTTTTTTTTTTTTAAGATTTCTTTATTGACAACTTGAAGTTTAAGAGATTGTGTCACGTTAACATGCTGAAGCGATATATATTCAGGTTCAGGGGGAAATGGCCAGCTTCAGTCCCAGCCGATGCATGGTGCTGAATCTGGTAAAGCCTGAGTTCAGTGTGTGGCTGAGAGCCCATGGTAACTTTCCACTGGGGGTTTCCTTGATTAGTTATTGCACTCACCTGGCTGCTCAGAATCAGAAGGAAATGTTTGAGGCAAGCAGCAGCAACAGAGAGGTGTTGCTTTTATGTAAATGTGTGTTTATTCATGTTATGTTTGTGTGTGTTTTAAAGGCCCATTCTGTATGTTATTGTTTTATGACCTGGTTTGTAATGTTTGTATGTTGTAATTTTATCTTGTTTATTTGTCCTATAGTTCTTACGGTGTCTGTCCAGAAAAGAGGTGTTTCACACAAAGGAAAGGATGTTCAAAACAAGGTCTAAGGCTGAGCATAATTAAAACCTTCTGGAAACATCAGTACGCTTCACCATTCTCTGGCTTGGGTTCGCTTCAAAGAAGATACGTTGTTAACTGTCTGTGGCAATGACACATGGGAAGCTGTCAAGCACAGAGGTGTTGAAGTCACTTGCGTCTCAATTGGCCCCCTCCCTGTTAGTTTTTGTTATTCTTTACTTTGGTTACAGCGTTTGATTTTGGTTAGTTTAGTTTTAGTTTTGTTTGGTAGTTTATGAGGAGTCTGGGCACTCCGACACATAGTGCGTCGCTGAGACAGGCTCCCCAACGTATTAGTTGTGACCAGCACATCCTTTTGTTTGTTTGTTAGTATATTTAGTTATGTCTTTAGTTTACATGTATTATTGATTTCGGATTTCGGAGTTATTATGGTATGGTCCTGGTGTTCGAGCCAAGTCTTACCGTCCGTACGTAACACCCACAAATTATCATGAAGAGAAAGCAGAACATTTAGAAGGGTGAATTCTTGTAGGCGCAAAAAGGCTCAAAGATACTCAATTAAAAGAATGAATGCCAGCACTCATTGAATGTCCTTTTTCACATGTTTATTTACCTCTGAGTCTGACGGGCCAACATACGCGTTTTGGCCAGATAGCGTTCGTTGTCAACAAAATTATCATCACAACAACAATTCATGTGCCAAAACAATTCCCTCACAGTTGGCCAGGGGCCTGTTTCACGAAACTTGGATTAACTAATCCAGGATTTAGGCCAAAACCAGGCTTTTTCAATCCTGGTCTTTACAGCCTGGTTTATTCCGTTCCACTAAAGCCAAGCGAGGCTCAGAATTGGCGGATTTGGCGAGCCGGGATCAGCAAGCCAGGCTTAATAGACAGTCTGGCTTTTTGTCTCTAGACCCATTATGTGGATCACAGATTTACTGATCCTTCTTCATGGGGTATTAAGGCAGTTTGCATACTTAATAGTTGCATTACAGCCCCCTTCTGTATATCTCATTATCTTTACTAATCTATTCAAGACTTACTGATACAAGGACTTAAGCTTCTAAAATAAATACTGCTGCTGTAATTAAAGAGAGAACATACTCTCAATAGTGGATAGACTGAATGATTAACTACCCCAAAAATAAAGTTTACATTTTACCACTACTATTAACTTAAAACAGAATTCTTAATATTGTAAGCATAATGATATTGTCGCATTGTGATATTTGGCCATAACTGAGCTACCTTTGGGGAAGGGGGTTGTTGTCCAGACAGGGGCCAGACTGGTGAGGGTCATGGGTTCATGTAGCATGCCAAAGTTTGTGCTATTGCTATTGAGAATGCATTGGGCGTTTAAGTTAAATAACTCAGAAACTACAAAACATTTCAAAGTAAAAAGTTCCAGCATGTGTCTCCACAGTAAGCTGAATTTGACAAAGTGTGAATGGAGTTTCTAGGTGAAAGTGATTTTTTGAAGTGCCACTATCTGCCTATAAATGTCTCAAATTTGAAAGCACTATATTTCTAAAACTATGAAACATTTCAAAGATTCCTTTTCAGGCACACATGTCCACCGTAGGATGAACCTAAATAGGTTTGAATGGGGTTTCTATAGGTGTAAGTATGTAGGACTAGTAGTGGGTGAAACGTTACAATGGTAATATGTTGTAAAACAATGAGTAATGGTAATATTTAGTGGTTTTCACTTTTACAAAAAAAATAAGAATAATATAATATAATAATTATTCTTAACCGTGCACTTGCATGACAGCAAACCTATTCATGGGGAACATTCACCAAAAGCAGCTGAACTACAAGCTCACAAGCTGTCATGATGCAGCTTATGCAGCTTGTGCAGCCTATATATTTTGGTTATTTGATTTTATATAGTGCTTAAATTAGTCCTTTAATGCAGACCGATACAAATAAGGCAAGATAAACCCATAATAATTGAATAAATCTGGAAAACATCATTGGTTTGACTGCTTAATGAACAGTAAAGACATCAGGATTAGGTTAAACCTGGCTGTTAGCCTGGTCCGGAGCAGGCTAATAGTCCAAAGCATTAGTTTCCATGGTAACTAATGTAGCATCACTTTCATGAAACCGAATCAAGCCTCAACATATCCAGGTTAACTGGTTAAATTAATCTGGCAAGATTAACCAGCTTTCATGAAACCGGTTAATCGCTGATCCAGGATATATTAAGCCAGGATATGTATTAAATCCCGGCTTAATCTCTAATCCAAGTTTCGTGAAACAGGCCCCAGGAATATGCATCATAACATCATTTTAAAATAGCAGGTACTATAGGCTACATCAAATCCTACTATAAATGTGCCTCTTTGTGTGTGTGTCTGCGTGTGTGCGTGTGTGTGTACGGTTGTAATGCACGTAACTTGAGAACCGTTTGCCCCACCGACTTCATATTCGACACACACGTTCCACACCCCCGCAGGGAGTGCTGTGCCCGGACTCGAGTCGGTCGGACCTACGGTTCTCCAGGACCACCACAAAAGGCTTTGGTCAGGCTCTGACAGTGGGCCTATAATCGGCCAAAATCCCCTCACCTGTGCAATTTCCAGCCTCTGCCTCAGCCAATTGATTGCCATGGCAACCTGTTACGGCCGCAGGCCTATAGGTATGTCTTTGCGTGCGTGGTGCGCACAGTGCGCGCCACCTTTGCCTAACCCCTCCCTGTAGATCCGTCAGCGCAGCCATTGGTGGGGAGCATTACCGTCTCTCAACTGTTGGTCGCCCGCTCCGCACCTCGCTCCTCCAACCGGCTTCTGCACCTACGCCCACCTGACGGCATAAAGCCGTCCTGCAGCCTTCAATCACGGCCGCTGTCCAAACAGTCACTCCAGAGTGGAGCAGACTAGAGGCAGCGCGCCCTCCGTGCAGTGAGAGAATGTACGGAGTAATATTATGGAAACCTCACTACCGCAAGAGTTGCTATATGTGTGTGAACCGTTTATTGTGTAGTATTCCTACGCTCTGAGCACCGGGCCACGGAAGCCTGCTTTTTGTACACTTTGTTAGATTAGAGTAGAGTAGGCAATAGTAGGGCACTGTTGTCTCTTTATTTCGTTTGTTAGGTTAGTGTCTAAAACTCAAGAGGTTAGTTTTAGTATGCTTTTGATTATTTCCCTTAGTTGCTCCGTGTGTCATTTATATGTCTGTAAGTAGACTAGAGTAATTCATATTGAATACTTATGTATATATTGTTTTCCACCATTTGTATGCCACAGAGAATAACTAGAAAAAGTGCCCTTCCGGGCACAGGTCTCCACCAGGTTATCCACAGATCCGTGCAGTTAGAGGTAAAAACACTTTTCGGCCAGTTATAGCGCCACCTTGAGGCTGAGTTGAAATTGTTCATGTGGCATTTCGTCCTCGGCCTAGTGGGAATGTGGGTGCACAATTTCACGGAAATCACGCGATGTGTTCATGATTTGCAGCATTTTGTTTGAAACTGAGCACTCCTGTGAACTTTGGAAGCCAATCTTAACCAATCAGGATGGAGTCTGATAAATCTGAAAGACCCGTTTCGTTGAATGGCTCTAGAGAGACTGTGTACCAATTTGCGTGATGTTTGGACAAAATCTGTAGGTGTACTGTGCAAAAACTTGTTTTGCACAAAGCGGCCTCCTGGTGGCGCTATAACAGGCCGTTCTGGAAAGTTTGGGGCAGAGGTTCATGGTTGGCATCCAGGGAGTGTGTGTGCAAAATATGGCATCGACCGGGTTAACGGTGGCCGAGATTAGCTGTTCACGGACACACGGACACACGGACGGACACACGGACGGACACACGGACGGACGGAGTGCAAAACATACTCTCCCCACATGCCTTCGGCCTGGTGGAGACAATAAAGAACTTTGGCATCTCACCAACTTGCCTTCTTTAACCGCCCTAGACTCGGTGAGTCGTAACACAACCCCACACCTGACAATTGATTAGCCTACTTAACCAGTCCACTTTTCACAGTCAGTCAGTTTTCCCCTCTTCAGACACAGGCAGACACAGAGATCTCCATGTGGGACACAGACAGACAGACAGACAGACACAGAGATCTCCATGTGGGACACAGACAGACAGATACAGAGATCTCCATGTGGGACACAGACAGACAGATACAGAGATCTCCATGTGGGACACAGACAGACAGATACAGAGATCTCCATGTGGGACACAGACAGACAGACACAGAGATCTCCATGTGGGACACAGACAGACAGATACAGAGATCTCCATGTGGGACACAGACAGACAGACAGACACAGAGATCTCCATGTGGGACACAGACAGACAGATACAGAGATCTCCATGTGGGACACAGACAGACAGATACAGAGATCTCCATGTGGGACACAGACAGACAGACACAGAGATCTCCATGTGGGACACAGACAGACAGATACAGAGATCTCCATGTGGGACACAGACAGACAGATACAGAGATCTCCATGTGGGACACAGACAGACAGATACAGAGATCTCCATGTGGGACACAGACAGACAGTTAAAACGGGTGCTATGACAAGTTGACAACGGGTATTATTAGGTTCCCAAGTTGAATCGTTCTCTTCAGTCTTTAGCAGTCCACAAAAGAGTCCCAAATTATGGCATATGTAGGCCTTTATAAAAAAAATCACATTGTGAAGTGAGGGGCGCTAATATAGTCTAACTCATGTTGATATGGTGATGTAATGGTGATGTAAAACAAACGGTGCAAACACAAACATTAAACGCCATTAACAATAAAGACATATATTAATAATACACAAATATATGACATATAATGAGGCCCATTATGAATTTATGATGTACATTGTCAATGGCGTTTACAAAACAAACATTGAACTAAAGACAAACATTAAACCTGTGTATAGGTGGGGCTCAAACACACAAAACTCTATATACTTTGTTGTCCCCTATAGGGCTACCTGGTCCACTTCTTCTCACAACCCAAAACCTTTTGTAACTCTAGGGTTCATGTGGTTAAATCAGACCTTCTTTTGATTCAAGTTAATTTAGTCAAACTGGCAAACATTGTTTTTTCATTTACTAAAACCGATTTGTAATCTACCTATAGTGAGTGATTCGCACCGGGCTTGGATCGAACCCCAGTCTCCCACCGTGCCGTATTGAGCTGAGGCCGAATGGCGCTGTTGGATCCAAAGTTCTGTACATTTATAACAAGGCGAGCTCCTCTCCATCCTCCATCTCCATCCTCCATCCGTCCTCCTCAACAGACATTTGGAACGGATGAAATAATACAGCTTTCAAATAAATCACACCCGTGTGAAGTGAGGGGCGCTCTTATCATCATACATCATCTCATTCCGGCCAATCACAATTTGCGTCCTCACTTTTGTTTTCAATGTTTGTGTTTATGTGATTGTTTGTGTTTACGCAAACACTCAAAAATGGCCATTCATTTTCAATGGCCTTTAAAGGACCACTTCACCACTTTTCAACCGATCTTCATATAATAGGTCCTCACTAATAATCATGATAAAATGGCACGATTTTTTTCTACTCAGTCTGTGTCTCATAGGAGGGCTGTGGGCAGTTTAGAAACAGTCTTCCAGTGACATCATCATTAGGCAGATTATTTTTTAAACAAGATTCTTTTACAAAAATGTTTAGATTTTCATTATCGTGAGAACGATGGCTTCCATTTTCGCATTGCAACTTTTCAGGACTAGAAAGCCTGCAGTTTTTATTAGCTTGTATTCCCCATCGATAATGTCACTGGAAGACGGTTTCTGAACTGCCCCACAGCCCTCCTATGAGATGCAGACCGAGTAGAAAAGAATTGCGCCATTTTTTCATGATTATTAGTGGGGACCTATTATATGAAGATGGGTTGAAAAGTGGTGAAGTGGTCCTTTAATGTTTGTGTTAGGATAATGTTTGTGTTTACACACACCCTCAAAGCTGGACATAGGAGGGGCTAGCGGCCCTCAATAAAGAAAATGAAAACGTAAAGAGTTGGAGGGGCACTAAAGCTACAGGAATCTCTGTATGTACAGTATGTACAGTAGTGTAGTATGTCTGTGTCTTAGAGTATATGTTAATAGAGAAGGCACCCGATTTCTCCTCCCATCCACTTGCATTCAGTTGCTCAAAAGCGCATATGAGGCGATTTCACTCCTCCTTCCGGGTAGGAACAGAGTGCATTCTGGGATTGATTGGGCCAAATCGATTGAACGCGCTGTGCCGTTGACTATCATTGCACGCGTTCACGTATGAAACAGCGTTCACGTGTTCATCATGAACATGCGCAATGATAGTCAACGGACCAGAATTGGCCCAGCGCTGCAATACCAGATTCGGCCACTATGTCCATTTGGCCTCAGGGTTTCCTCCGGGTGGCGTCTCTATTAATATATACTCCTACTGTCCTCTGCATTGCGCAACAAGTCATTCATCCTGATCGCAGGGAAGTGCCGTGTTGAGTGTGAACTGTGAAGTGGATCAGAACAGTGGTATTCCAGAACGGTGCCGTGTTGAGTGTGAACTGTGAAGTGGATCAGAACAGCGGTATTCCAAACAGTGCCGTGTTGAGTGTGAACTGTGAAGTGGATCAGAACAGCGGTATTCCAGAACGGAGCCGTGTGGAGTGTGAACTGTGAAGTGGATCAGAACAGTGGTATTCCAGAACGGAGCCGTGTTGAGTGTGAACTGTGAAGTGGATCAGAACAGCGGTATTCCAGAACGGAGCCGTGTTGAGTGTGAACTGTGAAGTGGATCAGAACAGTGGTATTCCAGAACGGAGCCGTGTTGAGTGTGAACTGTGAAGTGGATCAGAACAGTGGTATTCCAGAACGGAGCCGTGTTGAGTGTGAACTGTGAAGTGGATCAGAACAGTGGTATTCCAGAACGGAGCTGTGTTGAGTGTGAACTGTGAAGTGGATCAGAACAGTGGTATTCCAGAACGGTGCCGTGTTGAGTGTGAACTGTGAAGTGGATCAGAACAGCGGTATTCCAGAACGGAGCTGTGTTGAGTGTGAACTGTGAAGTGGATCAGAACAGTGGTATTCCAGAACGGAGCCGTGTTGAGTGTGAACTGTGAAGTGGATCAGAACAGTGGTATTCCAGAACGGAGCCGTGTTGAGTGTGAACTGTGAAGTGGATCAGAACAGTGGTATTCCAGAACGGAGCCGTGTGGAGTGTGAACTGTGAAGTGGATCAGAACAGTGGTATTCCAGAACGGTGCCGTGTTGAGTGTGAACTGTGAAGTCGGTCAGAACAGTGGTATTCCAGAACGGAGCCACTCCAAGCCGCCATGTGTATCCAGATTGCTGCAAACTGCTCATCTGATCAACTCTATAAACTTGGCAGGTGGATTCCTGAAGCATCCGAGGAAGTGCATGCAGTGTGTGTGTGTGTGTGTGTGTGTGTGTGTGTGTGTGTGTGTGTGTGGAATGAATCAGATCAGTGAGAACCGGACCATTCCGGTCGGCATTGCAAATGGTGGATGACACGTACGCCCTGAACAGGCTTGAATGTAGGAAAAATGAACGTTCAAAATTAGTTTCTGCTTTCACTCAAATAGAAGATATATTTGGCAGGCCTTTAAGAGTGGGTGCTTCCTGACTCGGAACACTGTGGTCCGAGTGTGGAGCAAGTTTATCATCATGGAAATGGAGTTAAGATTTTACGGGCCTGCCAATCTTCACACACACACACACACACACACACACACACACACACACACACACACACACACACACACACACACACACACACACACAGTCAAGCCGTAGAATGTCCCTGGTGTCCCCTGCAGATTGACAGGCTGCTAGCCGCTCACGTTGGCACATGGTTCAGTCCTTGGACCACTGCTGGTTATAGTAATACTCTGCTCCCCATCGCCTGTCTGTCAAACGACTGGCTATGGGGTCAACTGTGCAGCCCACCCACCAGAAACAGACACGCACGCAATACGCATGCACGCACGCACGCACGCACGCACACACACACACGCTGTGCACTTAAACAAATAAAATACGACTGTGTAAAAGGCTCTATGCTCTTACCTAAAAGTTACAAAAGTCTAATGCTACAGTTTCAAGGCACCCGCACAGCACTCAAATAATAAATACATCAATAGATCAATAATTTAATAAAAGCCCAGCTTGCAGTGCTTACAATTAATCAGGGTGTCAGTTTTATTGCAGGGTTCAGACATTTTCCCCCAATTTACATTAGAAATACAGAATATTCCACCTTGTACGCTTGCTTCTTCAGTCATACACACAGTAAATTGCAGTAACGATACATATTGTATATCAAACAATAAAACAATAGCGTCCTAAATCACCATACCAGGTGCGCGTGTGGTTGAAACGTTTCCATGCATGTCGCTGCTGAGTTGGTGGTTTTTCTTTTCTTTTTCTGTATTTTCTTCTTCTTCTTTTTTTCTTTTTTTCTTTGGTCTGGAATGCATAAAACAGATAGCAAGGGTTTCGGGTTTCGGGCTCCGTGCTTCAAAGAGAGACACATGGCCCAAACGGAGAGGCCAACCCTGGACCTCTGGGGTCCGGAGCGAGGCAGGTGCAGCGCCTAAACTAGTTGGGCAGGCCGGCCGGAAGAAGGCCTGTCATGAGCCGGGAAATGGCGTGACGCTCTCTCTCTCTCTGTGTGTGTGTGTGTGTGTGTGTGTGTGTGTGTGTGTGTGTGTGTGTGTGTGTGTGTGTGTGTGTGTGTGTGTGTGTGTGCGTGTGTGTGCGCATGTGTGCGTGTGCATGTGTGTGCTCGCATGCGTGCTATTGGTTGATCCGTCGTTGGATCCATTCCTCTCTGTCTCTGTCCCGTTCGGTTCACAGGGAAGAAAAACGATGTTTTTACAGGTGTCCCACAATATGCCGATATGCTCCCCGCTTGAATGGAAATCACATTCATTCCTTGCCTCCGCTCTACGGTATATCCTTCTCTGACCACCTCCGATACGCTTTACACACTGGGAGCGTACCTACGTATGTTCCCCAGGTTATATGTTCCCCATGACCATGCAAAAAAGGTTCTTTGTTCCCCCACTTAGAATAAACCTAAACCAGAAACCTAACCTAGTAATTTTAATAATTCTAAGACTGAAAGTATTTGAGCAACTTAGTCTTAGTATTACTTTTAGTAGCAAATTGTGATTTAAGCTCAGTCTTTGAACAATCCATTGAACTTTAGGCCTGCCTAGGCTATACTTAAACTATAGTCTTAGCCAACTAAAAATTAACACTGGCATACAATTGCATACAATTGTATAGTACAAAACACTGCAGTCCTTAAACCAGAAACCTATAACGCTAACCCTAAACCCTAAGGTAAGTGGGGAACATATAGAACCTGGGGAACATAGAACCTGGGGAACATAGAACCTGGGGAACATATAGGGATGACCCCTCCACACTTACTCCAGACATGTGTCTAGTGCAGTATGTGGTTCTCAAACTTTGTCATGTCAAGGACCCCCAAATTGACATATATTAGAGACCCCCATTTGAAAAGATATGCCAGGGACCCCCATAAGATAAGTTTTACGGTTATAGCAGCGATTCTCAACCATTTCAACTTCAAGAACCCCCAGTTTGGCATGCCTTAGGGCGGCTATATGGACCCCCATTTAATGGCATTTATATCTCTGGGACCCCAATTTATATTGTAAAATCAATGGAACCTATAACGGGAACATTTGGTTCCATTTGTACACTCCCAGAGTTATACTGTACATATACCCATAAGGGTCTATTAGGTTCCAAACTATCATTTAGCTGGGGACCCCCTGAACTCCCTCAAGGACCCCTGGCTGGGGATTTGAGAGGAAAGAGGAGATGTGCAGCTTGAATGAGTCTGATGTGTGAAGACAGAGGTTTGGATGCTGCCTGCCTGGCTGCCGGAATGTTGTGAAGACAGAGGTTTGGATGCTGCCTGCCTGGCTGCCGGAATGTTTCCCACTCCCAGCTTCCCTCAAGCCCGAAGGCGCTTGGGCGACTCTCCGAGAAGTGCTTAGTTCAAAGTGCATTGGTGAAAGACACGTTCTCCTCATCCAATCATCTGAAACTATATCTTTCAGTCTGTGTCCTTAATGTCCTGGCTTACTACCATCACAAAAGCGCAGCACGGCATGATAAAAAAGGGCATATAAACAATACACATCCATCACTTCACTTGTGGTCACTTCTGGTTGATGAGCCGACAGACGAGGAAGAAGGGGGGCGGGCTCAAACTGACAGGAAAGGAGAAAGAGAGTTCAAGTGTACATTTAGTAGAGCAGGGTTTCTCAAAGTAGGGTGCAGGGACCCTAAATGTTCCTTGGGGGGGGCGGGGTCCAAATGGACTCTTACAGGTCTGTAAGAGACAGTACGAAACAGAATTTTAAAGCTGCGCTAGAGCAACAAATGGAGGGACGGCGAGGAGACGCGAATTCAAGATATAGCCGGGGCTGGTGGACAGCTGTTGGGTCTGTTTACTTAGGGAGGATGTCACTCTTCTCCAGATGTTTAGAAATTAGGAGTAGTGTGTGTGTGTGTGTGTGTGTGTGTGTGTGTGTGTGTGTGTGTGTGTGTGTGTGTGTGTGTGTGTGTGTGTGTGTGTGTGTGTGTGTGTGTGTGTGTGCACGTGCATGTGCGTGTGCGTGTGTGTGTGTGTGTGTGTGTGTGTGTGTGTGTGTGGCGACAGCTACATGGAGGGTTGGAGGGATGGAGAGATGGAGAAATGGAGGGATGGAGAGATGGAGGGATGTGGGTGTTTGCCTATGGTTGCCATGAGGGAATCGTCATAGCATCGGTGTTGGGTGGTTAAACAGTTATACTTTTTTAGGAAATGGAAAGACGAACCTGCACCTGTTCCAATGGATCCAATGCCGTTATTATTTTGTTACGAGCTCTGGGGTCCGTATACGCTTTTCCGACCAGTCATTGGTCCGACATGTGGAAAACGACCGGATTGAGGTTTGGCGAACATGCGCTGTTCCGTGCTTAGGGCTTGAGGTAGCACAGGTCTCCACCAGGCCAGGTAGGTTACTGTGGCCTCCTGGTGGCGCTATAATAGGCCAATTCTTCTAACACCTTTGTGGCAATTCAACATTCAAAGTCGTGATTTGAGGCATGACAGGCGAGCTTAGCCAATCGGGATGGAATATGGGAAATCGGAAACAGATCTGTGTTGTTCATATGACTATAGAAATAGTCTATACCGATTTTCGTGATGTATGGATAAAATATAGAGTAAAAGGCCTTCAGCCTGGTGGAGACAAAACCCCAGACAGGCTTCACCATGTTCACTTGAAAAGCAATTGTCGTATATATACCGTGGAATATGGAGATACGAGGTTTCTGCCCGACAGCAACGATATATCTGTATTTTATGACTTTAACATTCAGTTCTAGCCGGGGGGGAGGGGGGAGGGGGGGGTGCCCTGTCTGCAGAACAATCAGAACAGAGAAACCGCACAGGAAACAAACATCATTCTCGGCAGCCAGCAACCAAACGAAAAGTCCTGACATCTTCCTCAGTCAAAGTTTATAGGGGAATAAAATTGATTCATTTGACGCCGCGGTGACTGAACGGATACAAATCTATTAAATGTCCAAAATGTACAGTAGGCCTACCTGCAGAGGTCATTGCGACAATAAAGATTGTAACAGAATTTGGCAGTGTTCACTGCCCTTACAACCCGCCTCCTATACAGATAGAATATTAACATTTGACTTAACAGTCTGTGGTCTACTAGACTCTAGATTTCTTAATGGGAAAGATTCTGGGACCACCTCTCACTGCAGATCGACCAGTTCCCAAACGTTATCATGTCAAGGACCCCCACATTGACACTCGTCAGCCCACGGACCACCATTTGACAAGATATGCCAGGGACGTCCCCCCATAAGAGAAGATTTTTACAGTTCTAGCAGTGATTCTGTGTCCGTGTTCTGTATCCCTGTTGTATTGTTCCTGTGTTCCTTTCTTTTGAGTTGGTGTTTTCCTGTGATTTTGAAGTGTTGTGTTTTTCCCTGTTTCTTAGTTGCAGTTAAGAGTTTCACCTTTTACCTGTGTACCTTTATTTTGTAGTCTTGTTTTGTGCCTTCCTGTCTGCCCCTGTAGTCCTGTACCTGTCTTGTCAAACCTTGTGATTAGTCTAGTTTTCTCCACCTGTGTCTTGTGAGTCTCCCAGCCAATCCCTGTGTTGATTTGTCAGTTGTTCACCTGTGTCTAGTTAGTCCTTGTCTATAAGTATGCCCTTGTGTTTTCAGTTCTTTGTTCGTTCGTAAAATGTTGTCAGTGTTGTTTAGCTCCTCGTGATTCCTTGTATTTTCCTAGTCCTAGTCTTATTTCTTGCTCCTATGGGTTCCCTATAGTTTATTCTTGTTCCTGTGTTTGCTCCTGCTCCTCTGGTTTTTGGTTAATAAACGACCGTGCACTCGACCTGCCTTGTGTCTGTCTCATCCTCTGCCTTTGTCCTGCGCTTGGGTCCTACACCTCTCTGCCCATGTAATGGCATTTCTATCTCTGAAACCCCAATTTATATTGTAAAATCGATGTTAATTTAACTCTGAGAGTGTACAAATGGAACCAAATGGGCTTGCTCTGCTCTTTGTTTGTGAGTCGCATCGCGGAAGTGGCTTATGTGTCGGTTCATTTAGAAACGATGGGACTATTTTCAGCCGGATAATCATGATGCAGAGCTAGAATTAGAGATGCAACCGATCCGATATTATATCGGTATCGGCCTCCGATCCAGCTTAATTAATGTATCGGAGATCGGATTTGATGCCACCGATACACGCTCCGATACAGGAGGGGGACACGTGTTTAATGTTTACAGTCCGTCCTGCACAGAGAGTGCAGTGAGCGAATCCAACCTCCAGTATGTAGGCCTACAGACTGTAAACAGTTTATAGAAAAAAGCCCCACTAAGGTAAGGTGCAATATGCAAGAGAATGGAATCACTTTCATACAGACTTAACAGTAATAAAAGTATAACGTTTACCCGTCGTCGCACTGATCAGTCAAGTCACTGCAGTTCAGTTGTGTGGTGGAGTCTTATCATCTAGCTGCGTTCTGACATTGTTGTTGATGAGATTGCTCTTGTAATCCATTCTTCTGCTATATATTTACTGCACACACGTGCTGTTTAGCGCTATGTGATTCAATCTTTGTAACTTTATTATTGCCATTGAAAAAGAATGCTGCTGTGTGACGAAGATGATGATGATGAAGAATAAGCGCATGTCGTCGTCGCGGTTAAATCCGTCTTTATATAATTGGCTCAGTTATCAAACCATGACATTGTTGTCAGAAGCTCAAACACTGATTCAGATTGTAAGTGTAGTGCAATTCTTAAGACAAAGACAGAGTTTGCAAACACAACACCAGTGCAATAACAAACGTCCTGAGGTATTTTTTTTCTCCCCGAGTTCTGTCGGTAAGGCTCAAGGCTTTTGTCACATGATAGTGCACTGCGCAGCTGATTCAAGGCATCGCATTAGGGGTAAAAAGGTACCACGTGTATATAACAATAATAATAATTACTATTATTATTATTATTAATAATAATAAACCATAGAATGAATTAACAGGTTACATGCAGGCATCACTTTAGGGGTAAAAAAGTACCTTTGCACATAATAATAATCCATAGTATTAATTAACAGGTTGCCATTCCCTTAAGGTTTACAGGTTAAACAGTTCATATTCTTATTTTTACAAGTTAAACACTTAACCATAAACATCCCCTCTTTGATTTTTTTTGTATTTATTTGTTTTGCTATGTAGCCTACAGCAAATATCGGATCGGAAAATATCGGATATCGGGAAATTTCAAAATTAATATATCGGATCGGATCGGAATTGAAAAATCAGTATCGTTGCATCTCTAGCTAGAATTACGTCGCATTGACTCTCCAAAGGTAACTGTAAACATCGGCAGCGACCTTAACTTATTATAATGTTAATTACGGCAATAAAGGTGTTAAGATTATGTTTTGTCCATTCAAATAAGCCAATAAGTTGTAACTTCAAGGTACGATCTTATGAATAATACACAATCGCTCTCGTATAATGAACGATTATTTTCATTGGTTCATATCTTATCACACTTATTTTCTCAAGCTTTCAGTGATCCGCCATATTTCCAGGCTTTGTCCACAGGGACAGTTTTAGATAAAGCCTCTTTTGTTCCAAGCATAGCGTGTCACATGGCGATACAGAGGCTTAGACCGCAGGATTTGGGTTTTGCTCTAACATTAACGGGCAGTGAGAATACCTCCTGTACACATACAGTACATCCGCTCAATCCCAGGGAGCTGGGAGACATAATATTTCAATGTGGCTACTGTGTAACAACACATGAATCCCTTTCCTATCTGGCAGGAGATTGAAGGAGAGGGGGAGGCAGGGAGAGAGGGGGAGGCAGAGAGGGAAGGGGAATATTAAAGGGAGAGAGTGACAGGAAGAGAAATGGAGTCAAACCTCAAAGTATATCCTGAAAGAAATATGAAAAAATAAAACATGAATTGGCATGAAAGCGTGACGATATCCCTCTCTGTCCCACTTGGAGTCATACATTAACATCAACATCTGCATTAGCGGGCTGCAACTATCGATTGTTTTCTTAGCGATTATTCTATATCGATTACTTTTTAAATAGTCGAATAATCGAGATGCACATTTCTTTTTAATGATAATATTAAGGAATCACTTTCATACTTTGTTTATACTTAATTGTCTACTGTGTCATACTAAAATTGTTCAGGTAGCAGATCTAATGTCATACTGTATGCGTAACGTAACACACTGTGAGCAGATCTACTGTAAGCAGTATTTTTGAGCTTTTTGTCTACAATAATCTATTTTATGACATTTGATTACTTTTTTGATCAATTAAATCGATTAGTTCGATTAACTGTTAACCCGTCATGATAAACTCAATCTCAATAAATTACCCGGCAAGTGGATACAATTCTAATCAGCCCCCCCCCTCCCCCTCCAAAACAATATTAAATAAAAACCTCTTCCATATTCCTTCTTCATTACAGCTTTCCGTCCTTTCCCAGGCAATGTTCGCGTTTGGCCTGCAGCATGAGAGAGGTTATTTTTCATTATATGTAATTCTTTTTCCCCTCTCAGCAGCTCTTCTGGACTTCCTCATTGCAATGGCACATGTGTCTGAGTGTCTGAGAACAGGGCCTTGATAACAGACACATGAATAACCATCCATGGGTTCCATCTCTGAGCACTGCAGCGTACACGGTGCTCCTGAGATGCATTAACATGAGCCGCTGCCTCTCCAACTGCTGAGGAGAAAAGCAAGAGAGAGGGGGGGGGGGGGGGGGGTGGGGGAGGCCTGGCATAAACATTAGATTAGCACTTTAACCCATTTAGACCATGAGGACGATTCTGAAAAACCCTATGTTTCTATATGTCAGTGCGGTTTTCATTTAATTTTCATGTCAAGGACCCCCAAAAATGTATGTAATTTCCCGCCGACCCCCATCTGAAAATATGTTGTTCCAGGGACCTCCTCCAGAAGCAAAGATATGAGTTAAAGATGTTCACTCTGAATGAATATATATTCAAAGGTGCAAGAAAATAGCATATCTACAAGCTACACAAGTTTGTAGATCTGCTATTTTTCCAATAGCTAAAGTATAACATAATGCTTACAACACCAAAAAGGGGTTCCCGTCCAGAGTGGCTTAAAACATCTGTGAATTCGTCCGGCCCGAGCTACCGCTTCCCCACAGATTTGAGCCTGATCTCTCATTCTCTCTCTCTGCTTCCCTCCCTCCCTTCCTCTGTGCTCAACTTCCCTCTGTCTTTCACCTCACCCCCCACCCCCCCACCCCCCCCTTTTTCTGTGGTTCATGGTCTGCTCTGTGTTTCCTACTTCACGCTGCAGGCCTGTTTGGCACAGCGACCGGGGATTAGAGTAGCAAGCAGCAAAATGTTTTGATGTTCCTGAAACAATTTTAACGGCGGAAAAATTTGATAGCTTTTTTTTCTTTTTTTAGGGGAAAAAACAGACAATTATTGGTTCTCGTGTTCCACATTATTGACGTGGCAGTCAAAGAAACTCAACGGGTTATATCAGGCTGAAAGGTTATTTTGGTTGAATATATATTATTATTATATAAATAATTCTCATGCATCACTCCTGCCATTGACAGTCTTTATACTGTCAATGGGATCATGAATGAATGAATGAATTCTATTTGTATAGCACCTTTCCAAACATATAGTTACAAAGTGCTTTACAGACAGGTTATAAAACAATAATCATAAAAACAATTAAAAACTATATTAGGAAAAACACTTGGCAAAGCGTTTTAAAAGAAGGCACTGATTCTGCTAATCTAAGAGCCAAAGGCAGGGAGTAGAATCATAGAATGGTGCAGTAGACCTAGTGTTGAGTACAGACGATTACTTAGAGGTATTTATGTATGTACAGTATGTTGTGGTGCTGCTCTCGGCTCCATTACTTGCTACTGTATATGCCTAGAGATTGTAAACACAGATAAGCGGAAGTGCTTAACAGTTTACTCCACTAAAGGGGTGGAGTGGCCTCTACCCTGCAGTAATCGGCCCCAAAATACTCATGTATAAGTCCTGGTTCTTCTGAGCTTCCTTCTGTACCGTTATGTACTGTAGATTTGCAGTGTCAGTTCCCATCAACCTCTTGGGCAAGCATGTCATTTCCGCAACGTATTTTCTTTTCCTCCAATGTGTGATCTTCAACTTCAACTTCAAAGAACTTTATTTTTCCGTTCGGAAACTTATTTTGTGCAGTGGTAAAGACAACAGAAATCACAGTATACACACAAACACAGTTACTATATAAAAGATCATAAAACGTTTTAAGAGAGACTACTTAAAAGCATAATATAAAGAATCTGTTCTATAAGTAATAATAATTAAAAATCTAAATATTTACTGGTGGGCACAAAGCTAGCTTTGATGCTCTGTATCGCCGGCCTGAGGGCATTAGTTCGTAGTGGTTATGGAGGGTATGTGTGTTGTCCTCAACTATTTGAGAGGCCTTCTTTATTGTCCGTTTTTTATGGATTGATTGATTGATTGATTGATTGAAATATTTATTAACAGTTTGTAGAATTTACAGTACATTTTAAGCACAAACTCAATACAAAGACTGTCAACTGTGAGTGGACGACCCAATTAAGCATTACACTTGTTTACAACAGGGTCCACATTGTTCAATTCATCAAAACATTTAAAGACATACAAACATTTAGAGACATACAAATAGACATTTCTATGTAGCTAAATTCATCATATGGGAAGCAAAAAAGGGAAAAGATACAATATACAGTGAGGGAAAATGGGGTGGGGGGGTGGGGGGGATTCAGATTTTACAGAGGCCAGTTTCGAATTGCAGCCATCCGTAGGTGCCCTTTGAGAGCGGTTTTGAAGGAGTCAAGGGATTCACATGTCTTAATGACTGTTGGTAGGGCGTTCCACATTTTGGTGGCATAGGAGCGAAAAGAATTTAGTCCCTTGTTTGTGCCGAATCTGGGTTGTACATGGTTTGTTGCACTCCCTCTGGTGTTGTGGGTGTGGACTTCGTTTACATTAAGGAAGTATTTAGACAGGTACATGGGTATCTTGGTGGTGTATCGAATCTTGTGGACCAGACCCATTGCAAGATGCTGTACTCTGTCGTCGACCCTAAGCCATCCCAGCCAGTCAAAGTGGGCAGGGGTGAGGTGGGTTCGGGGGGTGAGGCCAAGTAGGAGCCTGACCAGTTTGTTTTGGGAGGTCTGGAGCCTTGTTTTAAGGGCCTTTGAGGTGCTGTGGTACCAAGAGGTGGATGCATAGTCAAAGAAACCTTGTACGAGGGCTCCTGTTAAGGTCTTCAAGGTGTTTTTGCTGACCAGTGAGGAGATCCTGTAAAGGAATCTTGTTCTTTGATTGACTTTTTTGATTACGTTGGTGGCCATCTTATCACCGGAAAGATTGGCCTCCAGGATGGAACCTAGGTAGGTAATTTGATCTTTTCGTGTGATAATATTGTCACCCACTCTAACCAAGAAGCCATCTGCCTTGCTGAGATTACTATTTGATCCGAAGAGGATGGATTCAGTTTTTCCCAGGTGTAAGGATAGTTTGTTATCAGCGAGCCAGGTGCAGATTCTACCGAGTTCAGAGCTGAGGGTCTTTTCAACCTGCAGTTTGTTCCTGTCCGAGACCAGCAGTGCTGAGTCATCTGCGAACAGGAACAAGCTGCAGTCACAAGCTGAAGTCATGTCGTTAACATATATTAGGAACAGTAAAGGCCCTAGTATGCTTCCTTGTGGGACGCCACAGCTCACTGGGAGGGGAGGGGACAGTGTTCCGTTCACCTCCACCATCTGTTCTCTCCCCTCCAGGTAGGATTGCATCCAGCTCACTGATGTGCTATCAAAACCAATAGCTTTAAGCTTGTTAACCAGTATGGAGTGGTTCACGGTGTCAAAAGCCTTTTGGAGGTCCAGCATGACCATGCCGCAGTATTTTCCAGCGTCCACCTCGTGTTTGATGTGGTCGCTCAAATAGAGGAGGCATGTGTCAGTGGAGTGGGATGTTCTGAAACCAGATTGGAACTCGTACAGCAATTTATTAGTGGCAAGATACTTTTCAACCTGTTCATAGACTATTTTTTCCATCACTTTCGAGATGGAGCTTAGAATAGAAATAGGGCGGTAGTTGCCGGGTTCTAATTTACTCCCTTTTTTGTACAAGGGGGTTACTTTGGCCAGTTTAAAATCTTGGGGGACCTGTCCCTGTTTGATGGAGAGGTTAACTATGTGGGTGATGACTGGAGCTATGGAAAAGGCTGAGTCTCTGAGAAATTTGGAGGGGATATTGTCATGGCCAGTGGCCTTGTGGGGTTGGAGGGCACTCAGTTTTTTAAGTACCTCCTCGGTTGTTACCATTGCCATTTTGAAATCATCTTTACAAACACCAAGGTTTTTGTAGAAGGCTTTGATGTGCTCTACACCAAAACGCCCAGAGTGGGAGGGCAGTTTGCTAACCAGCTTTGTTGCAATGTTTGTAAAGAAGATGTTCAGGTGGTTGGCTACATCAAGCTTGTCAGTGATGAGGGTGTTATTCGATTTGATGTTTATGTTAGTAAACCTGGTTTTTAGTTTCTGACCACAGCCTAGTTGGTTGTTTAGTAACTTCCAGAGTTCCCGAGGATTGTTTTTGATTTCCTCGGCTTTATCATTGATAAAGTTACATTTGGCAGATTTGGTCATGGCAATTACACCGTTTCTTAGCTTGTTACACTGGGTTTTTAGGTTGCACAGTTTGGTCTGGAGATTACTGTCGAAGCGCTTGGCTAGCATGGACTTGCATTTAAGAAGTTCAGAGCATTTGTTGTCTCTGGCTTTCATTGCAGTCAGTATGTCCGAATTCATCCATGGCTCCGAGCGGGTTTTGACCCTGATGGTTCTCAAAGGAGCCATGATGTTTAGTACTGATGTAAATTTGGTTTTAAAGCCAAGCCATGCTTCTTCGACTAGTGAGCTCCTGAGCACATCGGACCAATCCAGACTCTCCAGTTCTAGGTTAAAGGCCTCACTAGAGTAGGTTTTGAGGTCCCTAGATATGACTGTTTTGTGACAGTCAAACTTTAGTTTTTGTATTTTGCGGGTACAGAAAATCATAAAATGATCACTGAGCCCACATACAATAACCCCTTTCTTGGAGATTCTGGATTTGTCCGAGGTCAGAATGAGATCAATGACAGTTTGAGTAGAATCACACACTCTTGTGGGTTGGGTAATTAGCTGACTGACACCATGCAGATCACAAAACCGACTAAATGACTTAAACACAGGTGCTTCCTTATGAAGCATATCCGTATTGTAGTCGCCAATCAGGATTTTCTCTACACATTCCTCCCCAGCTAAGCACCCCTCAAGTATATCATAGAACCCATTCTGATCGGGCGGTCTATAGACGGTGCCAACTAATACTGATTTAGCATTTTTGAAAATTAATTCAACCCACACAGTTTCAATTTCATCATGCTGTAAGTCAGTACGAGTAACATATTCAGTGTCTTTGTGAATATACATGCACACGCCACCGCCATGCCTGTTTCTGTCGTTCCTAATGATAGTATAGTTCTCTATTTCTATCTCTGGGTCCCTGGTGGACTCGTCCAGCTTTGTTTCAGAGAAACTTAGGATGTTTACCTTACCGCTTTGGAACACTTGTCTGACCTCAGCCAGTTTGGGTCCAAGGCTGTTGATGTTCAGGTGAAACAAATGGATTCCTTTGACGCTGGCAATACTGTTAATGTCCTCCATGTTAAAATAGGGAGGTCCATTGTTTATGTCTGCAGTAGTTGCGGCCGCGGGTAACCGTGGGGGGATGGTGGGGGGTGCCGGGAGTGGGGGGAGGGTGGGGGGTGCCGGGAGTTGGGCTGCGGGTGGGGGGAGGGGTCCCTCGTCAAGGTTTGAGGGCGTTGAGGGCTCTGGTGGGGTTGATTGAGCCATGGTCCCGACTGGAAAAAAAGCCGGGAAAGAACGCCGATGAGGCCGACAAGGTCCGTCTCCAGATGCGATGTCCCCCGTGGTTGGATGCGGGGACTCTTCATGCCTGTAGATGGGGGTGTTGACCGTGTCTTGGGCCTTGACTGTCGCCGGTAGCAGGTCACTCCTCAGTCTCCTGCCTTTGCCTGGGACACGCTCGGCCCTTGCGAATACAGGATTCACAACCGGGATATTAGCGTGTATATCCAGCATGATGCAGGTTGGTTGAGGAGGAAGGACGCCAGCGGTGTTGTAGTTGTTGTTCATCGCTGTGTCGGCGGTGAGGGCCGCGAGTCCATTGTTCTCCACCAGCGAGCGAGCGGTGTTGTTGTTGTTCGCTGTTGCTGCTGTGTCCACCGTTTCCTGTTCAAGCAGTCTAGTCCTTTGTCGAGTGATCACGGGACCAGGATTACTTTCGATGTCGCCAGCCAGTAACAAAATAAAGAAAAAGAAAAATCTCTTCACTTTGCTAAGCTGGAGCTTGTCTCTTCGGGCTGAATAGGATTGAATAGTTTCAAAGCCGTACCCAGGGTGCTTCCCGTGGTTCACGTTGAACTCGTCGTCTCTGACCAGGTAAAACTCGCTGTGGGAAAGATGTTGAAACTCCCCTTTTACCGGTTCGTTTTTCTCCAAAACAACTCGATGTAGTCCCTTGGGTGTATTGAGGTAGGGGTCCATACACCAGAAGAGGAAAAAAACAAAATTGATAAAAATCAGCGACTTTGAGTCAGTCGGAGTGCAGGAGCGAACGAAAACACGTCTTGTCATGATGAAAGCGGATGCTGCTGAGTGACTCCTGGTCCCTCCCAATGATCTTGCCGCTGATCCTAACCACCCTGTCGAGAGGGTTCCGGTGATAATGTGTGTTGCATTAAACACTCTTGTAAGTCATCCATCCCGGTGAGCATATAGTTTCTAAAAACGTGTACATCACCAAGAGGGGAAAAGCTTGGGGTGGCCCTCTCGTGGGCTTTAAATTCTAGCCCACAACACTCAGAATAGAGTGACGGTGGTATACATGTTTTTGTAAATATTGAGCTATATTCTTGGCGACAACATAGTGAATCAACACCAGGATGGATAGAAAGAACGTCGGGCCCAAATACATTACAAGGACATGGAAAATGTTGTGAACAAACACGGCTGTGCTTAGATACTTTGTTGAACGCTATGTCTCTGCGCCCGTGCGCCGCACAGCCGAGATCCAAGCCATTCTACGTCTTTTTGTGAACTCGTCAATCTGGGTTCCTTGATGTTTTCTCCATGCTGGAAAGCTGAACATCTAATTCCGTTTTCTGGCTCATTCCCTCGACGTGACCTGCTGTGGCACTTATTTACTGAGCAAGTCTGCACCATTGTGAGGTCAGTTTAAAAAAAGAACGTATACAAGCACACCGGATAGTCGCTCAATGTAAACAAACCAGACAAGCCAACAAGTATGGCGGCCGCTACCACGTGACATATATGTTGACGCCCCCTCCAGGAGATTTTGGTACACACTATATGGCGCACTATAGAGCGTCGCAGTCCCGCCCCCTTTCAGAACGACGAGTGGCCCAGGAAATTATTCTCCATTAATTTTCTCCATAGGCTTTTCGAAAAGTATTTAAAGACGGTTACGCCGCGGACAAAGCCAACTCGGATCGTGACAAATCATGACAATAATTACAATGTTTTGGGCCGATCAAATAATTAGTAGGAAGAAAAACAAAACAAATAGTGTTGTATCCTGCCTTTATTTTCTTCTTTAAAATTATTTGATCGGCACAAAATATTGTGTTTGATGATTTGTCACGATCCGAGTTGGCTTTGTCCGCTGCGTAACCGTCTTTATATAAATACTTTTTGAAAAGCCTATGGAGAAAATTAATGGAGAATCATTTCCTGGGCCACTCGTCGTTCTGAAAGGGGGCGGGACTGCGACGCTCTATATACACTATATCCCCATCCGACCGCCACCCCCCGTCCCCCTGCATACAATTCCCATCATGCACCATCACCACAACAAGCATGTGACCTGTTTGGACTGGCTTCCTCCCTCCCTGTTCCTCTCTGCCTTTTAATTATGAGCTTGTCTCCAGCAGCACCACTGAGCTGTGACTCCGAGGGGAGGAGCTTGTCTCCAGCACCACTGAGCTGTGACTCCGAGGGGAGGAGCTTGTCTCCAGCACCACTGAGCTGTGACTCCGAGGGGAGGAGCTTGTCTCCAGCACCACTGAGCTGTGACTCCGAGGGGAGGAAGGGTGGGAACGGCGTGAAGACACAGTGATGGAAGGCCTGATACAACACCCTCTCATCTCCACCGGTGGCCTCGTGGAGACCAGATCACTCAGGCTGAGGACGGAGGGGAGGGCTATAAACGCTGACGGATAATAACAGTAATTCAATCATTCAGCGGCCGGGGGGGGGGACTTTGAGCAAGTTATTAGTCTTTAAATTAATGAAATAAATAAACAGTGTGGGCTCGAGTATAGCTCCCTCCTCGACGATGATGAATTTGTATCTTCCTATTGGTTGCAGTGTTGTTTTTGTCGACTGAAACTAAGACGGAAAATGTTCGTCGACTACCTTTTTTCACTGACGAAAACTAAATGGAAACTAAATGAAAACTAAGCTATGATGACTAAAACTAAGACTGAATATACTGAGAATTTCGTCAACAAATAAAGACTAGACTAAATAGACTGACTGACTCATACTGGACAAGAGATCCAGTATGAGTAATTTTACACAGCTGGATGATGAAGGTCCTTGAATACTGTCTTATGTCTGATTGTAATGTTAGGTTAAGTTGTTCCTGCTTTCTGTCTCTGACTATGGAGTATTATCAAATCAATCAATCAATCAATCAATCAATCAAACGTGGATGCCCCCCTTTTTTTAAAGGCCTAATAAGCCCCCTAACCTTCCCTTTTCACTGCCATTACCCCTTCCAGGCCCTGCAGGATCAACCAAATGTCCAGTTGAGATCACTGGAAACACGTATGGGAAGCACCGTTTGTAAACAAAGACTCGCTGCTACATACATACGTCCTGCTGATTCCCATAACTTGGCCTGAGTCATGCCCAGGTGTACTGTGCGTGCGTGCGTGCGTGCGTGCGTGGTGCGTGTGCGTGTGTGTGTGAGAGACATTAATTTAGACTGACTCTGCAGGGTCCAGCAGCTACTAGGAAGGAAGAGAGACGGAGCCAGCCAGAGGAACATGGAGCCATTCCATCCAACGCTTACGGGACATCAACAAAGCCTGTTTTAATAACAATGAGCGCTATACCAGATACTCCAATATTATCCTCATTTTAAAGACACCTGGCAGTGGACGCTGGAAATTCCATTTAATATATGAAAGGATATTGTGTTTCATTGAAAGAGGGAGACTGACAGATTTGGTTCACGGCGCGCCAAAACAACACCAAAGAGTCTGATGATAAACATCCCTCTCACATTCACAACACATGGAATTCACCAAGATAGGCTGAGAGGCTACTGCAGCCTACTGCGGCCATGACAACACAGTCTGCAGCCGAGACAACACAGACTGCGGCCGTGACATTGGAATCCATTAAAGCAGAGCGAAGAGTGTCTAAAGTAACTGCATATAGCCATCACGTTCACAGTTAAGGGCAAAGCACAGTTAAGATAGAATAAGATCAATCATTATTGCATTAAAGGCCCAGGAGTCAGAGCAGTGAGCTATAGGCGGATCATGAGATAATGGGCCACGACATCCAAAGGCAATTGTTGTAATTAGGGTTGTCCCGATCCGATCACGGGATCGGAAATCGGGGCCGATCACATTTTCAAGTGCATCGGGGCATCCCTTTAGTATCAATATTATATCCATATCATGATATTAGACTGGATATTGTACTAGTATAGTGATATAGGTTCTATAAAAACATAAATATCGGATCGGGAAAAAATTGTATCTGCAGATACTCAAAACCAAATGATCGGATCGGAAGCAAAGAAACATGATCGGGACATCCCTAGTTGTAAATTGTAATGTGTGAACATTATAACATCTAACACTCTACCCCAACCTCCCAGTCTCAGGGGGGCGACACTCTAACCACAAAGCCACTGAGCTGATATTCAATAACACAAACAAATTCATGTAGAATTTGCTTACTTACTTACTTACTTACTTACTCCTCTTCGTCCCCTATGGGACATAAGGCTCTCCATTGCATCTGATCCCTGGCAGCATGTTGAGCCTCTCCCCAGGACAGGTTCATCTGATCCCTGGCAGCATGGTGCGCCTCTCCTCCCCAGGACAGGTTCATCTGTTCCAGCTCCTGCGTCACAGTTCTGACCTGGGAGGCCAGGTGGTTTTGGGCCTCCCAGGTTTTCTTTTGCCTGGTGGTGTCCATCTTAAGGCCACCTTTGTTGTGCAGTCCTGCTCCATCCTCAGTACATGTCCTATAGCCATCTCAGTCCTGCTCCATCCTCAGCACATGTCCTATAGCCATCTCAGTCCTGCTCCATCCTCAGTACATGTCCTATAGCCATCTCAGTCCTGCTCCATCCTCAGTACATGTCCTATAGCCATCTCAGGCGTCTGTGTGTAATGTCGGCTCCCTGTTTGTTTGTACAGTTCATTGTTTGATATTTTATTCGGCCAAAAGATCTGACATATATACGTCTGAGGCATCTGTTGTGGAACACTTCTATTCTCCTAGTGTCTGTTTTGACCACTCTCCAGCTCTCAGAACCATACAGCAAAACAGACTTGACATTGCATAGTCAGAGCACACTGGCCCTCCAGGTTGGGGGTTGGGCGTGGCACTAACAATGCCACTCCATAAAAAAAACATTGTTACAGAAACTAGAATTTTGTGTGTGTGTGTGTGTGTGTGTGTGTACTGTATTGCACAGTAGTATCACTCAAAAGTATAGAGCAATTAACTTGTGCCACAATATGTGCAAGTTGTGAAAGTGTGAAAGTTGGGTCTGTGAGTATAGTTGATAATGTCCGCGTATATTTCTCTTAGTTTTTCTTGTGAAGCACTTCTGTATTTATAGGGGAAATAAAGATTGCTGTGCCACATCTCTCTACTACTGTTTATCCATGAAACTATAGCAGCAACGGTCAATCGTTTGCCTCGGCGTTCAAGCAAAGACTGAACCTGGAGTAAGAGTGTAAAGCTGTCAAACAGCTGTCAACATCTCAAGGCGTTGCCAGGGACCAAGAGGAGCACCCCAGGAAGCAAGGCGTTGCCAGGGACCAACCCCAAGAGGAGCACCCCAGGAAGCTACCTTTAGGGGGAGCAACTGGAGATAACTTTTATTTTTCTTGCGCTCTGACTTATGGTGCGTTACCCGTTCAAATCATATACTGGAAATAAAGGTAAAAAGAAAGTGCACATTTGTCCAGAGTGAAAAGGGCAGGGTGCTCTAGCACCCCCTAGTGTCTATCTGTGTACGCCACTGGGGTCGCACACACCAAAACTGCATTTTAGTTTTTATTCTTGCATGATGGATATCGGAGACAAACGTTTCGGAAGTTTTGTGACCCATTACCTCTATTTACAGCAACATGGGGATCCACATAAATAATAAGAACCAATACACGTTTCTGTTCAACAATCTGTCTCATTCCTCTGGCCTTTCCATTTTACTTTATCTCGTTCTGGCCAAAGCAAAGGCACAATAGTGGAAGATAGATTGTGAGAAGGTCCAGAACAAAAAATAAAACAGGCCTGCTGTGCTTCAGCATCTGCAGTTTACCTTCCCAAAAAATACTAACATAAACACTCACACGGACACAAACACACGTAAACAAACTGAGAAGAGCCTTGGGCTGTCAACATGGTGGACTCTGCTCTGGAGAAAGGCTATTTTTACACACACTGACAACCAGGGAGAGACATCAGCCTATATGTGTCGTCCAGGTGGGAGAAGTTGGGAAGGAGAGGTTGGATGGATGGATGGAAAACCGGCGGGGATACAAGGAAAAACAAACTAAGGAGATAGCAACAAAGGAAATGTTACTGAATGAAGAGAAGAAGACGGAATGGTTAATACAGGGAGGCATCGTTCTTTTTCAGGTTAATTGCATACATATGAAAAGGTACACAATAAAATGTGTAAAATGTGGCAACCACAAGCACTCCAGGTTAGTACAAAATCCTTCTAGGTGCAAGGCTCGAAGATACAAGATGAAATGAAGAAAATGCAGCACTCAAAGGCCTTCCTCAGCGTTGGACAATGCTGAGGAAGTCCAACCAGGCTGAAACGCGTACGTTGTCCACTGTCGTCAGAGGTAAATAAAATCATGTGAAAGGGACATACAATGAGTGCTGGCATTTCCTTCATTTCACCTAATGGTTCTAACACAGTATTCACTATAGCAAGAAACCACACCACTGCTCAAGATTAGGAATATTTACTGCACAAGTGAGACGTGGGTGTGGGTGTAATGATGAGGGGTAATGATGCGGGGGCGTAGTCTCTGGAGTGTATCGACCGACGTGCTCTGCCCGGGAGCGGTCAGTCGCCTCTGCTCGGACTCTGCCCCCCTGGGGGCTCCTATACGAGAAGGAGAGAGAAAGCAGAGATTACTATTATTACTATCACAGACTGCCCCCTATACAGCCCACCCTCATAAGCTGGCCTTTTATACTTACCAGAGACGAAGGCATGGCTGCATGACACTGAGTTGGCCATCTGATGATACACGAAAGAAGAAGAAGTATTATTACTAGTATTGAATAGAGTGTACATGTGATGTAGGCTATCTTATATACAGTATAGGGCGTTTCTATTCCACCTTGTCCTCATACAACAGCAGAATATATAGGGATCAACCTCAGGACCAAATAATCAGTTCCACAGACATGGGTGATTTCCCGGTTCCTTTCCTTCGCCTCCCAGGATATTATCGCGTCCTCCAGACCACCTGTGAGACTGCGGAGGCTTCCTCAGTCTATCAAGATTTGTGTACATCTGATGAAAGACTCAAAAGATTGATGTGTTCCAATATGCCGGTCAGACAAAACAAATCTGCTCCAGCCAGCGCTGAAATATATACGGAATTAAATCAACTTAAAAATAGAATTTGATTCACAGCGCACGCAATTTCACGATGTGCACTCGGTCGGCGCCAATTTTTATTTTGAGACATTCCTGGACTTCCTGAATGACAACCAGGGGATTATTTCTGTCAAGAAAATTAAGCAGATTTTTTTTTTTTTGTAGAAGTCCCCGCAGCTGTGAAATAGAGTAATATGCTGAGTTTATTAGAGACCAGAGTTGTGCTGGTTCTCCTGTAAAGAGGCACATATTGTCTGGGAAAAGATCCTAGATAGCGACAACCATGTTTCGAACAGAAACCAAGGCCAGGCCAGCGATGCTAAATAGACAGTAGCGTTTATGGCTGCGGCCGCCGGTCCACCGCTGCATGGTGTCACTCGCTCCTTCGCCACCTTTCTCTGGCTCTGTTCCTGTCTGTTCTGTCTCACTCATTGGCGGTCTCCTGCTTTGTTGCTTTCTGTCTGGGAATATAAGGTGGGAATGAGGGAGGAGGACGCCACGAATGAATGAATGCCAGGACTGTCACTTCCTACACGGTGGTTCTCAGGGAAGCAGAGAGAGCTGGGAACAGGAAACGGAAATTAATATTTAAAGAAATGTTTCGTGCGTGTGTGCGTGTGTGTGTGTGTGTGTGTGTGTGTGTGTGTGTGTGTGTGTGTGTGTGTGTGTGTGTGTGTGTGTGTGTGTGTGTGTGTGTGTGTGTGTGTGTGTGTGTGTGTGTTGGACATTACTCTGGGAGGGGTGCAGGAAGAGAATAAAATTAAATAAAAGAGGAATTGTACAGCAGAGAATAGTGTGAAAGGAAGCCAGAGAGAGAGAGAAAGAGAAAGAGAAAGAGAAAGAGAGAGAGAGAGAGAGGGAGAGAGAGAGAGAGAGAGAGAGAGAGAGAGAGAGAGAGAGAGAGAGAGAGAGGGAGGAGAAACAGATGGAGGAATAGAAGGCAATGAGGAACGGGAGCCTTGCACAGGTGGGCTGATCAATGGATGGATGGATGGATGGATGGATGAAAGAAGTGGAAAATCTTTCTTTCCTCCATTCATTCTGTCTCTCTTTCCTTCTCCTTCTTCTTCTTCTGATGACGTAGTGGAACAACGTAGTGGAACAGTGGCATTCCCGTCCCCAGTCTCCCCACACACAGGTGCTTAGTGACAGATCAAATACGGCTCTTTTTTTATATATAAATCTCCCAAGGTCAACCCTGTGTTTTTGTAATGTTTAAAAGAGGGAAGTGGCTTGATTGGGAAAACGGCTGGACATGTGGTAGCCATCAGAACGGGCTTATAAAGACCCGAAGTGGACCGAGGATGAAGAAGAAAGGTGGTGCAAAGTGAAAGGAAGATTATAATGAGAGGTGGAGGAGAGGAGAGGAGGCCAGCCAGCCACACGCACGCACGCACGCACGCACTCACGCACGCACGCACGCACGCACGCACGCACGCACGCACGCACGCACGCACGCACGCACACACACAGACAGACAGACACACAGACAGACACACAGACACACACACGCATGCCAACAACTGGAGGAACAGGAACACTCCTCTTGATTCTTTTCAACTTCAGAAGTTTCCAGAAATAGTATGCACAGGAAGGACTACCTCTGGAAACAGACCTCTAATACCATTTATTACTTTCCCAGAACAAGCCCAGACCTATTTTCAATACAACATGAACAAGTTAAACAGGAGGACTATCAAAATAAAAAAGGAACACTCAAAGTCAAAGCACAATCCATTACATAAGAAGAGCTTTATCTTGTGACTCACATTAATTAGAACATGCATGGGGTTTCCATGAGAACTAGAGTTGTCCCGGTACCATTTCTTTCAGACTGAGTACGAGTACAAGTATACTTCATTTTTTGTACTCGCCGATACCGAGTACCGATACGAGTACTTTATACCGTCGCAATGGCAGATTTTACTCTTTAAACAGCCGATCTACAAGCTCGTAGATCTGCTATTTTCAGCATGCAACCAAGTGTAAAATGACTTATATTGGATCTCTTGTCCACTAGTCCCTTCCTAACATTTTAGTCTAGTTTTTATTTGTTTTTGAAGAAAATAATGGTCAATATAAAAGTTAGTCGACGAACATTTGTCGTCTTAGAACACTAGGTGGCAGGTGTCATCAACCACACAAACACAATTATCATCCCTATTCCCTATTCAGGGCATGTCAATAGACAAAACAGGCAACCATTCGCCAAGATTGTAGATCAACAAGCTCACAACACGTCACATAGCATGTTGCAGTCGATGCACTGATTAACTTGTAAATCTGCTAGGCGTCTATACCTTTTCCCCTGCAAAGAGATTTGCAGGGGAAAAGGTATAGACGCCCATGGGTGACACCAGTCAATGCGACCCAGTGTATATACGGGAAACGCCAATTATATAAGATCACATCCGCAGAAAGTTAAATAACACTTCACAGCCAAGCAGACCTACATTCATTCATCCACAACCGTGTCTTCCGTTACGAGGGATCCTGTGGCTTCGTTAAACAGCCTGGCGGCTGGCGGTGCGTTGGTGGACCATGGCTTGGACCTCAAAGGATACAGAAGAGTTGGCTGAGAATTAGGAGAGAACTGTACACCTGGGTCTGCTCACGCTATAGTGTGTGTGTGTGTGTGTGTGTGTGTGTGTGTGTGTGTGTGTGTGTGTGTGTGTGTGTGTGTGTGTGTGTGTGTGTGTGTGCGTGCGTGCGTGCGTGCGTGCGTGCGTGCATGTTTGAACACGCACAGGTGGATGTACTATGTGTAAAAATATATGGACGGGTACATTTGTGTTTACTACGTGTAAACTTGCGCATGCATGTGCGTATCGCAATTGCGATTTGTTTACTTCCATGCGTTTACAGTACAGTATGTGGTTTGTATACATGAAGGCATGAAGGCCAGAGCTAAAACTACAACGCTGGGTTAGTCATAAGGACCAATGTTACCATCTTTCACTACAGTTATCTGTCTCTCTCTCTCTTTCCCTTGGTTTCTGATCATTTGAACTATACATTTAGATACTCCCTGTTCAAGGACATGACACACTTTCAACTCAGTACTCAATGTTGTTTATCCGGGGTGCATACTTAGTTTAGACTAGTCATTGGTTAGACATGGGTTAAGGTTAGGTTTAGGTGCTGCCCCGTGGGAGGTTAGGGTTAGGGTGAGGGTTTGAGATAGGTTGTAGTTGTAGGACTAATGACTGGTCTAACCAATGACTAGTCTAAACCAAAAACTGTCTAAACTAAGTACTGCACCCGTTTATCCTTCATTTAATGGAACTGTGGACAACTCCGCCCTGAGACAGAAGTCATGGAATAGCTATCACAGTCCCACGGAGGTGTGGTGGTCTGTGTGTGTGTGTGTGTGTGTGTGTGTGTGTGTGTGTGTGTGTGTGTGTGTGTGTGTGTGTGTGTGAGAGATCGAAGGGACAGACTTTGAGGCCATATGGACCCATGCAGTGACCCCGAGAAGCACAATCTCCTCTCTGGGTGGTCAATACGGTTTTACGCTATAAAAGCAGATCTGGCCCCGAGCGCGGTTCCTGACTCACTCTCCGACCGTGGAAACCCCACCCGTAATTGTCTCTTCATTACCTTCAAATTACAAGTTGGCCAGACACATTCATTACCTGCTCTGCTGTCAATGTACCCCCACACTAATATGGCTGCTGTCTGGAAATATGTGAGTGAGGGAAAAGTGGCTATTAAAATAGGCTATTATGCACAGAGGAAGGTGAAGGTTTTCAAGTTGCAGAAGTTCGTTTATTTCCTTTCCAGAGTTATATCTCTTTGAAGATGGAGACAGCACATGCCCTGTGTGTGTGTGTGTGTACGTACTGTACGTACGTCGCGCATGTTTGTACAGTATGTGTCTGTAGTGTGTGTGTAGTGTGTCAGTGCTTGCGCGCGAGCGTGTGTTTCTGTAAAACCACGAGGTGATTGACTCTCGGGATTGGTTTATTTAGAAGATTCATTCCTTTCCTGGGACCTGGTCGCAATCGTCCCCGCTCCCAGACTGACATCTCCATAAAGTAGACCAGTCCAGAGGGGGGGAAAAAGAAACATGGAGTCAAAGTTAACAGCAGAATCCTACGTGTCGTCACATTGTTGAATTTATCACCAACCGGGGGTAGTGGAGGGGCCTCTCTAGCCATGGGACCTCCTCATTGGAACCTCTCGCCTGCTCCATGCTCACTATATAATGCACCTGTCCACCTGTCACTTACAGGTACTGTGGATGCACACATTGCACGCACACACGCACACATGCACACATGCACACCCACACCTGCCTGCTCGAGCTGGCTGGCTTGCCGGGAACAGGCAGGCATGCATGCACACACACTGTATAAGCCATTCAAAAGCGTGCACGTGCTGCAAGTGGATGTGCTTTTTAGGTCATTGAATGTGATGGATGGCATACAGGCGGCAATACAGTATTAGTTATTAGTTCCTGCTAAAGCTACGTTATCAGATACAAAATCATTCTTATTATGGGCTATTTGGGTTTCTGGATTTGTCTTCAATGTCTGAAATTTATAGTAGGTTTGGTCTATTTCACGTTGTTTCCTCTTGGTCTCTCCTTCATCTTTCTGTCCTCTGCTCGGCAGCGGGCCATGCGCTTTCACTGTTACTACTAGCTACTGTTGCTAATAAATACAGAGAGAGCCTTCCGCCCTTCATGTCCGGAAGAAGACTCTCAGGACAACTAGATAAAACAAATGGCTTGTCCCAACGATGACATCTTCCATGATGAAAACCTATATATACAGTCGCATATAAACCGATATATATTCTCTCCTGAGTTAAGAATATATATTGTGTTGGGAGTTTCGCACAGCATGTGATCTGCATTTCTTTTACGCCTTCTCCTCACCTGAAAGTCAGATTGGTGGAAAGATATATATGGAGAGATACAGTATATACCTGCTCTGTGTGAGTCCTGTCTACTGTCCTCTCTGTGACGTTAACGGGACGATGTTGAGAGGTTGAACAGATCGCATGCAATCTGTCCAAGGACGACCCGCTGGGAAGGTCCCCGCTTAATTTGTCTTCCCGCCGCGAAAGCGACTGGCTCCATGCCATGCTTAATCCATTTTGGGCGGGAACCCATGTTGGTGTTTTAAGCATTATGTAATACTTTAGCTATTGAAAAATAGCAGACCTACAAGCTCATAGCGCGCCACCGAGTGGCGCGCTATGAGCTTGTGGGTCTGCTATTTTTTGAAAAGTCGTGAAAATGTGGCGCAAATATTTGAATATATATTTCAGAGCGAACATTTTTAACTAAAATATTGGCTTCTGGGGGGTCCCTGGAACAACATATTGGATACACACAGATGGGGGTCTGCGGCCAAATACAGATAATTCTGGGGGTCCTTCACATGAAAAAGGTTGAGCAACACTGACCACTGAAACATGGGTTTTGAAGCCTTTTTTTAATCGATCAAAATGGGTTAAAGTGAATCTGAACTTTCACTAACCCCCCCCCCCCATCTCTCTCTCTCTCTCTCTCTCTCTCTGTCCTCCTCGACTTATTTCTGCATGTTGTTAGTGCAGGACAGGGGTAAGGTGCAAAGAAGGATACAGTTGCTTTTCCTCAATTTTGGCAACCAGGGGGGTTGGTGGTGGTAATAAAACAACCCATTAATAATTGCAGAGGAAATAGAGAAGACATGGGGTTGGAATAATACAGTGTAGGCCTTTTTTTTTATCATGAGCTGCTGCAAGTCCTTCCAATCTGATGTTAAAATATTTACTTTAAGTCACCAGTGGGACATCTTAGTTCTGTTCTGCAATCTGTTCTGTCTCTGTGTGCCACAGGCAAATTATATCCTTGTCACTGCATTAATCTGGAGGCGAAATTAAGTTGGCCATGTCATGTCAGGTGCTTTATGCCTTATAGTCTCTACACTATACTGGTTAAACTGTGTGTTCAGTGTATAGATAGATGCACCCATCAGGCTCGGCTGCAGCATTAACGTTTTTAAATCCAGGCTAAAAACCCTGTTTCACTCCCAAGTGTTTGATTGTCCGTGATATCTTATTGTTTCATTTTTTAACCTATTATTATGATTATTCCGACGATAACTTCAGTTTACTTATAAATGTGTTTTACTGTCTTACATGTCGATGAGATGTTCTGTTCAGCACTTTTGATATACAATGAAAATTGATTTTAAATGTGCTTTATAAATAAACTTGATTTGATTTGATGAAATGACTGAGGGGGCAGTTGAAAATGGCGAGAGGGCACAAATCATTTTATACAGTAAAACAATATGTGCATAAAACTTAACCCATTTAGGCCTGACGTAGAAATAAATAAAATAATCTTCTAAATCCTGACAGTTTTCTGAAATACCTCATGTTTCTGTCAGTGATAGTCAAAAATAGCAGACCTACAAGCTCGTAGCGCGCTATGAGCTTGTAGATCTGCTATGTTTCAATAGCTAAATTATAACATAATGTTTAAAACACCAAAAGGGGTTCCCGCCCCAAAATCTTAACTGAGGGGGCAGAATTTGCAACTGATGAGAGTGCCAGCCTGGCCCCCTCTGGCCCCTCTGTGGTGGTGGGCCTGCCTGGCCTGGGGCCCCCATGTCTGTTACACTGTAAAAAAAAGGTATCAGTACTTTCAATCAATTCTGGTACATGTACTGTACCTCAACACCTGGTATGGTACTTTATTACATAACTAGCATAATTAATATTACGTAGATTCAGCATTACTGATGAGTTTTGTCTGTGGTCTGTGCTGTGCATGCATGGTCTATACTGCACTGAGTGTTAGCACTTAGAGAGGTATAGGGTGTGAAATCCCGTAAGAGAAACAAAAGTAGTGAAAATAGCTGATCTACAAGCTCGTAGCTTAATTGTAGATCAGCTATTTTCGGGGGCCAAACTAGTCTTTATTTACTAGAGATGCGGTGTAACGACATGGATTTCGAAACAAATTAGTTAAAAAATAAAAAAGGCAATTCTCTCCTGAATGCTGGCTTCCGGTATAATGGCATGGAAAGGAGAGGAGGGGGCATTTGCATTTCTTTCACCATAGTCTAGACTAGAGGGCAGTTGTTTTACAGACGGGGTAAAAGGGGCAGGGGCTCGATGCCCTCTTTGATGTCTACTGTATATGTACACGTGCTTGGTCTATATACTGCCTGAATGTACATTCTACGTTCTGCATTGTGATGTTACTGTAAAGTGAACCTTTTATGCTTATTGAGTCTTTGTTAGATTATAGAGTATGCAGTGCACCGGTCTGGTTACACTGGCCTACATGGGCCACCAAAGTCAAATGGTCACTCAGACGGTGCCCGAGTTACAGTATGTCCTGGAGTGGAATTACACATACCACACATACAGGTTTTGTGAATTTATAGATGGACGTCTGTCTGTTGCCTTGTCTGTAGTTAGCCTGTTGCATATAGGGCCATAGGCTATACTGATTTTGAACAACTGAGATAATGAACATGCACCTCCAATTTCCAAATTTCATAACTGGATGCATTAAAGGTCCATATAGTATGAATACCGGTATGTTTTTGTCCAGTTATGATAGTTGGAACTTAGAGGTGCATGTTGTGCATGTCAACTAAAACTAAGACGAAAAATGTTCGACGACTACCTTTTTTCACTGAGGAAAAGTTAATGGAAACTACATGAAAACTAAGCTACGATGACTAAAAGTATAAGACTAAATGTAGTGCCAATTACGTCAACACAAAAACTAGACTAAAATGTCAATGGGGCCCAGGCGGTGGCGTAACCGTCTGGGCACCCGACTGGTAATCCAGTCGCAGTGTGCCGCGGGTTCGACTCCCGAGCCCGACAGGGCCTTTACTGCATGTCTTCCCCCCATCTCTCTCCCGTTTCCTGTCAGCCTACTGTCTGTCCCTTCAAAACAAAAACAAAAAAAACAATAAAAGGCTTAAGCCGCAAAAAAAATATCTTTAAAATGTCAGGAAGGGACTAGTGGTCAAGAGATCCAGTAATAACTAAAACACTTGGTTTCATGAAAATAGCTGATCTACAAGCTCACAACGAAGCTTGTGAGCTTGTAGATCGGCTATTTTCAGCAAGTGTAAAATCAGCCATTACGACGGGATCAAGGCCCGCCGAAATACATTGTAGTCTACTAAATCAACTGTAGATTTAGTCGACTAAAATCTTATGACATTTAGTCGACTAAAACTAGACTAACTCTAAAACATTCCAGGTGACTAAAATGTGACTAAAACTAAATTAAGTTTCATTCCAAAGACTATGACTAAACTAAAATTGAAATTTGCTGCCAAAAACAACAAAATGCTATGCTGAGGCGTGATTCAGTTGTATATATGCATCACATAACGTGATGTCCTCTACATGTCCTCCGTGAAACACATTATATTTTATGTCATTTGCGGTAGGCTTGCTTGCTTACCTGTGGCACTGTAGATGACTCATCCTCGTCTCTGCAGTTAGTAAGCACATCATGCCTTCACAGAAAAAGTCACACAGAAGATATCTCATCAGTGATTGCAAGCAAAGTGAACTGAAGGACAACCAGAATTGTGACACACTCCACCACCTCACCCCCCAACACTACTCATTCCTTATCATTCTTGTTGCCTATATTTTTTGATTGACACATGTGCAGATCAGATGTATATGTTTGTTAATTGTCCACACATGCTAATTTTATAGCCATATTACTGTTTGCTAGTCCACAAATGCTAATAATGTTATTTTCGATAGGCCTATACTGATGTTTGGCCAGATGCAGGTTTGCCTACCTGGTATCTAGTAGGCTATAGGCCTTCCTACTTTGCACCCTTGATTGATTGATTAATTGATTGATTTATTAACAGTTTGCAGAATTACAGTAGGCCTACATTTCAAGCACAAACTCAATACAAAGACTGTTAACTGTGAGTGGACGACCCAATTAAGCATTACACTTGTTTACAAGAGGGTCCACCATGTTCAATTCATCAAAACATTTAGAGACGTACAAATAGATACTTCCATAAGTCAAAGATCAGAACAGGAATTCATCATAAAGGAAGCAAAAAGGGAAAAGAAACGTATACAGTCAGGGGAAAAGTACCCGTGTCATTTATATACTCTCTATGATTGCATGTTATATGTCGCTCTGGATAGGACTGTCTGCTTAATTGCCACAATTGTTGAATTGTATTGTTTTCTATGCAACGCATCCCTAACTATGTGCCATTACATTTAAAAGAACCGCATGGAATGATGGAAGCCAAGAGGTAGCTGTAAATTAAGGAGTGTGCTGCCATCTGCTGTTGATAACCTACTATAGGCCTGTTCAACAAGATGATATAGAGGTTTTCCAGGTCCATTATGTAGGCCTATATCATGTATATATTATTATTATTATTAGTAGTAGTAGTAGTATTATTAGTATTATCATTATTATATAATAATAACACTAATAATTATAATTATCACCAAAAAGCAAAGGATATTGAACAAAAGGCGGCGATCCGAGCACAAAATGTTATTAAAACGAGAGGGTGGAAATGTGTGAGTTCTCAACTTCTCTCTCCTGATTGATATATAGGTCTGAGAATATGTTTTCTGAGCTGGAGAGACCTGGAGACCCCTGTTACCCTGCCCTGAACAAACACTCAGAATAGGTATAGAGCTATTAAACATTTATTTATAGAATGTCTAATGTACAGTATGTAGCCTTTATTTTAACCAAAAATATCTACGGTGCTCCCTTGAACAAATAAACAGACAAACAAACAAATATTGAGTTTGTGCTTGAAATGTACTGTAATTCTGCAAACTGTTAAAAAATAATCAATCAATCAATCAATCAATCAAGCAAGTCAGTTTTGTGCAGGGATCGAGTGGCTGAAAATGAGCTTTGATTGATTGATTGATTGAAATATTTATTAACAGTTTGCAGAATTACAGTACGTACATTTCAATTTTCAAGCACAAACTCAATACAAAGACTGTTAACTGTGAGTGGACGACCCAATTAAGCATTACACTTGTTTACAACAGGGTCCACATTGTTCAATTCATCAAAACATTTAGAGACATACAAATAGACATTTATATGTAGCTAAAGAACAGAACAGGAATTCATCATATAGGAAGCAAAAAGGGAAAAGATACATATACAGTGAGGGGAAATGGGGGGGAGGGGGGTAAGCTCAGCTACTACCCTGGGTAAATAAAGGAAAAACAAAAGGTAAGATGGGGTTCCGCGGCTGCAAATAGGGAATACCAGGAATAGGCTACGTGTATTAATTATTTTGGAGGTACTTTTGGTTTGATAATCACTGACTGTCTGATCTACAAGCTCACACTGAGCTTTGTTGCAGATCATGCAGCTGCTGAATTTGAACGTGTCCCTCTCTTATTGTTTTTATTTTTTTGTGTACGCCGCCGTGTGCGCTAACGTGGTGACGTGATGACGCTGGGACGGCTGGGAGCCTGGGACGTACGTATAGGGACAACAAACAGTTGTGTTGGACTGTGGCTACTGGCTAGCTACAGTAGCATAAGGTAACCAACTGAACCAAGGAAAAAAAAAAGGAAAAAAAACACACACACACACACACACACACACACACACACACACACACACACACACACACACACAGTACATACAGTACAGTACTACTTCTCCTCCTTCTCCTTCCAGGACTCTGACTGTCATAGAAAACGACACGCACGAATCGGGGCAGATTTGAAGCTTTATTTTTGTTTTATTTTATTTAGCCCCAAAAAAACAATAAGTGTCGTTTATCGAGGAGTGTACATGGTCTACTCTGTACTGTACGACGGTGTGACGTGTTGAGACACAGACCCATCCAGACAGTGAAACAAACATGCTCACTGCTCGGAGCATGACGCCTGTTTTTCCCCCCTGCTAGCCGAGGAGGAGGCTCCGGGCTCGGGATGCGAGCCGACGACAACAGCGACACTTGGAAAAGCCGTCGTTTCCCTTTCACAGCAGCAGGAGGATGGACGTTGAGGAGGGGGGTTAAAAGCCTTGTTTGTTTGTTATTCGAGCTTACATCATAAATCATATTAGTGTATTAATAATACTAGCCAGGCATGCAACATTACATCGCCTGGGCCCCGTGGTTGTCATTGTTGTTTATTATTGTAGATATCCAACTTTAGCAAAGCAATAAGCTAGCTGCTAGCTCGTTCAAGTTCACGCAAATGAAACGGTCTAGTAAGTCTTGGGCTAGCTGACTTTTTGTGCTGCTAGCGTAATGGAGGCGCCCTGAGGGATTTTGTTATTCATTTGAAAAACTGACCAGCCTACTTGTCTATATTAGAACACTGACGGTGCTTAATGTGTTTAAAGGATAAGCACATTTGCATTACATTATAGCTTCGCATTACACTTGTAGTTTTTTTTGCACACGTTTGACATCAAATTATATCAATACTATAGCTAGCCTGGCTGTCGGAGTTGAGCAAAGTTATATAATTTTGGCAAACAAAAGGATTACAGTATAATTGCAGCTGCTGATATCCACGTCTTATCATACTATACTTCGGAATGTTTTGAATTTCGTATAATTGCGGGGAATTCATTTCCCTTTTATTTACGTTGCGTTTGTCGATGATGTGATGGAATCGGGCACATTAACATCTTGTGTATGGGTTTTAGGGTAACCCTAACCCGCCATTGTCAAAGCAATTGTGATTACCCTATGTGATACAAGCAAACCATTTTTCAAATATAATAATATTGGCAATAACAGACCAGGGCAGTTGCACAACACAAAGTGCATTTTGATTTTGAAATAGCAATCAGCAGTCTACCATCAGTAGACGGGGCTTAAACACAAGTTTAGCATTCACTCTTATAAGCCAAAAAATAGCCAGCCTGACCGATACTGTTGAGTAATTGAGATGAAAACATGAATATCGAGGAGAAATCTTTAGATTTGTGCAATGTCAAGACAAAGAGCAACGTGGACGATGACGAACACAACACCACCAACAACAGCAGCAGCACAGAGGGGGTCACGTTCCGGATCACAGAACTGATGGACAGGGATGTGGGTAAGCTGAACATTGTTACCTCTGAGGTCCCTGACACACAACTCACTGAAAACCAACCAGGGGCAGGGGAAGACCAGCACCAGTCACACGATGCCCTGGGAATTGACGAGGTCAACGGAAATAAAAACACCAGTGTCCAGAATGCCCCTGCTGTGGCGAATCCCATCGAGGCTTCTGTTGAGCAGAACAAGGGTAATGCTGTTGTGGAACTTATCCAGGAAGATAAGGACACTGGACCTGCGAAGTTTGTCGAGGGAGAAGGAGACGATGGTGGGGACATGGACATAGGTGTGGACCTAAGTCTGGATGAGAGTGGCGTTTTGGAGGCTGAACCGGCAAGCCTCGGGCCCTCTCAGTCGGATAATACATCAGACCCTCAAAGTACCGAGACGGAGCACACAACCCAGGGTGTCTTAACGAATAGTAAGACAAATAGTCCTTCGGAACAGACCCAGGACAGCGTAACGACGGTCTCTGTCCAAGACCAGGCCCTACTGTCCCCCGCCGCGGAAGATGATGAACACAAACACGGTGGTAAGAGGGTGACGTTCCCCTCGGACGAGGACATCGTCTCTGGAGCGGTGGAACCAAAGGACCCCTGGAGACACGGTAATACTCTGTGTGTTTGTCCTGTCTGTATGTCTGTCCCAATATACGTACGTACTGTCCTGATTTGATTCATTTCTGCCCGTCTGAAATCTCAGAACCTCAATTTGAACTAAGGGACATTAACACTGTAACACATGCATTTAGCTCAAGTCCCATTAATTCCACAAACATGAAATCTAAGGGTATAAAATGGTTATTTCTTTAACGTGACCTGCTGTGTTCAGGGTGGCATGTATAGCCATTGGCAACATTCCGCTTGTGGAACGTCAACTCTTGACACCTGATCGGTGTGTTGATGAACCAGTGTTCCAGTGGAATGTTGTACTATATTGTGTCTCCTTAATTCCCCTCTGGCTTCAATGGCTTTCTGCAGACAAATCCGATTTGCTTCTCTCAAATATGATCATCTGCACGTCTCCGTTATTTGTAAGTGATCTGATCGGACTTGTGTATTCAGACTTTGTCAACCTGTCTGCATTGGCCTTTCTTTGTGGAGTTTGCATGTTCTCCTCGTGTCCCCTAGGGTAGTACTACTACTAGGTAGTAGGTACCCTCACAAAAAACATGCAGTAATCCTGGTCTCTAAACTGCCTCCCCCTGGCCAGCCGGGGCACCTGTTCCTTCCACGTGCTACGTCCGGCTGGGGAAACTCCCCCTTTCAGGTGAAAAGAATCAGCCTGGACTCCTCATGCATAGAAGGAAGCGTGTGTTCAGTCTGCTGCCCCCCCCAGGTTGGCAGAGTAAGCGTAGCGCCCAGGATTGCATTCGATAATTGACACTGGGTGAAAAAAATGGGTTGCAAAATCGTGGGATAAAAACAAACAAAAAACTATCTGCATTAGTTACTGTGGTAATAGCGTAACATAGGCATGAGTAATATTTCATTTATACTCTTATCGTATGACTGTAACTCGCCGAAAACAACAAGCCTACACTGTCTTACCTTACAGTATAAATAAGGCTTTCAGCATTCGAGGGTCCAGACTTCAAGAAAGACATTTCAAGCCATCCAGGAATATGGCTCAAATCTGAATTGTAAACATCAGGTTCCATCAGTTGTTTTGATTTCAATCTGGATAATAGGCTCAGAATCCAGTCTGAACCAACCAAGTGACAGCAGAGTAGGACTGTTATTGAACGAAGGCCAAGAAAGAACCAGGGAACAGAGATATGTATACTTGAAACCTAACTAGAATCTGCTTTGACCCCAAGCAGTGCTTTTTGCCATGATGGCAAAAGTGACAAAAGTCGGCTTCCCGCTGGATGTTGTAAGAGGTAATGTAATAATAACATAAATTGGTCTGTGTTTTGTGCTGGAAGGCAAGGGCTCAAGGGAGCCTGTGTATAAAAGGAAAGACAACAGGTTGCGGATTGGCAGCGGATTTCTTTTTGTTTGTTTGTTGTTGTAGCTATATAGGCCCAGGCCTGTGCTCTGTACAGTACACGTGTACACAGTAGGTGTGTGTGTGTATGTACAGTAAGTACAGTACGTGCATATCCCGTCACTCCTCAAGTTGCTTCGTTTTAGGGTACAGTTTGTTCATTGAAAATCATCCGGTAAGGAGGCGGCTTATGTTGGATATGGCAAAGCCTTTTCTTTTTGTATAAGCTACCTTAGCCAAATGTTTGTATGCTTGTGAGTGTTGTTTTCGGGAACCGTGTCGTGGGACGATTACATTTAACATTTTAAATCTATTAGGCTATTCAAAAGTGAGTTGTAGTCTACATATGAGGGTTTTCATTGTAGTAAGTTTCTTCATTCCTCTCCTCTGTTCTTTTTTGCATATTCTTTCAATGTGATCTTCCTTGTAATCTTGCTGGCTGTATATTTCCGGGTGTACAAAAGCACAAATATAGCCGGCCACTTCAAAGCAAAAGCCTTTGTTAAGGCATGGGTGTCTTAACACCGAAAAGAGCAGATCTACAAGCTTGGCAACAGTCACTCACTTACTAGTACACATTGTACTGCAATGCGTTTGCAGAGCTTGTAGATCTGCTAATTTTGTTGTATAACACGGGCGTGAAACTAACCATAAATCAGGCAAAGGTCACTGATGCATCATGCAGGGTGGGGGATGTTGGTGAACAAGGTTCACTCACAGTCTCACACACGAGCAACAATGTTCATGCCTTGATTTCTACCTCAGGATGTGAATCTAGCTCATTTTGTGATCACTTGTCTGTAGCAATTAGCAAATACGAAACATTCCTGGGATGAGTCTAGTGGAGACAAATAATTGGCTATTAGACCTCATAATTCAATTTGGATTTGTCCATTGGCTATAATCTTCAAAGAGTCCACATTAAAAAACATTTAATTATTCATAAATAACACATCTTATTCATCCATCTTTACACAACTACACGCGCGCAAATGTTTAGCATTACCTCACGATGTTTATCTCGCCAGAAGAAACGTTAATATTTCAATCGCGATGCGGTGAAAAATCACAAATCAGATCCGAACATCGGATGTGTGGTCAAAACCACGTACAGCGCTCGTAGTTTCGGAGAAAACAGCAAGGGGGAAATCCTATTTTAAATGGGACTCTATGGGGTGCGCGTGCGTGCATGTTTCCTGGTGCATTCAAATGTCTTTACCCTTAAGAGCCTTGGCCTTGGGTCTTCACTCTTCACTAGCTGCTTTTGGTGAAAATGCTTGAACCGAGTGATGTTGGCCTGAAGTGTTATTCCTCTCCTTCTATCCCAGTCTATAGACCCTTGAGAAAGAAATGTCCGATTGTGATTCATTGTATTAATAGTAATACTTTATTGATGTAAACGGCACATGGTACACTCAAGACATTAAGGCTAAATACTTAATAGGATAGGATAAACACACATTTTTAATTGCTGACATGTAAAATCCTGTGTGGTTTGCTTTGTTTTGTGATTGCCCCCTCTCAGGAATCCCTGAAAAAAGAAAATCGAATCATGTGTGGATCTCGGGATCCACATGGAAACGGTGAATATCCAGAACAAATACATGCCGACATTCAGTGACCGTGTCTTTCCAGGTTAGCCGTACATACTGAAGAGTACAGACTAACCTGAAATAGAAGAATATATGTTGTTGATCATTTGATTAGAACAGTAGCTTGATATTATCCAGCTTATTTACGTCTCATAGTTACAACTGATAATGTCCATGGATAATAGAGTTAGACAGAGAGGGAGAGATGGCATCTGGTCAATCAATGATTTAAGGCATTGTAGGCACAGATATGTCTCTCTGATAACATAAAAAGAAATCCTTTTCAGCCTGGGGAATAGGCGGACAATGATATCAACTAGTAGATAGACCTAAGACAGATACCATAGAAATTTGATAACATTGATCCAGATTGATGACTTGCTTTCTTGAGCACGATATTTTAGTATTGTGTGTGTGTGTGTGTGTGTGTGTGTGTGTGTGTGTGTGTGTGTGTGTGTGTGTGTGTGTGTGTGTGTGTGTGTGTGTGTGTGTGTGTGTGTGTGTGTGTGTGTGTGTGTGTGTGTGTGTGTGTGTGTGTGTGTGTGTGTGTGTGTGTGTGTGTGTGTGTGTGTGTGTGTGTGTGTGTGTGTGCGTGCTCCCGATGTGCAGGTCAGTGCCTTGCATGGTTTCCTCCAGGCATCGGTGTGTGTGAATGTAATGCACAATCTCTGTAAAGCACCTTGGATAAAGGCGCTATTAAATGCAATACAGTAGGGAGAGAGAGACAGAGAGAAAGACTTACAATGTTGAAGTGAACACTTTAAGTCACCTTTTTACGCTTTTAATATTTTACTATTACTGTGGAAACTCTACCTATCATCAAGCACAATGTCTCCTTTAGAGGCCTTTGTCATCTAAGTCAGGAGCAACATTGAAATTGGATCGTTCTATCGTGAGGAGGATGTGAAAGTCTCACAAGTCTTCCAGTGCATGCTCTGAATTCCACTCTGATACTGCTAGTGCCAGCCTCCATAAAACAACACATTTCTATTAACATTTCATATCCGTCTTCGTCAGCCTCATAATACAACGATAGGATTCAGGTACAGGTAGAGATTGCCAAAGCCGGCTTCTATTATAACAAGGGAACTACTAGTACTAATGTCATGGAATCAATCTAGCGTTTCCCCATGATCCTATACTCAGGAAAGGTTGTCTAAAAATAAATATAACAGCCTTTGTAATCTCTGCGGAGCGGGAATTATTCTAAATGGCAAACTAAAGCTCCCAAGTTATGTCATACAAACATCCCACATCTTTATTTTTGCTCTCAGCTGCACCCTCTCTCTCTCTCTCTCTCTCTCTCTCTCTCTCTTGCTTTCTATTGGCACTCGTCCTTTCCCTTTCCTTCAGGCCTGGGCAAACCTGTTACCTCATATCCTGAGATTGCTGAACTTCCTAAAAATGCCACTTTGCTTCCTTGCCTTGCCTCCCTCCTTCTGTTCCTGTTTCACTCTTCCTCCCTCCTCCTCCTCTACCTCCCTCCTCCCTCAAGTGCACAGTTCAGTTTGTGGTCGTCACAGTCCAGGCCCACATGAGCAGCGCTTTACTATCCACACACACACCATCATCATTGCATCATACAGCAAGCATGCACCAGCCAGGTCATCTATTGTCATAGAGCTATCTGTGTGTTTTAGCCCACCACTGACACGACTGATATTTGTAGACTGCTGTACGCACACACACGCGCTCGCGCAGTTGTCGTGACAGTACTGGACTGAGATGCTGCAGTAATGATATAGCACTTAATGACAAATAAGACCCTCTTGATGTCAAGCCACAAGCCACCTGCAGTGAATGATTGAGGGGGCTCTGTCCGGTTAAATCTTCAATCTGTTGTCATTTTGTTTTAAAACCATATCAATGTGGGGTATATCTTGGAGAGTTAAACTCAAGATGGAAAGATGCTTTTTGGATAACATTACCAGGCATTCATTTAGCTGATTACATTAATCACACATTAAAGGTGAATGTTTTGACAGTATTTGTTTTGCACAGCTTTGCGTAAGGAAGGCTAAAGCTCAAATCTAATTGTAATGTGGAACATTATTTGACTCTTGGACAGCAACAGGCGTTTACTCTGTGGCCAACAGGCAGTCAGGCTGTTTGCTAGCCTACGTGCAGTACAGTCTCGTGTCAACAGACCCAAGGCCCACTTGGCAGCGAGTCTTTAGTGGTTCACTGACCCATGAGATGTTGTGTGATGTGGCTGGCGGACCAGTGTACGACCCGAAAGGCCAAACTCGGTGCAGAGCATGTCTACACACAGTGCTTCAATATCCTACAGGTGCGTGCGTGCGTGCGCGCGCGCCCTCAGTGTCAGAGCCTGTGTCTGTGCACATTTAGCTCTGTCCTCTGTGTGTCATGATGACGCCGCTGCATTTCTGACTGTCCATCTGAACGCTCCAGTAATGTGAGTATGTGACCTTTGGACCGTGGCCCACAGAGGAGGGAGTCACCTTGGTCCAGTGACACCCCACAGAGGAGGTAGTCACCTTGGCCAGTGACACCCCACAGAGGAGGGAGTCACCTTGGTCAGTGACACCCCACAGAAGAGGTAGTCACCTTGGTCAGTGACACCCCACAGAGGAGGTAGTCACCTTGGTCAGTGACACCCACAGAGGAGGGAGTCACCTTGGTCAGTGACACCCCACAGAGGAGGGAGTCACCTTGGTCAGTGACACACACAGAGGAGGGAGTCACCTTGGTCAGTGACACCCACAGAGGAGGGAGTCACCTTGGTCAGTGACGCCCCACAGAGGAGGTAGTCACCTTGGTCAGTGACACCCCACAGAGGAGGTAGTCACCTTGGTCCAGTAGTTTTGGAGTGTTTACTCGCTCGCTGTGTGTGTCTTTCTCCTGTCCTGGTTTACACCTGTAAGCCTGTGATGTGACAATGAAGCATCTGTTGTGTTTAACATCTTGGCTTGCGCTGACTGTTCCACTTTCATACTCATTTTGTTTTTCTCATTCAATTTTTATTTGTTTTCTGATCAAGCAAAAACACAGTACAATCATTTTAAAGCATACAACATTGAACTTAAAACACGCACTGGGAATGAAGCTACTACTCCCTCTCAAAATACAACATTTTTGATAATTCTTTAGAGTGTATTAACTACTGATTTAGAAGGCATTTGTAATTGTAAAGTGAAGAGAGGAGAGTCCGCACACAGGTTTGTTCCAAGGTGTTTGCTTTTTATTCAAAACACCATAAGTAATACACAACGTTTCGGCCGTGAACGGCCTTCATCAGGTGATAATCGGCAGTATACTGTATGTGACTGTATGTGACATTTTTTTAATATTTTTTATATATTTGAGATTTTGCATTTTTTAGTTTGTTTTTAAGATTTAAGATTTAAAAAGCTTTTGGTACCAAAAGTAGTTTAGAGTTTGGGCAATCTGCTCCAAAATAGTATTAGTCAGTCAGAACAATATCAAAGGGAACAGGTAAGAGACACATGAAGGCTAACATTCAAGATCAATGGTTCTCTGGACATTGGCCAGTAAAGCCATCAAGATTAATTTAATTTAATTTAAAGTGGACGAACCCAGATAAAAGACAAATACCGAGAAGTATACTTCACAAGACCAAAATAAGTATAAATATCAAAAAGAATAGAATAAAGAGTCGGCATGTAGTTCAGTTCACACAGGGGAATCTAATTGTTTAGTCCTTGCTCACTATTTACAGGAAGGCAGATAACTCATAGTCCTCATTTAGTCCATGGGGTTGTAGTGTGCGGAGGGTGTAGGTCCAATTATATGCCTCCCTTCTTAGGAGGAGATTATGGATATCACCACCTCTCCGGGGTAGCTGCACCCTCTCTATGCCCACATATCGGAGCGATGCCACGGCATGGCCCATTTTATTAAAGTGTTGGGCTACTGGGCTTTTGGGATTGGTGTTTCTGATGTTGGATCTATGTTCACTAATACGTGTTTTTAGGGCTCTACTGGTTTGTCCCACGTATGAGAGGCCACACGGGCACGTCAACATGTATATAACGTTTGTAGTTAAGCACGTGATAGTTCCTCTGATTTTGATGGCCTTGCCTGTGTGTGGATGGTTGAACGTGTCACATCTGGTGGTGAAGTTACACTGTGTACAGGATCCACATTTGAAATTGCCTGTAGGGACATTTTTGTCCAGGAAGGTACAATTTGTAATTGTAAAATCAGCCTCTGGTCTTAATGGTTATGGTTATGGCCGGAGTGAGTATTACAACTGTCTCACTCCACTCAAAGAAAGCTCGATCACGCCATCACGGATCACATGACAAAGACGAACCTGGGTTCTTATCGCGGGTCTGAATTGCTTTGTGATAAAGTTAACAGTTAACACTTTATCCTCCTTTGATTTTCTCCTCTCTGCTTTGTGATAAAGTTAACAGTTAACACTGTATCCTCCAGTGATTTTTCTCCTCTCTGCTTTTAGTTGAATGTTTACATCTGTCACATACAGACTTCCTTGTCCCCGGGCCGCTCTTATCAGCCGTGACAATGTTAGTGGCCAGCATTATATTCTCTTCACAAACGGTCCCTTATTTACAAATGGAACATAGCCACAATAGCCAGTGATTTCACCCTCTCTCTCTTCTTGTCTCTCAGTTACTGGCTGCTGTTGACCCATCAGCTCTGTTTGCCATGATTTAATTATGAAAACGGAAAAAAAGAAGAAAGGTTTGGTTGATGATTGAGAACCAAATTGACTCTCACTGGGTTTGTTTGTTGTGTTGGCACACATCCAGCCTCGCTGGCCGGCACACATTGGACAAAGCGGGCAGACTAACGTTGACGTAGAGAAATGCATTTTCATACTTCATTCTACTATTCCATTCTGTATACGTTGCCATATACAATAGATAGTGAACATAGCTGATCATCTATAATCAAACCATGTACTAGTGGCTACTAGCTGCTGCACAATTAATAACAAAATTATTCGCGATCTAGATTCAGACACCTATGAAATCTCTTGTGAAGAATGGTGCAGCACTAGTTGGCTGTCCAATTCATTTTAGTGACTCTTATGTTTTTAAGTGGTGCAACCACTTCTACATCCAGCTTACAATGTCCGTGTGCCTGTTTGTGTGTGTGTGTGTGTACCCATGTCCGTGTGCCTGTTTGTGTGTGTGTGTGTGTGTACCCATGAGCATGAGTGGTGTTTTTCTACAAGAGAGAGAATAAGAGAGGTTTAAGCCAAGCTTTGATGTTGTCTGTTCAAAGCCACAGTAGTTGGCTCCAGGTGCCACATTTTGAATGTAGTATTGTTGTTCAGCAACTACAGGCTTTTTCATAGAAAATAATGAGAATTCACGTTGTAACAAGAATCGTGCAGCACTGCACTACCAAATACTGTACATACCTACCTGCTACTACATCTGATTATTTCACCCGTTTGACTTTTTCTTTTCATTCCGGCTCACTTTCTCCTGTCCTGGTTTACACCTGTAAGCCTGTGATGTAAGCCTGTGATGTGACAATGAAGCATCTGTTGTGTTTAGCATCTTGGCTTGCGCTGACGGTTCCACTTTTCATACCCGTTTTGTTTTCTCATTACATTTTTATTTGTTTTCTGATCAAGCAAAAACACAGTACAATCATTTTAAAGCATACAACATTGAACTTAAAACACGCACGCACGCACAGTTGCACACACAGACACCCCCCCCCCCCCCCCCCCATCCTATTCACAGAATAATCAACCCACAACACATCCATTACATCACCGGGTCAGTGAGTCTTTCATGTCTGACATTAGGTCTGTCCACATTGAAATTGTGCCCTCTTGGGCCTGATTAATCCTTGCCGATGACAGTTCCAGATAGGCGATGTCCAGAAAGCCTCGCAGCCAATGTGTTTTGGAAAACGTCTCGTGGGGGATTCCAGCGTTGGCCTATGATCTTTTTGGCTGCCGTAAAGCCCAGCCAACCAGAGCTTGCGTGTCTTTGCCGTAAGATGTAACATAGAATCATCGGATGTACAAAATATATCATTTCATGTTGATATACTGTAGCTCTATTCAACTCTTCCCCACCCCATCCCCACCCCCTTTCTGCTGGCAACTCAATGTAAACAATGTGTTCTCAGTCAGTAGGACTACTTTGACGACGACGTGCAATCCAAAACCGTCTGGTCTGACTGGTAGTTGTGTTTATGTGTGCATGATTGATGGTTGAGGTTGGTTAAGGTTCAAGGTTGTGCTTTATTGTTACATCTTGTGTACAGCACAGGTACATGAGAGTAAAACTTATTTTAGTTTGGCTTCCTTACAGACAATGCAGCAGCATATAGATGGCATAACATTCAAACAACAACAAACACAGTTGTATCGGTGTCCGATCTTTAGCGTCATTCTCAATGTAAGATTTATCGTGATCCACTATCGAGATAATTTATCTCCCAGCCTTATGTCTCCATCGGGGTGAATTCATCTGAAGGGCATACTTCTGGTAATGATATTCTCTTAATGAGTGCAGGCTGTTTTGTGGTGTTGATGGGAAACGCTGATCTATACAGAGATAGAGAGATTCTAATGGCAATTTCCTCAGAATTTGTCTAGGTTGGTGCACACTGCTGTCTGTTAATTATTGACCAGCAAGCTGCTAGCTTGCTCCAAATGATCCCTCTGTGTTTGCATAATCACATTCCTCTCTGGCTGTGGATTTAATGGTTCCAACTTCCAAGCACTGTCTATAGAGGGTATGCGCGTGACATCATCGTACCTGGAAGTTATGCGGGAACGCCCACTGAGTGTCAAAAAACTACTTTCTGGCCTTGACAGCCCATTCATCCAAACAGAAAAGTCCTGTCTTAAACAATGTTAAACTCACCAACATTGCAGCTGTACGAAAAGCTTGAATTATCCTTTCTATCTGCAAAGTTTTTGTTTCATAGAAATCCACCATAGAAACGTTATGAGCTACTTTCTGTCAAGAAATGCCCTGCATTTGATTATTTTTCTCTAAGTGTCAGAGTTTGGAAGTGCTTGTTTTCAATGACACAACATTTTGCTGCCTCCTGCATTATGTGAAAACATGGTGCTTCCAAACAGGTGCTTCCACACTCATCATGCTGCTCAAATCAATGTCTTGCCACTCAGTCTAGATGACGTGTCCTGATGGGAAAATCATGCATGTGCATACTCTCTACTCTTCAGCATTCTTCTCGCTATATCTCGATATAGAACAGTGCATGAGACTATTCTTAAAGAGACTTAAGTTCAACCAGGTGTTTCTATAAACAGGTTGGGCCATCTCTTTGGAAAACTCCCTTCACTGTGTCTGTCTGTCTGTCTAGTGTCTAATCACTGGCCCTCTTCATTAATCTGGAGCTTTTCATTGAAGGATCCACAGGCAGTGAGAAGGAAGAAGTATAGAGCGACGGAGTCGTGACATCACTTGCTCATCCCCTGGTTCACGGTAGTAATTTATCTATGGAGAATAACATGGGGTCATCTTAACATCATCTCACACAAGCATTGTGGTCCAAGAAGAAACAAAGTGTCTCGTCGAAATTGTCAGGGAGGTGGCTCTGTGTCGTTTACGACCGTCAGTCACTCATATTTGATACCGTCTGTTTCTAGCGAATATTTTTTTTTTTAATTTTTAAGATATTTTTTTTGCGGCTTACGCCTTTATTGATTTTTTAAGGGATAGAAAGTAGGCTGACAGGAAACGGGAGAGAGATGGGGGGATGACATGCGGTAAAGGCCGTGTCGGGTCCGGGAGTCGAACCCGCGGCACACCGCGACTGGATCACCAGTCCGGTGCCCAGACCGTTACGCTACGGCCTGGGCCTCTAGCGAATATTTAACTAATTCTGCAGCAGTAACATTAGCGTTTTCTCTCAGTCAGTTGATTCTTCATATCCATATGAGTGAAACGGCCGGGATGACATGGTCATTTTTCAAATGTGAGGCGATCTAAAATCCCCCCTATGGGGATTACAATGCAAATATAAAGTGCATGAACCCGTGGACTTAGAGCCCTCTACCGATATTGACGTCAGACTCATGCTCATGCCGTCTGCCTGGCATGGATCTTACCCTCTGCCTCTGCCTGGCCTAGACCTTAACCATCTGTTCTTTTCCCACTAACTGGGTAAGAAGTCAAACTCCAGTGTGTTTTTTTTTTAATTAACAGTCTGAACAATTCAGTATGGAAACATTGTATTCTTGTATTGATCATTTTATTTTTGTGTGCTGCACACAGTGCCCAAATCCCAAAATAGCTCAGAATCATACAGTGTTCTGTCTTTTCTCCCAGGGTTGACAAATGAAATTTGCCACAACAAAAAGCTCCTTTAACGAAACATATCTCAAGTCTTTCATAATCATTTAACTCAAGGAAATCACCACAAATAGTTATTTGTTGGTCAAATGTCTTCTCTTATATCGTCATCATATTATTTAGGGCAATAAAAAAAGAGGTTCCTGAGCGTATTTTGTGCACAGAGAGATCTCTTGTCTTTTGCTCAAATCATACGTCACATAAGGTTCTGCAGTGTACACTGTCCTTTATGAGATAATATGCTTTTAATTTAGGTGTTATTATATCATAATATATCACTACACCATCTCATGAACACCACATTGTAACTTAAACTTGTTAAAAAAAATCACACCACCCGACACCCGTGTGAACTGAGTGGTGCAACTCCCCCCCCCCCCCCCCCCCCCGCCCTCTCTCTCTCTCATTAGCAGGCAACAGTGCAGCACACTCTCATTATCTCTCTGTTTCTGGCACAACAGCGCCCCTACTGGTACTAATAGTCATACTGGTGCTAATTAACGTCACACGGACACATAGGTGAACACACAGGTGACACGGACATTGCTGTTCCTTGGAGTGGTCACTCAAAAATCAATACAATACAATCTAAATCTAAATTAATTTCTCCAGGGGTGACGGAAATCTAAAATCACCAGATACTTTTTGATATGTAGGAAAATGGGTCTCCCTCTCTGTCTCAGCTGTGTGTAGTTTGTCTAATTCCAGAGATTTCAGACAGTGTTGAAAAGTCAGCCAGCTGTTTTATGTGTTGTTACTCAACTGATGTTATGTTGCCGTCAATCTCCCAAAGCACAGCAGTGTGAAATGGCAGAGATGCGGACCAGGGACTATAGGAGACAGGCTATTTTAGACATTGGCACTTAGATGCTAAGTAGGACTTGGCTACAGTCCTTCTATACAGACCAGCCCCCCCCCCCCCCCCCCCCCCCCCCCCACACACACACACACACACACACCACACAGTCCACAACCCCATCCCTGGAGAGTTGTCTGAATGTGGTCTCCTGCTCATGACAAGGGAGGTCCTTGTCATTCCATACATTCAGTGGTCGTTCTGTGTTCCAGACAACTTGTACCATACCACCACACCCTTTTATCCCATTGCCCTGTTCTAGTGCACTGATTGACCCCCATTTGAAAAATACATGCCAAGGACCCCCATAAGACATGTATTAGGCTACGGTCCACTATTTAATGGCATTTCTATCTCTGGTACCCCAATGTATTATTGTAATGTAAAATTAATGTTAATTTCTTTTACTCAGTGTGTACAAATTTGTACACTCAGAGTTACAGACCCATAAGGGCCCATTTGGTTCCTAACTATCATTTAGCTGGGGACCCCCTGGTACTCCCTCAATGACCCCTGGGCGTCCCGGGACCCCACTTTGGGAACCACTGATCTAATGGGTCGGATCCAGGACTCTACTCTAATGCTTGCCAGTGGCAAGTGCATTTTCGGGCCAGCTATCAGGCGTTGACAGAACGAGAGGGGAGGGGACCGGGCAACCTGAACGAAAACTCCATCTGCCCCAAAGTTTTATTTTACCTTTACTTAGTGTCAACGCCTGCAACTACAGTATATGAATGCAAAACAGAAATACCTACCGGTATACAGAACACCCAGAATGGTACAACCCGTTTTTCACCTAACCGTGATTTACGGCTGTCTCCGTAGCCTACTCATCAGGACCATGCGTCCAGTGAGAGAGACTTAGAAATTCGAACTGTGCCTTAGACCCATCGTAATGACCAAGTTGTACAACAACAAGCAGGCTAATGTTATGCTAGCACCTGCATGGTTCCCCGGCTGGACGTAGCGCGTGGAAGGAACATGTTATTCCGACCAGTCCCTTCATCAGGCACCCCGGCTGGCCAGGTAGTTTAGAGATCAGGATTACTGCATGTTTTCATGTGGGTACCTTCCTTGGGGACAGGGGGGGGGGGGGGGAGAACATGCAAACTCCACACAGAAAGGCCCTTTCGCCAACCCCACCTCGGGTATGGGCACTGACGACACGGAGGAGAGAACACGCCCACAGTGTGTCCAGCGGGAATCGAACCCAGGACCTTCTAGCTGTGAGGCGACAGCACACAGCGTGCCCCTCCTTGTGTCTCACATTCTCAGATCCTACAGTGAGTAGAACGTAAGTGGGTCAGGCTGCTCTTGAGCCCATTTTTAGGAACACAGTGAACTTTTCCTCCAACGCTCCTCTCCTTGGCTGCGTGCGGTAAACTGTCTGAAATGACCGACTGCCATGATTGTACAAAATGTGGAGTCTGGAGCAGCCATGTGAGGCAGTCATTTTGTTTTTTTTGCACGATGAAGATCTAGGCAACATTCTCTCAACACCTGACCCGTGGTGTGACAGAGGTTTACACGCAAAGGCTAGAATGGCTTCAGGCACTGCGGGACACTGCAAGTACTGTTTTGTGTTTTCTTTTTCTTTTTTACTGTGTGTTTACAGGTCATGTTGAGCATCATAAGCAAAGGGGGACAAACTGAGAGGGAAGGCATGTTGATGGGAGTGATCAGTCAAATGCTTGAACCTAAGGTTATGTTGGTCCTGCCATCATGATGATGATGATGATAGTCCCAGTCCCACCCTCACCCCCAGACTAGCTCTTACAGTGCAAAGCACCTCTCCCAGTCTGTTTTCACAGGGGATCACTGTGATGGTAGGTCTTGGATTACTTACTGTCCCAAGTCCACCTCACACCAACCTGTGGGATTAGACGTAGTATAATAAGCTGCACCTTAGTGTCCCTGTGTGCTTGTCGGCGCATACGTCTGTGTGCCTGACGATCATTTCTCATACAACAAGCCTTCATTTGTTCAGATCAGTGACTCACCGGGCAGCCTCTTTGAGAGGAGACAGGATGGGGTGTGTGGGTGGCTTTGTATTGTCCCTAGTTTTGCTGCATCATAGACGAGCGTTAAGAGCAGCGGCCTCATCTGGCTCTGCCTGCGCTCAAAGTTTTCATTGTCAAACCTTGACCCAGCTATGGTGCTTTTATTAGTGCCTCAGGTTGTCTTTTTCTTTCTTCCTCGTCCTCAGTAAAGACACTTTAATAACTATTACCCCCCCTGTGCCTGCATATGTCTCGTCAACGAATGTGCCTGGACTTGTAGCCCGTGAAGGTGTTTCCACTTTGATCCACTGTTTAATGTTATCGTAGTAGAGGGATACTCCCTTTTAAGACGGTTTGTCTCTCCTGAAGCTACCAAACCAGCCAAACAGTTGATCAACATTCAAACCTTGGCATGTGTCCATGATGTATGAATGTATTTTCCATGTTCTCTTCCTCATTTCTCACCATTATTACTCACGTACGTGTAGGTGTGTATCTGTCTGTCTGTCTGGGGGACTGCAGTGCCCATGAGTCCGACACCCGGTTAGTCCGACCTACGTGACCAGGGGCCTATTTCACGAAACTTGGATTAACTAATCCAGGATTTAGGCCAAAGCCAGGCTTTTTAAATCCTGATCTTTACAGCCTGGTTTATTCCGTTCCACTAAAGCCAAGCGAGGCTCAGAATTGGTGGATTTGGCGAGCCGGGATCAGCAAGCCTGGCTTAATAGACAGTCTGGCTTTTTGTCTCTAGACCCCTTATGTGGATCACAGATTTACAGATCCTTCTTCTTCATGCGGTATTATGGCAGTTTGCATCCTTAATAGTTGCATTACAGCCCCCTTCTGTATATCTCATTATCTTTACTAATCTATTCAAGACTTACTGATACAAGGACTTAAGCTTCTAAAATAAATACTGCTGCTGTAATTAAAGAGAGAACATACTCTCAATAGTGGATAGACTGAATGATTAACTACCCCAAAAATATAGTTTACATTTTACCACTACTATTAACTTAAAACAGAATTCTTAATATTGTAAGCATAATGATATTGTCGCATTGTGATATTTGGCCATAACTCCCTCCTCTGAGGGAGCTACCTTTGGGGAAGGGGGTTGTTGTCCAGACAGGTCCGGGTCATGGGTTCATGTAGCATGCCAAAGTTTGTGCTATTGCCATTGAGAATGCATTGGGCGTTTAAGTTAAATAACTCAGAAACAACAAAACATTTCAAAGTAAAAAGTTCCAGCATGTGTCTCCACAGTAAGCTGAATTTTACAAAGTGTGAATGGAGTTTCTAGGTGAAAGTGATTTTTTTAAGTGCCACTATCTGCCTATAAATGTCTCAAATTTGAAAGCACTATATTTCTAAAACGATGAAACATTTCAAAGATTCCTTTTCAGGCACACATAGGATGAACCTAAATAGGGTTGAATGGGGTTTCTAGGTGTAAGTATGTAGGACTAGTAGTGGGTGAAACGTTACAATGGTAATATGTTGTAAAACAATGAGTAATGGTAATATTTAGTGGTTTTCACTTTTACAATTTTTTTTAATAATAATATAATATAATATAATAATTCTTCTTAACCGTGCACTTGCACGACAGCAAACCTATTCATGGGGAACATTCACCAAAAGCAGCTGATCTACAAGCTCACAAGCTGTCATGATGTTGTGCAGCCTATATATTTTGGTTATTTGATTTTATATAGTGCTTAAATGAGTCCTTTAATGCAGACCGATACAAATAAGGCAACATAAACCCATAATAATTGAATACATCTGGAAAACATCATTGGTTTGTGATCAGTTTGACTGCTTAATGAACAGTAAAGACATCAGGATTAGGTTAAACCAGGCTGTTAGCCTGGTCCGGAGCAGGCTAAGTCCAAAGCATTAGTTTCCATGGTAATTTATGTAGCATCACTTTCATGAAACCGAATCAAGCCTCAACATATCCAGGTTAACAGGTTAAATTAATCTGGCAAGATCAACCAGCTTTCATGAAACCGGTTAAGCACTGATCCAGGATATATTAAGCCAGGATATGTGTTAAAGCCCGGCTTAATCTCTAATCCAAGTTTCGTGAAATAGGCCCCAGTTAAGTCTGAGGTTAGGGTTAGCGACCTACGTGGCCGGTTAAGACTGAGGTCCATGCACACACAGTCTGTGTGTGTGTGTGTGTGTGTGTGTGTGTGTGAATCCTTTGTATAGCTATCCTTGTAATCCAATGGGAACAGTTCCCACGGTAGATTGATCAGTGCAGGTAGAGGGCACTACACACAGGTTGCATTATTTTAATGCCTAATTTATACTCCCATCACACAACTGTCTTGATCTTGTCCGCTAGCAACAACATTGTGTGATGGCTTATATTTTGAGGTTAAGTTTCCTACTTTTACATTTTCCTTGACTCTCTCTCCTATTTTTGGTTAAATACTATCATACAATAGATGGTGAAAATAGCAGATCATCTGTACCCGCGATTTTGACACGTATGAGAGATGTTCTTATTCTTAAATACCTGCCAAGCCAATGTCAACACTACAACCGACAGCTGTGCGTGAGGTGCGATGTATAATGGTTTGGAAGAGAATGGCCTAGCTGAGAGTGTACAAAATACAACCAAATGGACCCATAACAGTCCATTTGTACAGTCTCAGAGTTTATTGTTATAAAAGGGTCCTTTGGTTCCATTTGTAGTAGGCTAAGGCTACAGTCTACTAGTTACAGTCACCTGCAGGACAGATCCTGTTGTTGTTTCCACAGACACACATAAATACAGATAGACGGATATTTACATTTCATAGCACAATTCTAGAGATATATTTTTCTTTATTCCTGTACACAGGTTTAATGTTTGTTTTATAAACGCCATTGACAATGAAGGGAACATTTTTGTCATCATGTGCCTCATTACGTCATATTGTCTCTTTATTGTTAATGGCGTTTAATGTTTGTGTTTGCACCGTTTGTTTTACATCACCATTACATCCCCTAATCAACGACTTAGACTTTAATATATTAGCGCCCCTCACTTCACACGGGTGTGATTTGTTTTTACCCTTAAGTTGTGTGGTACCTGATCACCTGGTATTTCCAAAAATAGGTGGTTGTGCTACAGTAGTTAGTATCGCAAGTAAACATCAAACTACGTCATAGAATCTCTCGCCTGTGGTTCTGCCCCTCTTCGCACCCATTGGTTGCTGTTCCTCTCTCTCCATCCACTACCATTGAAATAACAGGTTTTTCAGTTGCTTCGTATTGATATTCTGTGCATTCCAATCTTATTTTAAACTTGGTGTCAGTAAAAAGGAACATCACAGGTGCAGCATGGTGACTGGGCATATCATGTTTGTTTTTAGTTTTTTTCCAAAAATGATGTTTTAGCTATTTCAACATAAACTAGGCGGAACCACACCAATATATATATATATATATTGGTGTGGTTGTTGTGTCATGTGTTTATGAGGTGACAGTACTTCATTAGACCTCTTGGTGTTGTTGTTATGTCATGTGTTTATGAGGTGACAGTACTTCATTAGACCTCTTGCTGTGGTTGTTATGTGGCAAGGTCACGTGCACGCATCCGCCTGGGGGACGGCAGTCTGCTGGGCAAGCGCAGGGGCTTTGGCATGGGAGGGGTCAGATCAACAGATGGAATGAATTCTGTACTGGCCATATATGGAGCGTGTCTTGAGTGTACAGGGTTTGATGAGGTCAGATCAACATAATGGAATGTCAGAACAGGTCAGCTCCATATATGGAGATCTAAGGGTGGCAGTGGGGGCAGTGTCTTTGAGTGTACAGGGTTTAATTTGCTGTCATTTCATAATATATCCACTTAATACTTTTGTATTAAGTGGTTCTGATTCATGGAGCTTTGAAAATCCTGTTTGGAACCGAGGTAGATGGTGGTCAGACTGTTACGTCCCATAGCTGGAAGTGACGGGGCGTTGCCATAGCAACCGGACCAATGCCAAAAGCTGCCGTGGGGCTCAACCATTACATACACGGAGTATACCGAGGAGTGGGTGCGAACATGCACGTAGCTGGCTGATAACGTCCCATAGCTGGGTGGCACGAGTATATTTGTATAAGTTAAGTACATTTTAGTGTGCACCAAAGGACTTTATAATTTGGTGCACTGATCCATTTTTGTCTTGTCATTATATAGCCGTCCAGAGCCTTGAAGTTTGACGTCGCTAGATGGCGCTATTTCTTGGGTTCGTGTATTTCTATTGTAATCCCCATATAGGGCGATGTTAGATCGCCTCATATAATTACTATGTTTTAAAAAGAAACAAATCATCCCGGCTTTTCTGTCAGGTGGGTTGGCTGTACGTCGTTCATATTTGATACGGCCTGTTTCTGGAGAAAATCTAATTAATTCTGCCAGCAAGAGTCTTAAAACTACACTGCCTGAAATCAATGCCGCTCCTAAAATACGTCACGCCCCGCTGTCGTGTCAATACATTCCTGAGATTCAGCAGGCCTGGCATATAAGGCCTCATTCACACCTAAGACACATGCAAGACACACGTGTGTCCTGTGCATGGCTGTCTTCTGCCCTCCTGCCCCCCCCCCATGCAACAAGGTTGTGTCATGAAACCATGTGACTCCCATTGGAAATGCATTGAGGCAGCCATAACACACAGAAGACACAGAACACAAGTGTGTCTTAGGTGTGAATGAGGCCTAATGTAACAGAACAATAAATATCCATAACAAACCTCCCATTCCCCCCCATTCTGTTTAGCCTAGAACTGGAGGTCTGAAATCTCAGTGACATCACAAAGATGTACTTCATAATGTTACTGATTTGTTTCAGACCTCCAGTTCTAGGCAACACAGAATGGGGGGGACTTTTTATTATTTACACACAACAACTCTAAGGTATAATGTATTAATCCCCTTTAATAATAAACATGGCAGTTTCTGTTTTTGACATTGTCATTTTTGAGCGGTGGGCACACGTCTCCATCATGTAGCTTTGTGTGTCCCTACTGTATGTCTGCCTGTTTAGGGTACGACCAACAGGTGAGAATGTTATTTGTTGACGAAAGTGTCAATACATTTAGTCTTACTTTTAGTCGTCGTAGCTTTTTTTTTCATTTAGTTTCCATTTCGTTTTTGTCAGTGAAAAAAGGTAGTCTACTAACATTTTTCGTCTTAGTTTTAGTCGACGAAAACAACACTGGAAGAGAGGGGAGAATCACTTAATATTTGATCTTCTGGCTGTCGGTGTAGTCACCATGAAACTCAAACTCTAGTGTGAAATCTGACAAATGCATAATACCATATATGTAAGATGTTTATATCGAGGTCAGACAACTAACTGGTCTTGTCAGGGGCCAGCATGCGCGATAAATTATATCGTGTTTCGGTAAAGTAGTTAAGTAAAAAAATGTGTGAACTGAGTGGTGCAACTCCCCTCTCCCCCCTCTCCTCTCTCTCATTATCAGGCAACAGTGCAGCACTAATACTATCTCTCTCTGGCACAACAGCGCCCTTACTGGTACCCTATAGTCATATACTGGTGGTCATGACCACATAGGCAGACACGGACATTGCTGTTCCTTGGAGTGGTTGCACCACTCAAAAATCAGACCCGTCTGAAGTGAGTTGTACTGTACTGTACTGTACTGCAGGGGTAGGCAACCTTTTTTACATGAAGTGCCATGATTGGTTCATCCTGTTGAATTGAGAGATCTGATCTATTCAAACATAACGAATAATCAATGCAAAGTTCACTTTGGGCCAATCATTTCTCAGTTAGTAACAGTGTGGAGAGCGGCTGAAAAATTGCGCAAGATTGATTTGAAATGGAATTCGTTTTCCCCAGTGTTCAACAATGATGGTTTGCTTTTGGACAATCGTCCTATTCGTTTTCCCAGATGGAGTTCCAAGGGGATTCATACTTTGGGTGATTTATTTGATGTTAATGGTTTACGTTCTTTCCAGAATTTATGTGATATTTTTAACTTGCCTGGTAACAATTTTTTTTTCCTATTTACAATTGAGAACTGCCATGAGGACATATGGGGTGCCATGGCAGACCCCCCTTGCAATGCACCCTTTGCATAGACTTATCTGTGATGTTAGGTCAAGAGGTTTTGTTTCCGTATTGTATGATTATTTATTAGAATCTAGTTATGGGACCTTGCTTGTCGATACTGTATGGAGGAATGACATACCAAATCTAGATCCAGATTGGAGCTGGGATACAGTGTGGTCTAATGTTGTCCTGTCTTCTAGGAATCCTGATCATCAACAAATTCATTTAAATTTTGTTCATAGGACATACTTAACCCCCCGTAGATGGTGTGCTATGCGGATTTTAAATAATCACAACTGCACGTTCTGCACTTCAAACACCATAGGTACATTCTTTCATATGGTGTGGGAGTGTCCGAGTGTCCTCACATTTTGGAATTTGGTTGCTACTAACCTTTCGACTATTCTACAAGTTAACATCACACCCTCCCCATCTCTATTCTTATTGAATGATGTATCCCAGTTGCCATTAAATAACACCCGTATTCGTGTCTTCTTTGCTGGCGTAACGGCCGCAAAGAAGATGGTTGCTTCGCACTGGAAACATTGTCATTTCGCCAATGGGCTTTGACCTTCCTAGATATCATTTATCTAGAGATGTCTACAGCAAGATTGCATGGTGCAAAAGAGGAAAACATTGAGATTTGGTCTGGTATTGCAGATTTGGTTAAAGGGACACTTCACCCTTTTTGCAAAAAAATATATGTTAATGACGTTTAGAAGCTTTAGATCACTTTCCTGGGGGTATTTATGTGTGTAATATGTGGTTTTAGATATTTTAGATTGTAGCAGTGAGCCTGTTGTCTCTGATGTCATGGATTCTGGTCTCACTACCTTCCTGGACTACAATTCCCATAATTCTTTGGTGCACTGCTCCTCCTTGTGGATAGGGGGAGAGCTGTCTTACTGAGACAACATGTAGTCCAGGAAGGAAGTGAGCCCAGTGTCCATGACATCAGAGACAACAGGCTCACTGCTACAATCTAAAATATCTAAAACCACATATTACACACATAAATACCCCCAGGAAAGTGTTCTAAAGCTTCTAAACGTCATTAACATATATTTTTTTGCAAAAAGGGTGAAGTGTCCCTTTAAGGGCATGGTTTAATCATTATTATTATTATTATCATTATTTATTTATTTTTTGTTTCCATTGCACAGTAGTAGGAGTAATGACATTTTGTGGCATCTTTGGTCTCTGGGGGGGGGGGGGGGGAGGAGGGGTGGGTGGGATTGTTTGTTTTTGTGTTCCTTGCTTTTGCTGTTATGTGTTGTTTTATGTGTTTTGTTTTCTTTAAGTCATTCATGTTGTTAACGTGTCTTATTGTGATTTTTGTCTTAAAATAAAAAACATTTGATAACAAAAAAATGAAGTGCCATGATATTTTTCCTTGATACTCAGAGTGCCATAGTAATACATTCCCTTAGTCAATAGTACATTTCCACGGTTTCCACATATTTTATTGTCCATTTTGTGTTTCTATATGTCATGCATATTTCCACATTAGAACAGTTGTAAACTGAGGGCAATATGTCCACCTTAGAACAGTTATAGACTCATTGTTTCACATCATGACAGAACAGACTCTTTTTGTTTTAAATAAAATAAATTAAAACAAAACTCAGTGCAATATTTTCAGAACAGTCTCTTGCTCTCCTTTTTAACTAAAATAAAATAAACATGAGTCATAGATCAGTGCAATATTTTCAGAACAGTCTCTTTCTCTCCTTTAACTAAAATAAAATAAACATGAGTCATAGATCAGTGCAATATTTTCAGAACAGTCTCTTTCTCTCCTTTTTAACTAAAATAAAATAAACATGAGTCATAGATCAGTGCAATATTTTCAGAACGGTCTCTTTCTCTCCTTTTTAACTAAAATAAAATAAACATGAGTCATAGATCAGTGCAATATTTTCAGAACAGTCTCTTGCTCTCCTTTAACTAAAATAAAATAAACATGAGTCATAGATCAGTGCAATATTTTCAGAACAGTCTCTTGCTCTCCTTTAACTAAAATAAAATAAACATGAGTCATAGATCAGTGCAATATTTTCAGAACAGTCTCTTGCTCTCCTTTTTAACTAAAATAAAAGTAACAGGAACTGTCATAGATCAGTGCAATATTTTCAGAAGTCTCTCTTTCTCTCTCTCATTTTAACTAAAAAACAAACAAAAAACAGGACAGTGCAATATCTTGTTATAAAAAAAGAGGCCATGTTGCAGCCTACAGAAAATAAAGAATGCCTACCAGTCAGTCAGTGTGAGCCCTGGCCCTGTTTCCCTTTGCTAAGCTCCGTTATCTGGGGGTTATAATTGGTCACTTTCAGTTGCACACATGCTTCAGAGCGGTCAACAGTCAAACGACTGCGGGAGGGCTGAGTACGTCCTTCATGTGTGAAAAGATTTGCTCACAGAGATAGGTTGCCAATGCAACGTTCTTGAGGCAGCAGAATTTGTCTGGTACGGATATCCAACACGTGTAGATGCAGGTTGAATGATTTTTCACTGCTGTAGTTTCCAACTCTTCGCTTTGTGCAAAACACCTACAGATTTTGTCCAAACATCACGCAAATTGGTACACAGTCTCTCTAGAGCCATTCAACGAAACCGGTCTTTCACAATTCTCAGACTCCATCCTGATTGGTTAAGATTGGCTTCCAAAGTTCACAGGAGTGCTCAGTTTCAAACAAAATGCACAACACATCGCGTGATGCACGCATATTCCCACTAGGCTGAGGAAGAAATCCTGGTGGAGACCTGTGCCCAGAAGGGCACTTTTTCTAGTTAAGATCTGAATTTGACATTTTTGCACAGAGGTTTTCTTAGTGTATTATGCAGTGTAGTTTCATGACGGGGTGCCCGACTGCATCCTCAATCAATTTGACAGCTCCTATGTTTTTCCCAGTCATGGCAGCAGCGCCGTCTGTTGTCACTGCAAATATCTTCTTGATATCAACCCCTCGTTCCTTAAAATGGTCAATAAACACCTTTGCTACATCGGCACCTTTTGTTGTGTCGGGCATTGGTTTTTAAGCAGCAAAGTTCTTCTCTTACAGGCGAATCACAGTATTTTGTCATTACTGCCAAACGTGGCATGTCATTTATATCCACGCTCTCATCAAGTGCAACACTAAATACAGTGGCATCTTTCAACCCAGCAGTTTGCTGTGAATTAACATTTTCTGCCATTTCTTCTATGCGTCGCTGGACTGTTCTGGCAGACGTGGGGATTTATTTTATTCTGGACTTGATTGTCTCTTTATTTGGCAAGCCATCAAACAAAGCATCTGCACTTAACTGGAATGGCTCTTTGATGTATTCCCCGTCGGTGAATGGCTTACCACGTTTTGCGATGCAGTGGGCAATTTCATAACTTGCTTCAGTGCCATGGTGTTTAGCAGTGGAAAAAGCATTCAGTGTGTTGGTTTGCTTGTCGTAAGCGGACAGAGCTCTTTTTATTGCCTCTGTCTTGTCTGCCGTATATTTGAAATATTTTTCGTGTCTAGTTTCAAAGTGACGCTTAACGCTTGACGTCCGACACACAACATTCTCAAGACATAAAATGCAGACAGCGCGATCTTGCTGCTGAACAAATCCATATTCATCTCTCCATGTGGGCTGGAATGCTCGGGAATCTAATTTGGCCTTTTTAGCCATCTTTGTAATGTTCTCTCACACGGAGCCACAACAACATGAGTGCAGTCGCACATGCGTCACACACCGGCGTCCTGCGAATATGACGTAATGTTAACAGCCCCGCTCCGTGAGTTGAAAACAGCCGATCTACAAGCTCACAATGCGTCGCATATAGGTGAGCAGCACCTAGGTATAAAACTCAGCATGAATACTGCAGACGGTATAATTTATTTTACAACATGCACATGGAGGGGACTTGCAATTAATGTAATATAGAAAAAAAAAAAAAAGAAAAGATTCTCCCAGAATCTGGCAGGTACCAGCCGATACCACCCGGCATGCCATCGTTGGCACGCGTGCCTAAGGTTGCCGACCCCTGCTGTGCTGTACTGTACTGTACTGTACTGTACTGTACTGTACTGTACTGTACTGTACTGTACTGTACTGTACTGTACTGTACTGTACTGTACTGTACTGTACTGTACTGTACTGTACTGTACTGTACTGTACTGTACTGTGTCGCACCACACCTTGATGTGTGTGAATGAACAGTAAAGTAAGTGTGTGTGTGTGTGTGTGTGTGTGTGTGTGTGTGTGCATGTGTGTTGCGTGTGTGTGTGCGTGTGCGCAAGATTATTCCAGCAGTCATCAGGGGTTTGCTCTTCCAGTTAATTGTGTTTTAGGAATCTTTATATTTTTCTCTTTCTCCTCCTGACAAAGTAGGTAGTTTACACATACACACGCACGCACGCACGCACGCACGCACGCACGCACGCACACACACACACACACACACACACACACACAGTAGTGTCACACACACACACACACACAGTGTCACACACGGTCCACAGCAGTGCTGTACGGAGTGCAATAAACCCCAGAGTGATTAGAGAGCAGTCAGCAGCTGTGGCTCTGAGGTCTTTACGACTCTGCAGAGCTCACACAGATCTCCTGACTGCCGTTTAACACCTCCTGTAGCTCTGCCAACTGCCAAGCAGTACAGTACAGTACAGTACAGTACCGTTTAACACCTCCTGTAGCTCTGCCAACTGCCAAGCAGTACAGTACAGTACAGTACCGTTTAACACCTCCTGTAGCTCTGCCAACTGCCAAGCAGTACAGTACCGTTTAACACCTCCTGTAGCTCTGCCAACTGCCAAGCAGTACAGTACAGTACAGTACCGTTTAACACCTCCTGTAGCTCTGCCAACTCCCAAGCCACGCCAGTACAGTACTGTACAGTACAGTACAGTACAGTGCGTTTAACACCTCCTGTAGCTCTGCCAACTGCCACGCCAGTACAGTACAGTACATTACCGTACAGTACATTACTGTACAGTACAGTACGTTTAACACCTCCTGTAGCTCTGCCAACTGCCACGCCAGTACAGTACAGTACAGTACAGTACATTACCGTACAGTACAGTACGTTTAACACCTCCTGTAGCTCTGCCAACTGCCAAGCCACGCCAGTACAGTACAGTACAGTACAGAGCAGGACGGGGCAGGGTACACGGTGTACCCTGCCCAACACAGCTCTCTCTTTCTTTATCCCACTTTTGTTATCACTAAGGTGTGCAGGTTGAGCCATTTTCTCTCTCTCTCTTTATCTCTCCATTTCCTCGTCTCTCTCTCCATCTCTCCCTTTCCTCGACTCTCTCTCTCTCTCTCTCTCTCTCTCTCTCTCTCTCTCCCTCCCTTTCCTCGTCTCTCTCTCTCTCTCACCCAGCTGTCTCTTTGTTGTTGACCACGTAGAAGCGATAGATTATTATTCATCAAATCAGATTGTGTTCATTGTTCTTCCATCTCGCTTTCACTCTTGTGACGCATGCACGCTGGCACACACACACACACACACACACACACACACCTCCTCTGTATGTTGAGCGTAATTGTTTTAGATTCTCCACAGACCACAGCCCCACTTTCGGCTATTGGTTTTCCAAGGACATTGTGTGTGTGTGTGTGTGTGTGTGTGTGTGTGTGTGTTTTTTGCGGGAACAGGCTTGCTACCGCAGCAAAATCACATGCCATGTACTGTATGTACAGTATGCACATGCACGGCGATGGCAGGGAGCCGGGGACCGCGGGCACTAGTAAGCACACACAGCACTGGTTTACAAGGTTAACGCACCCAGGTACAGTGTTGACAGGAGCAGACGTGTACCTGGTACCAGAGAGAATTGAGCCACGGGACACCCCGCCCCTCCCCCCATCCCTTCACCGAACAGTAGCTGTAGACTATAGAGTACGGCTTCAGGTGATTTGACAGACAGGGTTATTCAGCCGCGACCAGTGTTTCTGATCGTGGGTGTTATACGGTGGTCTGGAGGCCGGCTGAGAGGGAAAACATTTAGATGATTGGATGACTACTTTCAGTCCGTCTGGGTGTCTGAGAGCCTGTGCGGGTGGTTGACACTAAGGTCTCAGAGGCACTGAGAGCCTGTGCAGGGCTTGACACTAAAGGTCTCAGAGGTCATATTCTACTACGCCGTTCATTTTAACTTTTGTAATATATTAGTGTTTTTTTAATGATTCATTTTTTTATACATTTTTAATGAATAAAAACAACACTATAACATAGCCTTACAAATGCATGGTAGGGAAACCTTTTCATGGCAAGGAAGGACCCCAAAATGTACACTTATTAGCCCTGTTTGACATGCACCACAGAAATTATGGACAGCCACACAGGTGAATAGTTTTCACTTAGTCACGTTTTAGTCACCTGGAATGTTTTAGTGTTAGTCTATTTTCTTAGTCGACTAAAATGTATTTTGGCGGGCCTTGATGCCGTCGTAATGACTGTTTTTACACTTGCAGAAAATAGTCGATCTACAACACGTTGCGTTGTGAGCTTTCCGGCAGAATCCACCGGGAGAATGTGTGTGTGTGTGTGTGTCAATTTAACACATTTGCAGACGATCAGAAATCAGCAGAAAGTGATCGACGTTTGCGCTACTCTATGCCGAATTGAAGTGGACTTGGCCCCAGACCTTGTTTTTCTCTCCCTGGAAATATTCTAGTTGTTATTTGTTGACGGAATAGTCAGTATAGTTAGTCTTAGTTTTAGTCATCATAGTTTAGTTTTCATTTGGTTTCCATTTAGTTTTCGTCAGTGAAAAAAGGTAGTCGACGAGCATTTTTCGTCTTAGTTTTTAGTCGACGGAATCAACACTGGTTCCTTGGAATGCCTCTCTGTCCCCCATTCATGCGCTCAGCCTCACACCGTTGACAGAGTCCCTTGTGTTGCACTCCGGCAACGCCAGGGATATCCCATGGTGACACATGACTTCTTAGGGGGATCACCATATTATTTCATGAAGAGGTTGAGTCACTGAGAGAAGAGAACGCTGCTTTTTTAGGATTCCTTGTGACCTCATGTGTGTCTGTCATGAGGCCCAATGCTGACTCGAAAGCTTGTTGAGTGCACTAGACACTAGTGCTGAATGAGGTCACTGGCTGCCCTGGTTTCTAAGCTGTTTAACTGGTCAGATAGACAGACAGACAGACTGACTCTCTGGAGGAGACATGAATGAAAAGGGACAAATTGACTGTCTATATGATCCCTGTAACACCCAGCGTTGCAATACTACAACATATTTTAATTATTTATTTAATTAATCAATTAATTAAAACATTTTTTTTTTTATGTTATTTTTTCACCTAAACGTCGTCATTGATCATTGCAATGCCATTGGTCCTGATATTTGCATATAAATACCCCCCCACAGAGGCTGAAATTCACACAAACTCTGATAAGTCCTAGTAGTAAAAAGTAGTAGTAAAGTTGAAAGGTAGAAATTTATCCGGGTTTTACTGTAGGGATATCGGCAGTAAAAGTGCTGAAGGAAGCACAAAGCCTTATGCTAAGGTATCATATACTATAGTAGTGTGGGTGTGTATAGTACACGTGCTGTACACACAAACGCACAACGGGGTGTCGTGTGGATGTGGCTCACTGTACAACACAATTCTCTCTTTCTCTCTCTCTCTCTCTCATGTCTATGAACTGTAATCCTGGGCTCTACTCTCCCTCTGTCAACCTGGGGAGAGCCCCGAACTGAGCTCATGCTTCCTTCAATGCATCAGGGGTGAGAACGAAGGCCGCTTCTTATCTTATCTATCACCCGATGAGTGAGTTTCCCCGGTAGGACGTACGTGGCGCGTGGAAGGAACCCGTTATTCCAACCAGTTCCTTAACCCCTCCATCAGGTGCCCCCGCTGACCAGGGGGAGGCAGTTTAGAGAATAGGATTACGGTATGTTTTTTTGTGAGGGTAGCTACTAACCTATCCTATAGGGGACACGGGGAGAACATGAAAACTCCACACAGAAAGGCCCTTTCGCCAACCCCGCCTAGGGTGTTGACATGATCAGGGCTCGACGCTTAGCATTTTTCCAAGTAGCGCGCCTAAGTTGAAAAATCTAGTAGCACACAAATTATTTTAGGAGCACGATGAAAAATGATGTATTTTTAAGGGGCGCTAGCCCCTCCTATATACAGCCTTTGTCCCCACACATCTCAAAATGAGCCATTGACAATCAACAGAGAAATTACGTCAAAATTCTGCTAAATAAGACATAAATTAAATGCCATTGACATTTAAGGGAAAATGTATGTCATATGTAAACGAGCAAATCAGCTAACCAATCACAGGCAACAGGCATTCTGATTGGCCAGTATGAGATGATATCTGATGATGTATGATGACAAGAGCGCCCCTCACTTAACATGGGTGTGATTTTTCTTTAATGAAGTGATATGAGGTAGGGGTGGAAAATAATGTCAAAATATTATATCACTATCTTTTCAGCAATTATCACAAAATAGTGATATTCATCATGATATCATTGTTATGTTTGTTTTCATATAATCTATATAATCAATTTGTTTTATGCTAATACTTTGTAGATAGATCGATAGTAGCTCTGTTCCATACCTCTAATACATGCAACACATTAGAGCTTTGGACCAGAGCTAGATAGAATATGTTGCTCATGGATGGATCCGTTTTTATCCTGCTGTTCTGTCATGTTAGTGTGACATTCAGACAGTGCAGAGGCTGCTCGATGGTGAATTAGTATTGTAACATTCTCCTTGGCTTTGACTGACTGACTGATATTAATACGGTAATCCAGCCAGTTCGGTCATTCGCATTATCATTTATGCTGGGCACACGCTCTTTTTGGCGAACGACACCGCCGTTCAGAAATATAAATTTAGGTATAGAACCGCGACTATAGAATGTGCACTTGCTGTAGACAGAGACTTGTCTTTATCACGATTGAATGGTCAAATCCTGTAGTCGCACCTGTGCTACAAATCTAATTTTACAAGTCGCACGGTGATATTTTTTGTCGCAAATGCGAGTACCTAGTCGCACTGTCGAGCCCTGGACATGATGACGTGGAGGAGACGACGCTATACCAACTAGGGTTGGGTGACGATACGAATACATCGTCAATCGCGAATATACGAATCCAATCGCAGAATATTTTTATTAGGCGATTTCTTGGGATGATTTAGCCCAATTAACCTATAAAGTGTGAGCAACATGTGAATCAATTTGGCCCAGCAAAGTAGTAACAGCGGCCGGGTGGAAATCACCTCCTCCGTTATAATGTATGCTCCCACAGTCCCCGCACTCAGCAGCATCGGGCACCGGGGCACGGCACTTACGGCAGCCGCCAGCCAAAGTAAAGGCTGGGAGCCTTGGTTGCTGAGGGAGGCTGTAGCCTACATGTTGTTTAAGCTCCGGAGTCCAGACCCATGCAGTTTAATAATATACAGTCACAACAGAATGCACACTGCTGTCTCGTGTCTCATCACAATCCCAATGCCTCACCCGTGAAGTCGGGGGGAAAATAAAAAAACTGTCTAGTGTTAGTGTATAGGCTCGGGGATCATAATAGCGCTTAGCTTAGCGTTAGCTTAGCGTGTAGCCCCTACTGGTGCTGCAACCCACTGTTGAACTTCATATCCGCCTGTAATCTAAGTTATTTTTTATTGAAAACGTGAACGAACCCCGACACCAGCGCTGCAAAAATAGACAGATCTACAAGCTCTCAAGCTCTCGGCACTGCAAAAACAGGCAGGACGCAATGCCTTGAGAGCTTGTAGATCAGCAGCAGCCCGGCCGCAGCAGCTTGTGGGCTCCGCTCCGAGCCTCCGACTGACCGGTGCGGGGAGGCAAGGGAGCAAGTTACCCTGGCTGCGCAGCTGTGCTGCAGAAACAGACTGATCTACAAGCTCTCAACGTCTAGCGAACGGAGCTGCAAAAACAGGCAGGACGCGGCGCCTTGAGAGCTTGTAGATCTGGCTTTTTTGCGACCTGCAGTGAGCTGTTCTCACTTTACTTTTATGACACGAATACATCGTTAATCGGCGAATATTTGTCAGACGATGGGCGGTTGAAAAAAATTGCCATATCGCCCAACCTTAATACCAACTGGACTTGCTTTTTCTTGTCTCTGCAGCTTCTATGCCTCCTTCAGACATTCTGTTGAAACTTGGAATAATGGGTATAAATGTATCCTAGTCATCTGACTGGCGTTAGTGCTCCAATAGTCTGGAGTGGCACCAGTGGGTGACGCACGCACGTACACGCACGCACGCACACACACACACACACACACAGAGAGACTAAGGAGAACAATACTTTCTTTTTAGGCAACTGAAGTAGAGCTGCCTTTGGAGGGGCTACAGTTTCTGTTCTTTGCTTTGATAAGAAAGTGCAGTGTAGGCACCACACACACACACACACGTGCACACACACACACACACACACACACACACACACAGGCAGGCTTGTACAAATAAATCACTCAACAGCCTTTTTTATCCTACACTACCTTACCTAACTTCATTAAAACTGAGAGATAACAAGTGTTGTGTTTTCAGTTCTCACCTCACTGTTGTGTGTGTCCCCACGTGTACGTACGTATGTATGTGAATGAGAGAGAAAATGGTGTCGAGTCAAAAAAGCAATTCTAACCTCCTGTGTCTGTGCTTTTCAGCCCAGAATGTGACCGTTGAGGAGATCGTGTCGGCCTACAGACAGGCCTGCCAGAAGCTGAACTGTAAACCCATCGCCAAAGTGCTCAAACAAATACAGGTATGGCTCAACTAAACACGCACACACCAGAACCTGACTGACAGATGCACACACATGCACACACACACACACACTCTCACACTATGGGGCTCGAACAGTGTCGATATTACCAGTAATATCTTATAATCACACGTACAGTCTGCGCACAACGCACACACGCATGTGTGTTTAGAAACTATGTGCGGCGCAACGCAATTCATGTTTAATAAAGAAGCCGATGGAGCCACACACACACACACTCTCAGTTAAACTTTGAGCTTGAATCTGGTACGTGTAAAACCAAGGGCCTTCGAGAGATAAACAGATCAATATCGGGGATGGTTTTGTCAGGATGGTCTTCTTGGAACAAAACAAATAGGTATGAGCGAGCGCACACCAGTAGTGGGGAGGTGCTGACCGCAGGAGATAAAACTTGAAAAAAAGGGAAAGAGTCCGCATGCACAGCTCCTAGTCGAGACGCAATAATTATTTATTGAACCGACGTTTCGGCAAAACAAGATGCCTTCATCAGGTATATGACTCTCTTAAACCCTGATACATCTTGTTTGCAGAAACGTCGGTTCAATACAGAAGCAATGATACGAGTTAAAAACGTTGGCTCTGAAAGAATATATATTCAAAGATTTGCACCATATTTTCATGATTAAAAAAAAAATAGCAGATCTACAAGCTTGCGGTTTTGTGAAGGATGAGGCGACTCCCTCATATGAACGAGACGGTTTTAACCCATTCTGAACGGGAACCCATTTTGGTGTTAGCATCATGTCGTGCTTTAGCTATTGAAAAATAGCAGACCTACAAGCTCGTAGCGCGCCACCGAGTGGCGCGCTACGAGCTTGTAGGTCTGCTATTTTTGAAAAATCGAAGAACGACTGACATTTTTAGAATCTGATCTCAGGTCAGAATGGGTTCATCAGACCAGCGTGTGTCCAGTGGAAACCTCGTATAGAATCTGATCTCAGGTCAGAATGGGTTTTAAGTGCCTTCATGGCTTCATTCTTTTCACCTCCGAATGTAGCTTTATGTCGACACCAAAGAGGTGAGGCCCGACCCGAGACAATAATGACAATAAGACATACAGTATTTCCTCTTTATAGTTGTCCAGTAATTAATTACATTAAGCTAGTTGTCGATGATGGAAGCCTGATGCCGGATGAAGGTGTAATCTGTAAAGCTAAGCTAGGACTGGACAGAGAAGTTACTTGTGTGTGTGTGTGTGTGTGTGTGTGTGTGTGTGTGTGTGTGTGTGTGTGTGTGTGCGTGCGTGCGTGTGTGCGCTGTAAACTGGGTCAGCGATGATTTGAGGTTCTGGTTGTGTGGCTTGTAGGCCAAATGGTCACAGCTTCCTGCACGGCGGACCTTAAAGTGTGCCTGGCTGTCGTGGTAATGGAAAATGCATTCATTCCACCCCTCCCTCCCGCCCTCACCAAACAAACATGCAGCCTTGTTTACAGTACATACAGTTGGTGGAGGAAAAAAAAGCACTTACTCTGACCCTCAACAACAACAACAACAACAACACTATAGCTATTAGCTTATTGTATATCCAGTGATCTAGGTCAATTGAAGCCTATTTTTGTATACTACGCTTAGCGCCATTGCCGTAGATCAATTGCAATTGCCCTTTTATAGTGCATTCGATCGATCAAGCCATAATGCTACTTACATTAGCATCGGGTACCTAGTTGTCGCCCATCTTAGATCGTCATCACCATAATAATCCATTCTATCCGTTTCTATCTCCTATTCCTTGTCCTCAGATGGCATTTTTGGTCAAAACAACGTTTCTTTCTTTCTCCAGTGCCCCGGTATAGACCCATTATGTAAACAACAGTTGAACGAGACCTGTTAAACTTACTAGGATAATACTACTTCCGATAGTCTGGAAATGTGGCTTTTCAAAATGAGAGCTCAACTGGGAAAAATGCTGGCGTTTTTTTCAAAATGTACTAAAGTAAAAATACTAATTATGCCAAAAGAATAACCCATTTAAAGTTTTCAAATGTATACAAATGCAACACATTGTGAGCTTGTAGATCGACTTGGCCTATGGTGTGGTATGTAGGGGTGGATGTATGTTTTGTAATAATCAAAATCTACAAAGTAACTATAGTAACTAAAGTTTTCAAATGAACGTAGTGGAGTAAAGTATTTTGGATCCAAGGTGTAGTGGAGTGGAAGGAAAAGTATTTGGAAATCAGAAATACTCAAGTAAAGTACAAATTCCTCAAAATTGTACTCTAGTACATTACTTAAGTAAATGTACTTGGTTACTTTTCACACCGCTGATTGCATCACGTGTACGTATAGGGAGCGGAAGCCTTTCTGCGGAATGTCTGTGAATGGATTAGTACTCGTTGGCATGTTGGGGGTTAAATGCCTGCCTTGTGTATATTGTCAATAGAGTTGGATAGTGTGACATACATGTTTCTATGTCAGTGGTTCTCAAACTATTTCATGTCAAGGACCCCCAGAATTATATGCAATTGGCCCGCCGACCCCCATCTGAAAACATGTTGTTCTAGGCGGGGCACCAGGTGCCGCGCTATGAGCTTGTAGATCTGATTTTTTTCAAGGGTTAGGGTTAGGGTTAGGGTTAAAATAAAGTTTAAAACAATGGTGGAACGTGCGCTGCTCCCGTGTGGTGGAACATGCGCTGCTCCCGTGCTTGCGGTTATGGTTAGGGTTTGAGGTTGGTTCACGATTTCATGCTGTACTGATGTTGGTACCACTAGGAGAGATAACAGGCAAAAAGTTGATCAAAATAACAATTATTGTACATGCTCTAATTATGTACGGTACCACACCAAATGTCAGAGATGGTAATCTTTGGCGCATGCACGCACACACACACACACACAGTCACACACACACACACACACACAGTCACACACCAACGCTGTGGGAGGGAGGGAAGCATGTTTCCTGATTCTTTTTTTCCTGAGCTGAAGCAGGCTGCAATTTGAGCCGGTCTCAGCCATCCTGCTGAATAGAACACTGACTCAGACAACAACGGTTGTCTGACATCGACAATCTACAATCTATTCCAGACCGAGAGAGGGAGGTCATGTGGCGCTTTGAGGAAGCTGTCTGACAGAAACGCTGTTATGAATCCATAATAACTCTGTTTCTCTTTTGTGTGCTTGTCTGTCACAGAGAGAGTAGCCTGGTGTCCACTTATGCTTTCTAATCTATGGCAGTCAGCTCCCGGCAGGATCCGCCGGGAGAATCTAGACACAGCTGTGTGACATGAGACTAATTCATTAGAGCGACAGAGAGAGAGTGTGTGTGTGTGTGTGTGTGTGTGTGTGTGTGTGTGTGTGTGTACGTGTGTGCGTCAATTTAACAAAGGTGCAGGCGATCAGAAATCAGCAGTGACATTTGCGCAGATCGACATTTGCGCTACTCTATGCCGAATTGAAGTGGACTCAGACTTTATTTTTCTCCCTGGAAATAAAAACGTCTGGGTTTCCGAGGCTACAGAGAGAGAGAGAGAGAGAGATAGAGAGAGGATGATTCAAGATTCAATATTTGTATTTGTTGCATCTCATATACAGGTATGCAACAGTAACACTATGGGTTACTGCTGCTCCTCACTGCAGCAACAACAGTAACACTATGGGTTACTGCTGCTCCTCACTGCAGCAACAAGCAAAGAGAAACATGATGATCTCACCAGTCTGAGTCACACTCCGAGGGACAGGACACAGAACAGCAAATGTGTTATTATTTGTTGTTCTGTCACACTCATTTGTCACACACGCACCCACGCACAATCCTTGCCTTTCACCGGGGTCTCTCTCTGCGACAGAGCTTTGGACATGCACGTTGCATGTTTTTTCCGAGGCTCGACGCAAGGCGAGCCTCCAGCGCCATCACACGCTCTGCTGATGCATGTTGACGATCACCTCGCCCACGCAGCGTTCTCTCTCTCTCCACCACCGCACTCTGGAACAGCAGGGTGGAAGGAGGAGTCCCTGTGACATCACAAGGAGGAGTCCCTGTGACATCACAGCCACTTGTGGAAAGACGCATGCATGTGCTAAACTGCTGCTGTGGATGCCTGGGCCTCACTGAGAGCTACAGGCTATAGACACATTTTATATGGGTATATACTATATACAGGCTATAGGCACATTTTATATGGGTATTATACTATATACAGGCTATAGGCACATTCTTATGGGTATTATACTATATACAGGTGAGGCTATAGTAGGGCTGGGCGATATGACGATATATATCGTATTTTCGATAGAAAATATCTATCACGAAAAAAAAGCTATATCGCTTATATCGCCGTTTCGCTTTACGGCAGTATTTTACGTCACAGCGCTTATATACGGCATGCCCAGCAGCCCACCGCGCGCACTGAAAACAGTGAGCCAACACCTTTCGGATGTCTTCTCTATTATATACTCTAAGGCCAACACGACCACAACACAAGCCGAGGTGGTGCTTGCACCTAAAAGAGGGAGATGATGATGATGGCTGACGAGATTCAGAGCGGTGTAAGGGGCACGTTCGGAAATACCACACCGGAGCGAACTCATCTATCAGTTTGCATTGCACAGTGCGCCTAGTGCGCTATTTCCGAACGCGCCCTAAAGTAACCGGTCATTCACTGTTATAAATGCAGGTTTCATTTTGGGTCAAATTGATAAATTGCGTGAGCCACGCATGTTTTACACAGTTGAACAATAAGCTTGTCCGTCGTCGGGTGCACTGCAAACTTCTTCCAAGACGAAGACGTTCCTCTTACCTGTGCAGTCCTCCTGCTGCGTCTGTCTTGTTTTATTGTTCCAAATAAATTATTCCATTTGAAAAGTCCTTAATTCAGCAACAGCTTACAACAACAACACAAGACGCTGACTTTGTTGTGATCATCAAAAAAAAAAAGGAAAAGAATAAGCCCCACTCGTCCCAGACTCCATACGCACAGCTGTGGGCATGGAGAGTTGACGACAAGATCGCGTTCTCTCTCACTCTCTCTCACTCTATCGCCTGTAGTCAATTAAACATCGTTAAGCTGCCCAACGTCTTTAACAAACTAAACTATAACTACAACAGAACATGTTGATTCCCTATACAGAGCTTAAATGAACTGAAACAACTGTAGTGACAAACTGTGACATGAGATATTTATTTTTTCCTTAAGCCAATTTAATGCAGACACAGGCCTGTACTTCTGTGTCTGAATGGCAACGTCTTATTTCTTTCTTTTTTCTTTTTAATTGTCATAATAATAATTATTATTAATAATACTAATAAAACTTTATTTGTATAGCACCTTTCATGACATGAAATGCAGCTCTCAAAGTGCTTTACAGAGCAATGGAGAAAAAAAGAAAAGCAAGGCAACGACATTAAAAAACAAGCAGTGATGCAATACAGTGAGGACATGAATAACAAAAAATAAAAGATCAATTAAAAGCAATGTTGTAGAAGTGGGTCTTGAGCTGTGCTTTAAAAATGTCTACAGAGGCTGAACAATTGAGTTCAGCCTCTAATTATTATTATATACATTTTATTTTGTAATATTTTTGTACTTGCTTTGGGCCTGTCTGTGCATGGGAAGGGCATCAGTATTATATTCATATAAGTAGACTGGATAATGTGAATTTAATTGTTTTTTGAGTGGTGCAACCATTATAGACAGCTATGTGTGTCCCTGTCCCTGTATCCGAGCACGAAATAGCATAACTATTGTCACCACCAAGTGTCACTGTTGTGCAGCCTAACACAGACAGAGGCCAGGGAGGAGAGCTTGTACAGTACAGTACAGTACAGTACAGTACAGTACAGTACAGTACAGTACAGCCCAAGTACAGTAAAGTACTCGACCTGAACAAAAATCAATTCTTTTAGATAAAAAAAATAGGTATCGTAAAAAATATGCTATATCGTGAGTATATCGTTATCGTGATAAAATAAATTCTATATCGTGATATGAGATTTTGTCATATCGCCCAGCCCTAGGCTATAGGCACATTTTATATGGGTATATACCATATCGTTGCTGTCTGGCAGAAATCTCTTATCTCCATATTCTAACTTTGGCCTGGGGTCCAGCGCTCCAGAGGCACCTTGGCCGGTAGTCCCAGGTCTGGCGTGGGGTTAGAGGTCCAGACACCTTGGCCGGTAGTCCCAGATCTGGCCTGGGGTCCAGTGGTCCAGAGGCACCTTGGCCGGTAGTCCCAGGTCTGGCAGTGTGCCGCGGGTTCGACTCCCTAACCCGACGGCCTTTACTGCATTGTCACCCCCGCTCCCCTCCCCATCTCTCCCCATTTCCAGTCAGCCTAATGTCTGTCCCTCTATAAAAAAAATATATATATATATATTTTTTTGATCTGCTACTTATGAATTTGAATCCTGACAGACGATATATTTAATTGGTCAGCCTCATGCAGGGTATTCTATATTCTGGAACGACACATTTCCAGATTGGGGTCGGCGGCCAATTACAATTTTTGTCCGTCCTAAATGGTTAAGCCTTTATCACACAATCTTTCCCTCCTCTCTCTCTCTCTCTCTCTCTCTCTCTCTCTCTCTCTCTCTCTCTCCCGCAGTCTCTCGTCCAGTACACACTATGTCATTTATGCTTAGTCATCCTCTGAATAAGCTGGATATATAAACATCCACTAACCACTAACCAAATGGCGGGCTAAAGAGGGAGGGAGTAGGAGGAGGGGGGTGGTGGCGAGGGGCGAGCCATTTACAGTTTGATTTTTTTTTCCATCGCTCCCTCTGTGCTATAAATGCTTTCCTTATTGACACAGTACACGTGGCAAGCAGCCAGGCCAGTGGAGGGAGGGAGGGAGGGGTGGGTGGGTGGGTGGGGGAGCCTCCTTACAGCCTATGTACTGTACATTGGAACGGGGAAGTTGTTTCTATACGTCTCGTGTGTTTGTACGAGTGCGTGTTTAGCAGCTGTGTGTTGAATGCACGCTCCTCCGTATAGCTAATAGCACCTTTCCCCGCAGCGCTGCCTTGGGACCTGGACACTTGGCGGCCTTGTGTCACATTGCTGCCCGCTGCCTGTGGGCCCCGGGCCTAAAGCCTCATTGTGCGCTTTGTCGTGCGGGCCGCGTCATCGACCCGGAGATGACGCAAATAATTGCCAAATCTGTCATCTTTCGGTTTGGAGACGCTGTCGTCGTGATAAAGTGACGAATTAGGTGTTATTAAACCATTTAGAACTAATAATAATAATAATAATAAAACTTTATTTGTATAGCACCTTTCATGACATGAGATGCAGCTCAAAGTGCTTTACAGAACAATGGAGAATAAAAGAAAAGCAAGGCAACGACATTAAAAAACAAGCAGTAATGCAATACAGCGAGGACATGAATAACAAAAAATAAAAGATCAATTAAAAGCAATGTTGTAGAAGTGGAACTGACCTCGATTCTACAAATGTCTTCTTCTAAATCATGACAGTTTTCTGAAAAATCCTCAAGTCAGTCGTTCTCAAACATTTCTCACGTCAAGGACCCCCAAAATATATGTAATTGGCCGCCGACCCCCATCTGAAAATATGTTGTTCCATGGACCCCCCCCCCCCACAGAAGCAACGATTTGAGTAAAAAAAAAACGTTTGCTCTGAAAGAATATACAGTATATTCAAATATTTGCGCCACTTTAGCTATTTTTCAATAGCTAAAGTATAACATAATGCTTAAAACACCAACAGGGGTTCCCGTCCTGAATGGGTTAAAGTAGTGACAGTTGATTGGCTAACAAAGCTCAGAATGTACGGTACAGAAATACAGTGTTGCTTTTTAGAGCGACTACATGGTATCTGTAGTCGTGTAGCGACGTGCCAGTAATGTTAAAACCTTGCATGTGATTGTACATATTCAGATATACACACATCCACCTGCTATATATGCTGCCCAGTGACCAACACTTCTATTGTAAGTAACATGAAAGCCCAGTGTGCTGAGCGCAGGAATATCATGTTCCTCATTCATAAACGCCCGTCACACACTCACAAAGCCATAGTTACACACACACACAAAGGCTTGGTAGCGAAGGAAGTCATTTCAAGCCAAGGACAAACGATCTTTGAAGGCTGTTCAGGAGCAAGTAGTGCAATTAGATCTACAGGGTACTAGCTGTTCTGTTCAGGAGGTGGCTTTTCTATCCCTCTCACACCGTCGCCCAAACCACATGCTTGTAACGTGCGGTCCACCCTCACCAGTGGCGTGCACAGACGTTTAGAGGGGCAGGTGCTCAAGTGAAAAAAGGGCACCTTGTTCAGCGCGTGGAACCGGCCGGTTGCCTTATTAGTGTGAGATTATAGATTTTGGGGCATAAATAATATATTGGAAGCTTTTTTTTTTTTATCAAGAATTGTTCAATGTCACCATGGTCCACATATTGTACTTTTTTTAGGGGGGGGGGGGGTCCAACCTTGGGGTCGTCAAAGATCAGGACTTGTCTGTTTGGAGTTAGTCCAAAGAAAATGAAAAGAGAGGGATACTGTGTAAAGAAATCAAAATATTCAAATGGAGAGAAAATAATCATCATGCACCTTGATGTGACACGTTGTAGCAAAATGTTTTTATGTTATTAATAAATGGGATTGGCAGCTCCTCCCAACTGGTTATCGTTATCGGGTAATAATCTCTCTCGGTTTGGCCACACAGCTCATTAGCTAGGACTTCATTAGTTATACTTTTTTTTAATTATTATAAAAAAAGAAAATTGGCAACAGTCACCTGTTTCTTCTGGTGCCTGGCAACCACATTGAGCCCGTTGGGTCATGAACCCTGCTGTTCTGTCCAGCTAGACTCAACCCGCTGGGCTCCAACATGGAGGTCATCGAGTGCACGGTGAAAGGGCTGGGCCGTGCACTGGAGAGGGATTTGCACGGTGCATATTTTGGAGTGGCAGCTTTGTGCGTGCGTGTGTGCGTGCGCGCGTTTCTATGCAGGAATAGGACACAATAAGGCATAAAATGTAATTGTGTCCAGTTGGTATTCCATACTGTGTTAATACAGTATAACGTAAACAGTTGGGGTGGTTATATTTGGTCTCCCTGCTCTTCACACACACACACACACACACACACACACACACACACACACACACACACACATGCATGTACGAGTTCTGTTCAGGAATCATCATGTCCTGCTGTTCTTTATAGACGTGCCGTAATTCACCTTTAGCTAAGCCCCGCCCTCTCCCACTTAGACACTTGGACACGTTCCAGCCGGGCTCACTCATGCCAATGTAAATATCATGGATTTTACACATTAAATTAGGGATGCACCGAAAGGGAAATTCTTGGCCGAAACCGAATATAGGAAACAGTTGGCCGAGTCAAACCGGTAAATTGTTATGTAAGATATATTGATCCTGTCATCTGCCACGTGGAAGACCTCTCTGTAAAAAAAAAAAATGTTCATGGATTCTGTAGACAAAAATAAATAAAATAAAGTCTAGACTGATGGAGGGGAGTGTAGGTGCCCACGCACGGTGACCGTGCATACCGTGCATACCTCCATATTTATGCCAAATATCTCAATAGTGATACAATATACATGGATTAACACTTATTTTATATTTTAACCCATTTAGATCTGAGGCTGCATCATTTTCGACCTTATAGTTTTAACCACTCTCTAACCATTATTTTAAACTTTACCTGTTGAAAAATGGCAGATCTACAAGCTCATAGTGCGGCACAGAGTGCCGCGCCACGAGCTTGTAGGTCTATTTTTGAAAAATCGTGAACATGTGGCACAAATCTTTGAATATATATATATATATATTCACGTTTTTTTACTCAAAACTTTGCTTCTGGGGGGAGGGTCCCTGGAACAACATATTTTTAGATAGGTGTCCGCCAAATACAGATCATTCTGGGGCTCCTTGACATGATAAATGTTGAGCACCACTGACATAGAAACACCAGAAAACTGTCATCATGATTTAGAAGAATCAGTTCTCAGGTCTAAATGGGTTACAATAAGGCCCCTTTCCCACCGGTTGGTTCCCAATGTGAACCGGTTCAGTTCTTTTTGGTTCTTAGTCCATGAGCCAGAACTCCAAAAATTGGAACGTTAATTATGAATTGAGTGGGTTTTAACTAAGCATTATGTTATACTTTAGCCATTGAAAAATAGCAGATCTACAAGCTCTACAAGCTATCGTGAAAATGTGGCACAAATCTTTGAATATAATATTCTTTCAGAAGACTTTTTATTTATTTCGACGTCAGGCCTAAATGTGATATTACAGTGCCATAGTGGTGTATTTGTTCTGCCTGGCCTGACCAATCCAGTCTCTGGTGTGTGCTATACTAGACCAAAACTCATCTGCTGAAATCCCTGTTGTACACATGTTTTGTTTGTTCTCTTTATTTCTTTAGGAACTGAAGGATCTGACCCAGCGAAACGAATGCCTCGATCTCAAAGGTACGAACAAACGGCATGAAACGTGATTCCCCACCGTGATACGAATATATGACTTTGTTTTGTAATCAACAGGCTTTTCGCCAGGAACATCAACAAGTGGGGCAGTAGGCTCACACGTTTAAGTTTTATAGTCTGATGTAAAATGATGAATACAAAATGTTCCTGCTCATTTTTCTTTCTTTAAAAAAAAAAACCTAGAACACTAAAACTGTGTAATTTTCACCACGACTGATTGATTGATTGATTGAATATTTTATTAGACAGAAGGTAAAAACCATACAGTCAAACACTTAGTCCAAAAGGGATAGCACAAAGAAAGTCCTTGCGGTCTCGTTTCCAGTCCAATTTGCATAATGTTGCTGAGTTGGGTGGGTCCTTGGGTTTACAGTATGTGATTTACATAACGTTGCTGAGGTGGGTGAGTCCTTGGGTACTGGGTAGCTTCATGATGCTCTTTGACATCATAGAAGGTAGGTTTATTTCCCATCCCACGTCCCTGAGGGTCGCTAACCTCTCCTATATATAGCTATAGAGCGTCGCTGTCCCGCCCCCTCGAGAGACCCGGAAAATAAATCCCTGTTGTATTTATTTAAAGACGTTTACGCCGCGGACAAAGCCAACTCTTGTCATGACAAATCATGACAACAAACAAACAAATTCGGCCTGAACAAATAATTAGAAAGAAGAAGAAAACGGCAGGTTACAACACTTTTTTGTTGTTGTTTTTCTTCTTTGTAATTATTTGTCACGACAAGAGTTGGCTTTGTACGACGCTTATAAGGTCTTTAAATAAATACGTTTTGAAATGCTTTGGGAACTATTTGTCGTCATGAAAGGGGGCGGGACTGCGACGCTCTATAGTGTATATTTTTGTCCTAACACAAACATTAAATGCCATTGACAATGAATGGAGAATTTACGCCATATGTAGACGAGCAAATCGGTATTTTAGTTTAATTCCCATTGACAATGAATGGAGAATTTACGCCATATGTAGACGAGCAAATCGGTATTTTAGTTTAATTCCCATTGACAATGAATGGAGAATTTACGCCATATGTAGACGAGCAAATCGGTATTTTAGTTTAATTCCCATTGACAATGAATGGAGAATTTACGCCATATGTAGACGAGCAAATCGGTATTTTAGTTAAATTCCCATTGACAATGAATGGTCAATTTACGTCATATGTGGAGGAGCAAAACGACATGTTGCGTCATGTACGATGATAAGAGCGCCCCTCACTTCACACGGGGATGGTTTATTTTTTAAACAGGCAGGTGTTCAGGTGAATTTCACCTGGGGTTTAATGATAGAGGCTTAAAGTCAATTTGTGCTTTACTAGTGTGAAATTGACCGTTAAAATGATGTGATTGATGTCTTTATCAAGCTTCTGCTTGCTATTTACAGACCACATATAGAGTAGATTAGATTGTGAGGTTTTTCCTCTCCCTACCTTTTGTTTCACTTGCAAATCACAACCTCAGCAACCACTTTATTATTGTTAGAATAGAAGACGGTATAATTAATAATGCCTTCATCCATCAAGCAGTTGACATTTGAATGACCTACAAACACATTTCTCTCTATTGCTGACTTTGTCTGGATGCGTGTCTGAAGCAATGACTAGTGGGAGAGTTCTTTGGACAGGCGATCGTTTCCGTGTACTATTCCTGCACACACTTTAATCCATTCTGGGCGAGAACCCCTTTTGCTGTTAGCATTATGTTATGCTTTAGCTATTGAAAAATAGCAGATCTACAAGCTCATAGCGCGCCACCGAGTGGCGCGCTACGAGCTTGTAGGTCTGCTATTTTAGCAAAATCGAAGAGCGACTGACATAGAAACATAGCTTTTTCAGAAAGCTGTCAGGATGTAGAAGACGTTTTCAGAATCTGATCTCAGGTCGTCAAAATGGTTTAATCTCCTTGTGTTTTCTAGGTGAGAAGCTGGACTACAAGGCATGCGAGTCCCTGGAGGAGGTTCTGAAGAGGGTTCAGTTCAAAGTGGTGGACCTGGAGCAGACCAACCTGGATGAAGACGTAAGTTCCACCGGATCTCTTTTCTCTCGTTCCGGCCTTGTTTTCTCTTCTGTTCCCCCCTCGCCTTGCACCGACAGGATATGGAGTGTTTCCCATGGTTTGACTGATAACTGCGCGTGTGTGTAAACACCATTAACCCGTTCTGACCGGGCACCCATTTTGATGTCGGCATCATGTTATGCTTTAGCTATTGAAAAATAGCAGATCTACAAGCTCATATCGCGCCACCGAGTGGCGCGATACGAGCTTGTAGGTCTGCTATTTTTTGAAAAATCGAAGAGCGACTGACATTTTTAGAATCTGATCTCAGGTCAGAATGGGTTCATCAGACCAGTGTGTGTCCGGCGGAAACCTCGTATGAATCTGATCTCGGGTCAGAATGGGTTCATCAGACCAGTGTGTGTCCGGCGGAAACCTCGTATGAATCTGATCTCAGGTCAGAATGGGTTAAGAGAGTTCTGGGTCTCGTAGACACGCACGGATAAAGACCGCGTTCCCCCAGACGAGTGCTGGGACACGGGCCTGACCACTTCCTGTCACGCACCCTCCTCGCGCGCAGATAACTCTGCCCTGGGCTTGGGGGCGGGGCCGCCGCGTGCCTCTCGCACAGAAAGGGATAGAAAACCATCATCATCATTTATTCAACCCATTCTGACCTGAGATCAGATTCTAAAAATGTCTATTACATCCTGACAGTTTTCATTTTGACCTGAGATCAGATTCTAACGCACAGAAGAATGGTGGTTCTTTAACGCATTTTGACCTGAGATCAGATTCTAAAAATGTCTATTACATCCTGACAGTTTCATTATTAAACCCATTCTGACCTGAGATCAGATTCTAAAAATGTCTATTACATCCTGACAGTTTCATTATTAAACGCATTCTGACCTGAGATCAGATTCTAAAAATGTCTATTACATCCTGACAGTTTCATTATTAAACCCATTCTGACCTGAGATCAGATTCTAAAAGTGTCTTCGGTTTTTCAAAGAATAGCAGACCTCGCAAAGCTCGTAAGCGCGCCACTCGGTGGCGCGCTACGAGCTTGTAGATCTGCTATTTTTAAATAGCTAAAGCATAACGTGATGCTAACACCAAAACGGGTTCCCGCCTAAAATGGGTTAACTCACGACCATGATCACATGGTTTGGACTCATAAAAGATTCATAAAAGTATACAATCGAAAGTATACAATACATTACAGATTACACAATATACATAGACATATCCGAAGGCTTTCCCTATTTGTACAGTGGAAGAACATTTTTCAGAAAAGCACCCAATTTGTAGATTACTTTTTGTTTTTCAGATTTTAGTAATGCAATTAATTTAAACATGGAAGGGTGTGTAAAAAAAATTAAAATTGGCAGGTATTTTTGCCTGAAATTCATAATGCCAGTATTCTTACATTCCAACACAACATGATACTCCTCTCCAATTCTGGCTTCATTACGTAGGTTACAAATCCTCTGACTTCTTTCCAATCCTTTATATCTACCGATGACCTTTGGGATTCTTGTGTTGTTTAGCCTAAGGTTGCAAATAGCCTGTCTATACTTAACGGTTTTCACATAGAAGGTATTTGTCTAATTTGAACTGTATTCTTCAACATAGATGTCACATGATGTCATACCATTGAGTTCACTTTGCCAGACGCTTGTTTTGCGCGCGTGACTCTGCCAGATGGATGTTATTATTCATACAAACACACTAAGGATATTATCCACGTCGAAGACCACACGACGTGTCGCTAAACGAGGACAACGTGGTAGTGTCAAGAGCAGAGTGGCATGAGGAAATGAAAGGGAACGTCTGCCATGCCTGGCTGCCGTTGTCACTGTTCTGTTCTCCCCACGATGTAGCCAGACTGACACACACACACACACACACACACACACTTATGTCACACTGTGTCACTTACAGTTCCCAATACACAACCATGCGCTCGCGGTGATCGGGGCGTTTAAGAGAGCGAGCCACAGCCCGTCCGTCTCTTTTCCTGTCATCTCACTCCGTTAGCCTGGGTGTTAACCCATTTTAACCTGAGATCAGATTCTAAAAATGTTCTTTGATTTTTCAAAAAATAGCAGACCTACAAGCTCGTAGCGCGCCACTCGGTGGCGCGCTATGAGCTTGCAGATCTGCTATTTTTCAATAGCTAAAGCATAGCATAATGCTAACACCAAAAGGGGTTCCCGCCCCAAATTGTGTTAATGAACGCCCACACTCCATTTTACATCAGCACCGTCACAAATTGCAGCCGGCTACACAGCTACAGCTACAGCCATCCATCTTAGGGCTCGTTGTTATTTTAGGTATCGCTGAGTCACCGACGAAGTGGGGATGGAACTATTCCCCCCGGAGAGCTGGAGAGCCTGTTGCTCCTTAACCTCGCCTCACCAGGCTTTCCACCACCTCGGAGGAAAGCCTGGTCTCTGTTTCAAAAGTCCGTATGATCCTGTCGGGAGTGGATGATATCGTTACATCATGTTGTATAGTATTGTTTTGTAGTCGACAGACAGGGACAACAGGCGGCAACTTCCTTTTCCCTCAAACCGATTTTTCTCAATAAAAGCTCTCGTAGCCTGTAGCTTTTATTGATATTGATATATGATCCCGACAGGATCATATACCCTAAATGAAATGGTGCCCAGGCGAGGTGCTCCTCATGCATGATAGTGAGTGTGAAATTATGTATTGTGATGGAATGACGGAAAGGAAGTGTAAAGAGATAGTTAGCCCTCATTCTTGGTTGTTTTCTCATTTACAGCTCTTGTGCAACCCAGAGTAATGTAGTAAGAGAGTGGTGACACGCTTTGATCTGGCCTGCAAAGTGGGTGCCTATGGGCGATAGTTCCAAACATTGCTCCTATGGCTGGAACTATCCCATTGAGATAGAATGAGCACTTCCGCATTCCATTGTTACAATGAGAGTGTCATTACTCCCTTAGTAGATTACTCTGGTGCAAGCTAGTCCTCTAGTCCAGCTGGTTTTCTCATTGGCTGATGTATGTGCTGCACCGTAAATATGTCCGGGACGGAAACTAACGACTGAGAACACAATAGGTCCGCCTTAAAGAATTTTGGTTCCTACCTAAACTACTGCGTTGAAACGGAGGCAGTTACAGCGGACCCCTGCAGATACCGGTAATGATAATGTAGCTCGTAATTAATTGATTTTCTTTTAACTGTCCGTGAGGGGAAACAAAACTCCATTCATTGGCTTTGCATCAACGTGTGTGTGTGTGTGTGTGTGTGTGTGTGTGTGTGTGTGTGTGTGTGTGTGTGTGTGTGTGTGTGTGTGTGTGTGTGTGTGTGTGTGTGTGTGTGTGTGTGTGTGTGTGTGTGTGTGTGTGTGTGTGTGTGTGTGTGTGTGTGTGTAAAACGCTTTGGATAAAAGCGCTTTAGTTTATAAATGCACCATTTATACTGCTATCCATAAACTATCACACATTATTTAACTTAATAAAATGTATAAGGCCCCTGATGATAGTTTTGTGACTGCTGATTAAAGCATAATAAACCTTCATCTTTATATTGAAAACAAATGGAATGGCCCAGGCCGTGGCGTAACTGGTAATCCAGTCGCAGTGTGCCGCGGGTTCGACTCCCGAGCCCGACACGGCCTTTACTGCATGTCATCCCCCCATCTCTCTCCCGTTTCCTGTCAGCCTACTGTCTGTCCCTTCAAAAATCAATAAAAGGCGTAAGCCGCAAAAAAATATCTTAAAAAAAAACAAAAAAAACAAATGGAATTAATGCATGGTGGCGGCAGTGCAGGCTCAGCGGTAGAGTGGCCGGATAGGAACGGCAAGGTTGCCAGTTCGAACCCTGTGGGCTCCCCCAGAGTTAGTGTCAAAGTGTCCTTGAGCAAGACTCTGAACCCCTAATTGCTCCTGATGTGCTGGTTGGTGCCTTGCATGGTTTCCTCTGTCATCGGTGTGTGAATGTGTGTGTGAATGGGTGAATGTAATGCACAATCTCTGTAAAGCGCCTTGGATAAAGGTCCTATATAAATGCGCCATTTACCATGGTGTCCATGCATTGTGTTTTACAGCACAGAACAGCACAATTATTATTTGATTAATCAATTACAATTTACAATTTAGGCATTTAGCAGACACTCTTGATCCAGAGCGACTTAAATTAAGCAAAAACAAAAGCATGGCATACATCACATATAAAAAGTAGTTATCGTGAATCATGTATAAACTAAGAACGTAACAGTGGAGTATCTATGTCAACTATACATACTATACTATATTATATATTATACAATATACATGTGTACTATAAAGTGCTATGACAACATAAAATGCAATTCTAGTGTTGTCTACGTAAGAAGCTATAAGTCTGTCAAAAACATTATCAGTTAAATAATCAATGTGAAAGTAGAGTAGGGGGCCGACATTCTCTGCTGTCACTACTACTGTCATACCAGGTGTAAGAACACTGTGCAAAACGACACGCAGTACATGACTACGTACATGCACACATGAAATAGTACAGTAGAAGAACATAATACACGTCATTTACGTAGAACATCACATTACATAAACATGTGTTTATGGCGAATAGATGGCTGCTGTCCAAATACATTTGGTTAGTTGAGGAGGGAAAGGATGTATAACCCATTCTGGGCGGGAACCCCTTTTGGTGTTAGCATTATGTTATGCTTTAGATATTGAAAAATAGCAGATCTACAAGAACGGCTGACATAGAAACATAGCTTTTTCAGAAAACTGTCAGGATGTAAAATAGCAGATCTACAAGCTCATAGCACGCCACCGAGTGGCGCGCTATGAGCTTGTAGGTCTGCTATTTTTGAAAAATCAAAGAACAAAATAGCTTTTTCAGAAAACTGTCAGGATGTAGAAGACATTTTTAGAATCTGATCTCAGGTCAAAATGGGATAATAATGGATGATGTACCGACGCCCAAAATGAACTGTTATGAAATGAGCGGCTACTAGTAGGCAGTAAAGGTTGCGCAGAGCGAGAGGTTGAGTGGTGTCACTGAGGACAGAGTTGGAGTGTTGTTTACTTCATGGACTGGATGGACTCCTGAGTCCTCCACTGAATGTTCTGTCAGTGTCATGGTCAGTGAGTGGTGAGTGTCATGGTCAGTGAGTGATGAGTGTCATGGTCAGTGAGTGATGAGTGTCATGGTCAGTGAGTGATGAGTGTCATGGTCAGTGAGTGGTGAGTGTCATGGTCAGTGAGTGGTGAGTGTCATGGTCAGTGAGTGATGAGTGTCATGGTCAGTGAGTGGTGAGTGTCATGGTCAGTGAGTGGTGAGTGCCATCCAGTGCAACGGGCAGGCCAGGATATTCTTAAAGATGGAGTGCCAATTTTCTTTTTTTTCCAGCTTTTCATGTGTCTATGGGGTGACAGTACTTCATTAGACACCCTGGAGTCGTTTTTATGTCCAATGGTGTAATAACTTTGTATTTAGGGTTTCTTCCTGGAGGCTGAACCCTTGACGGTCAAACGGGCCAATGAAGTAAACACGGATAGTGTGACGTAAAAATATTGCACGCACAGTGTAGTGTCACAGTGTGCATTCTTGTTGGCTGTTGTAGTCAATATGTATGTAGGTCCTAAAGTCTGTAAAGTCAAGAATTAGAAGTATGTTGTGTCGCGCTGGAAGTCATGTTGCCATGTCTGGCTATTACAAGCGACTTGGGCTTGTTTTCATATAAGTAACTTTCAAGGGAGATGTGGTTGACTTGACCAATGGTTCATGTGAAGGACCCTCAGATTAATATGTTGTTAAAAGGATTGGTGTTGTTGAAACGTTTTCATAAATATTCACGGCAATTTCTGTGACTTATTTTTGTGGACCTGGCCGCTTGTTTCTTTAAATCTGGCGACTTTTGCTGAAACTCAATGAAGTCAGATAAAGGACAGTTTTAATGCCAGGGTGCTTAGCTGGAGGAAATCAATAGCCTACAATATATTGTAGGCTAAATGATCTATCAAACTAATTGTTTCTGCTGTTAAACTATGATCGAATTGGATGATGAGCTGAGCTGATTGCGACAATAGGGTCAATATAATTGGAGGAAATAAATAAATGATTATAAAAAATCAGAAAAAACAGATCTGATATGGTATGGATGCATGGATTATATGCCTATACATGGATGGTGGCAGTATAAGTGCATAATGGTGCCTATACGATATCTCAGAAATATGGGAAGTGTTCACTTCTAACATTCACAAAAACATGAGTTTTTGTTACATTATAGACACCAATTTGCCATTTTGTAAACAAAAGGGCAGAGCCATGGGCTGTCCTTTTATAAGGAGGGGGAGGGACTAGGACAAGTGGGTGGTCTTAAAGGAGGAGGCGGAGGGACTGGATTAGGTGGGTGGTGCTATGGTTAAACTCACGCATACCTAATGAACTGGTGGGTGTGTCCACATAAAACCATCATTTTAACAAATACTGTACACTTTTTTTGAAAAAATTATACCTCATATACACCTAAATACACCTGATGATCATGTTTAAGTGTGGGAAAAAATCACGGCACTCCATCTTTAATGAAGGGTCTGTTGAAGAGTCGCATGAGGGGTTTGCTATGACGGTGTTAGTTTATTTATTTATTTTTATACAGTATTATTTTGGGTTTCATCTGTGCCATAGACCGGGCTCTCTAGACAAGAGAAGCTCTCTTTATTCATTTAATCTCTTCATCTTTACCCCAAGGCCCCTCTTTGCAATGTCCCAGCAGGACTGTCCCTGAGAGAGAGGGTTGTCACGGCGACCTGCACTCCCCCCCCTCTCTCTCTCCCCCCCCCTCTCTCTCTCTCTCTCTCTCTCTCTCTCTCCACATCGAGACTGTCTCCCCTCATATCGTTTTCTCTTCCATGTATTAATTATCACAGTTCTCAGAAAGACACTGCACTTCATGCTGTGTTAAAATGGCAGTATACTCTGTCTGTGCACTGTTTTGTTATTGCACTCTTAAGAATCTTATTTTCCATGTCTGTTGCATTTTTACCTGTTTATGCTTTTTTTAATACATTTACAGTAAATAATAATTCTGAGTGGTATTAAAAAAGTGTTAAATCTAACTCAACTAAAACTGCAGAAACCCTGTCATTTTCTCTCTCTCTCTCTCTCTCTCTCTCTCTCTCTCTCTCTCTCTCTCTCTCTCCTCTCTCTCCCTCTCCCTCTCCCTCTCCCTCTCCCTCTCCCTCTCCCTCTCCCTCTCCCTCTCCCTCTCCCTCTCCCTCCCTCCAACAGGGTGCATCAGCTCTCTTTGACATGATAGAGTACTATGAATCGGCCACCCACCTCAACATATCGTTCAACAAGCACATCGGCACCCGAGGGTGGCAGGCAGCCGCTCACATGATGAGGAAGGTGAGGATGGGCGTATGCACAGGCACTCACACACACACACACACACACACACACACACACACACACACACAGCTACATTTGGCGTTGTTGGTGTTGACTGAGTAGTGTAATGTATTGCCTGGAGCGACTCCCCTCTCATGTTCTGGGGTGCAAAGTGTGTGTATCTGAGCTTGTCCATAATGCACTGCAGCTCAGCTCGGCTTGTATGCACAGCCACCTTGGCAGCTGTCCGTCCTTGAACCCCGCTGTCAAGCACCGTTTGAATCCTTGATTTGTCACCTTTACAACGAGGTATAGCTTGTAAGGATTGGGCGTTGGTGGAATCAGCAACACAGCTAAACGTGTGGGTAGCGCCTCCGCAAGTGGTTTCCTTGCTTTGAGTCATTTTAGCTATTTATTACAATACATTTGACATGAAAACAAAGATAACAGGGTTGACGCTTCATGGGTACCTGAAGCCCTGACCACACCAAAGGGTCACCATGCAACTCCTTGGGTCCAAACGGTTCTAAGGAGTTAACGCTAAAACCGTCTCGACCCTTTGGTGTGGTTTGGGCCGTTGAATTCCATGCGTTGAATCACTAGGGTCAACGTGGGTCAACGTGCAACAAGACATACCACACTGCAGGGACAACGCTTAAACCGTCTTGACCCTGTGGTGTGGTTTAGGGCTTCAGGATACACATGGCACCTTCTCCTCCACTCAGACAAACTGCCTATAACAGAGCAGTGTTTGGCTTTGCTCTTTGTCATGCCAGCTATTGTTACACTACGTTTTAACAGCGGGCGACAGCCGGACAAATTTTCCAGAAGTGCATTATTTGTCAATGGGACCCTACAGGCAACTACTGGCAACTACTGGCGATGGAGGCGATAGCAGGCGAACAGGCGATGGTCGAAAAGTGGGCCGAGGAACATCGGATGAAAATATACAAATAATTCATCTTTTGGGCGACGTCGCCCGGCGATAGTGGGCGATTGGGCGATAGCCAATGAAATTCAACCAATGCTCGCTAAGGTCTCCCTCTGTTAAAACGTACTGTTAGGCCACTCGTGGTCAGTTTATGTAGGCTTCCGAATCTCACACACACACGAGGACGGACGGACGCACGCACGTGTGTTCCCATTAACATCTTGAGGGCCCGGGCCTATTTAATCCATTCATAAAATGTGCCCATCGTCAACAAGCGCCTCTAGGCTGTAGAGCGATGCGATCAGTTTTCATCGCACTAATTTGACGGAGATCAATCTCTGTCTCGGGGCCTATGACCGTGCACTTGAACTAGAACTCACGGGCCCCGATGGTGTTAACCCATTCTGACCGGGCACCCATTTTGGTGTCAGCATCATGTTATGCTTTAGCTATTGAAAAATAGCAGATCTACAAGCTCATATCGCGCCACCGAGTGGCGCGATACGAGCTTGTAGGTCTGCTATTTTTGGAAAAATCGAAGAGAGACTGACATTTCTAGAATCTGATCTCAGGTCAGAATGGGTTCATCAGACCAGTGTGTGTCCATGTGGAAACCTCGTATGAATCTGATCTCAGGTCAGAATGGGTTAATGTGTGTGTCAACGCTGGTGGTCTCCCCTCTCCTCCTCAGACCAGCTCTCTGCAGTACCTCGACGCCCGCAACACGCCCCTGCTGGACCACTCGGCCCCCTTCGTGGCGCGGGCCCTCCGGATCAGCGGCAGCCTGTCAGTCCTCCACCTGGAGAACGCCGGTCTGTCGGGGAGACCTCTCATGTTGCTGGGTAACTTTATTTGTATAGCACCTTTCATGACATGAAATGCAGCTCAAAGTGCTTTACAGAGCAATGGAGAATAAAGAAAAGAAAAGCAAGGCAACGACATTAAAAAACAAGCAGTAATGCAATACAGTGAGGACATGAATAACAAAAAATGAAAGATCAATTAAAAGCAAGGGTGTAGGCCCAGGCCGTAGCGTAACGGTCTGGGCACCAGACTGGTAATCCAGTCGCAGTGTGCCGCGGGTTCGACTCCCGGACCCGACACGGCCTTTACTGCATGTCATCCCCCCGTCTCTCTCCCGTTTCCTGTCAGCCTACTGTCTGTCCCTTCAAAAAAAATCAATAAAAGGCGTAAGCCGCAAAAAAATATCTTAAAAAAAAAAAAAAAAAAAAGCAAGGGTGTAGAAGTGGGTCTTGAGCTGAGCTTTAAAAATGTCTATACAGAGGCTGCCTGTCGAAGGTACAGTGGGAGCTTGTTCCATGCCGTCGGCCCGTAGAAGCAAAAAGCTGCTTCCCCGTATTTTTTTGTTGCCATTTTTTTAGGCAAAGCGAGCAGGCCAGCAGTGGAAGACCTTAGGGGGGCGGTTTGGGACATATTTAGGCAGGCAGTCATGTAGGTAGGAAGGTGCGAGACCATTGAGAGCTTTATACACAAGTAAAATAATTGTAAAGTCAATCCTAAAAACAACCGGAAGCCAAAACTGGAGTAATATGTTCTCTCATCTTAGTTCTAGTTAAAACTCTGGCTGCTGCATTTTGGTCAAGTTGTAATCTGTCAGTTGTTTTCTTAGGCAGTCCAGAAAAGAGTGCATTGCAGTAATCAAGCCGAGAAAAAACAAAGGCGTGGATTAGCGTTTTTGCATCGTCCAAGGACACATAGGCTCTGATTCGTGCAATATTTCTAAGGTGAAAAAAGGCAATCTTGGTAACATGATTAATGTGTGAATTAAAATTCAATTCAGAATCAATAATGACCCCCAGGTTCTTTACTGTACCGTTACTTTCTACAGTCAGGTTGCCAAGGTAAGAGGCAGTGGTAGAAGGAAAAGGTTTTTACTTAAGTAAAAGTATCAAAAGTATCAGTCATCATGACTGATGAAACGTTAGTCTTTGTATACTTTAGCACCTAAATAAAAGGCTCTAAATGTCCGTGCTGCTCCAGTCTCTTCTCCTTATGCAACTTATGTCCCTGACCGGATCAGCCGTTTCAGGCTTGAGGCACGTTGGTAGACTCCCTTTGTTCAGTTTACTTTACAGTTTATACAGTGTCAATATTACTAATAATAAATAATAATAATAACACTACCTACCCTAATAGTATTTATTTACTTGAGTATATACTTTGTTCACCACTGCTTCGTCTGCTTGTTTTCTTTCTGTTGTTGTTTGTTTCCCCCTTTCCCGTGTCCGCTCCTCGTCATCCGTTCTCCCGGACCTAATCATTTATTTATGTTTTCTATCGTCTTGCCACGGCTCTGAAGATGAACATGAACCTGAACCATTTATGTATTATGTTTTCTATCGTCTAGCCACGGCTCTGAACATGAACATGAACCATTTATTTATTATGTTTTCTATCGTCTAGCCACGGCTCTGAAGATGAACATGAACCTGAGAGAGTTGTACCTGGCCGACAACAAGCTGAACGGCCTGCAGGATTCTGCCCAGCTAGGCAACCTGCTGAAGTTTAACTACAACATCCAGATCTTGGACCTGCGGAACAACCACATCCTAGACTCCGGTACGCTGCTACAATAATATCTACTACAGTCAGTGGTTTTAAGATAGCTGTGTGACCAGTGTGCGGAAGCGTTTCCTGCCGCGCTGCTTGACTGCTGAATGCGTTTGATAACCGCTCTGAGACGGAGAGAGAGTTTGAAAACCGCTCTGAGACGGAGAGAGGGTTTGAACACAGGAGGGAACGTTTTGGGGAGAATGGAATTGCATACATATCGTATCCATGCCGACGGTAACGGGTATGGTCGCCCCAATTCCATCTCGCCCCAGCTTTTTTCCGCCGACCTCACGCCGACTGCTCGGTGCGGCGGTTCTTGTATTCTTTATTTTGTTTTACTGAGAATAAGGTTAGAAATACGTTTAGGTTTAGGCATAGTTTTACTGGGGTTAAGTTTAGGTATAGGGTTAAGGAGTTGTTTTGTTTTCGTCGTGCTGACTCGGGTCAGACTTGAGACCACAACACAGAGACGAGGTATACCTGCATATCGCTGGCTGTTTCCACACAACGAACATACACCAGGGAGTGATTGTCACGCATGAGTGTCTCAACAATGTGTAGTCAGTGAGGCAGTCGGGTCGGGATGTTGACTCTTACAGGATGGACCCAGCGTGCTGTAAAAAGCTACACTGACCACAGTGGCCAGTAAGTAGCCTTGCCGTGCCATGAGGCCCATAGGGCAGGAGCCTATCTCCTGTTTTTGTAGCGTGAGGCAGCTTGATGTACAAGTACACCCCCTGGACATGACGCTAGTATGTCGCAGGGACTTACCCCCAATCCAACCCTTGATGCTGAGTGTCAAACAGGGAGACACTGGGTCCCATTTTTACAGTCTTTGGTATGACCCGGTCGGGGATCGAACCCCTGACCTCCCAGTCTCAGGGCGGACACTCTTAACCACAAGGCCACTGAGCTGGTACAGTGGCCAGGCCATGTGGCTTTTCCATGACATCTCTATGCTACAACATGTGTTTGTGTTTATGGGGCGTGTGTAACATTAGTTAAGCTTGCAATTAAAATGGATGAAAAGATATATTGTGTGAAAGTTTAAAAATAGAATGATAAAATGTAGTGGTTTAATACAGTTTGGGCTGATTTCCATTTCCCAGCTATTCAGTATGTCTCGGCCAATAGAACCAAGTGTCCCGATTTAAAGGTTCTGTTAGGCGCTCTCTCTCTCTTTATTGGCATGAGAAAACGTACGTTTACATTGCCAAAGCAATTGAAGACAATCGAAATAAAACAATTTATTTACAAATAAATAATTGAATAATAAATACGAATTAAATAAAGGTGTAAACAGAGCTGTGTTGCATTAACACTTTGGGTAATACTAACTAGATTGTGCATTTTCTGTCTGAGATGGTTATACATCCATATAGGAGACGTTGGCTTTATACTTGTGAAAGTTGACAGCAGTATTTCAATGTTTTTGCATTCACTTAGTATTAAAAAAAAACATGTGCGACAAGTAGCAGCAATTTATTCAAATGTAATTGAATTAAAGTTAGCGACTCTGTTTATATAACAGTTTATATGTACCGAGGTCATTTGCTAATCCAGTGGTTCCCAAAGTGAGCTCTGTGGACCCCTAGGGGTCATTGAGTGAGTTCCAGGGGGTCCCCAGCTAAATGATAGTTAGGAACCAAATGGACCATTATGAGTCTGTAACTCAGAGAGTGTACAAATGGAACCAAATGGACCCGTTCAGAGTTAACCCATTCTGGGCGGCAACCCCTTTGGTTGTTTTAACTAAGCATTATGTTATACTTTAGCTATTGAAAATTAGCAGATCTACGAGCTTGTAGGTCTGCTATTTTTGAAGAATTGTGAAAATGCGGCACAAATCTTTGAATATATATTCTTTCAGATGACTTTTATTTTTATTTTTCGACGTCAGGCCTAAATTTAGCAGTGATTTTTGGGGACCCAGAGATAGAAATGCCATTCGATGGGAGTCCATAGCCTGTTGCATATCAAACTGGGTGTCCTTGACATCTCTGCTAGAGCTGTAAATATCTTCTCTTATGGGGGTCCCTGGCATATCTTCTCTTATGGGGGTCCCTGGCATATCTTTTCTAATGGGGGTCCCTGGCATATCTTTTCTAATGGGGGTCCCTGGCATATCTTCTCTCTGGGGTGTCCGGGGGCTAATGAGTGTCGTTGACATGGACAAAGTTTGGGAACCACTGCAGTGGAGTGTGTAAACACAACCACCCTAATAGTGCAGCATATAGCCATAACAATCGTTCAGTTTGTGATAAAAGCATGAAATTTGGTACACATATAGCCAAAGGCATCCCAAAGATAATTGGATGTGGAGGCATCCTGAATTTTCAACATGGCACCCATGGCAGCCATTTTTCAAAATGGCCGCCAGCAACAACTTTTCTTATGAATGACATATATAATATGATATTTGAGACTCATTTACAATATATAGTACTAGGTAAGTGTATTTTGCATAATTGAAAATTGTCATTGCACATTCAAGATGGCCGCCATTTTTCAAGATGGCCACCAGCAACAACTGTTTTCTTATGAATGATGGATATAATATGATATTTGAGACTCATTTACCATATATAGTACTAGGTAAGTGACTTTTGCATAATTTAAAATTGTCATTGCATATTCAAGATGGCCGCCATTTTTCAAGATGGCCACCTGCAACAACTGTTTTCTTATGAATGATGGATATAATATGATATTTTAGACTCATTTACCATATATAGTACTTGGTAAGTGTATTTTGCATACTTGAAAATTGTCATTGAATATTCAAGATGGCTGCCATTTTTCAAGATGGCAGCCGTCACTTGTATGATTGTCTGATATGGGTGATCTCGGTGTCAAATCAGTCATTCTTTTATGATCCAGAATTACATTTTTGAACTTTGAAATTGGTCAGAAGCTTCCTTACCACTGAATATCAACAGGGCATGTGTATAAGCTCAGGAGCCCATACAGCCCACGCAGTCTTTTTCCCGTGGCCAACATGCTTGACACAGTGTCACAACCCGTCAATGCATGGAACACTGGTAGTTTGCGTGCTTTCTCCTGCCATAGCCCTGCTGGAATTTAATGGGCTGCTAAGTATCGGCAATTGCTTATGGTGCTGACTATCTATGGCAATGACTATGGCGCTATGTCTACGGTAATGACTATGGTGCTGTGTGCTGACTCTACGGCAATGACTATGGTGCTGACTCTATGGTATACTGACTATGGTCCTGACTTATTGTCTCCACCAGGCCGAAGGCATGTGGGGAGAGTATGTTTTGCACTCCGTCCGTCCGCGTGTCCGTCCGTCCGTTTGTGTGTCCGTTTGTGTGTCCGTGTGTCCGTGAACAGCTAATCTCGGCCACCGTTAACCCGGTCGATGCCATATTTTGCACACACACTCCCTGGATGCCAACCATGAACCTCTGCCCCAAACTTTCCAGAACGGCCTGTTATAGCGCCACCAGGAGGCCGCTTTGTGCAAAACAAGTTTTTGCACAGTACACCTACAGATTTTGTCCAAACATCACGCAAATTGGTACACAGTCTCTCTAGAGCCATTCAACGAAACGGGTCTTTCAGATTTATCAGACTCCATCCTGTTTGGTTAAGATTGGCTTCCAAAGTTCACAGGAGTGCTCAGTTTCAAACAAAATGCTGCAAATCATGAACACATCGCGTGATTTCCGTGAAATTGTGCACCCACATTCCCACTAGGCCGAGGACGAAATGCCACATGAACAATTTCAACTCAGCCTCAAGGTGGCGCTATAACTGGCCGAAAAGTGTTTTTACCTCTAACTGCACGGATCTGTGGATAACCTGGTGGAGACCTGTGCCCGGAAGGGCACTTTTTCTAGTATGGTCCTGAATCTGGTGCTGACTCTATGGTATACTGACTATGGTCCTGACTCTATGGTATAAGTGGTGCATGTATATTGCGCCTTTATCCAAGACGTTATACAGAGATTGTGCTACATTCACCTATTCACACACACACACACACACATAGACCAATGCCGGAGGAATCCATGCAAGAACCTGCTCATCGAGAGCAATTTGGGGTTCAGTGTCTTTCTCAAGGACACTTCAACATTTACTTTTGGGGGAGCCGGGGATCGAACTCCGGACCTTCCACTTTCGGAACGGACACTCTACCTCCTGACTCCTGAGCCACTGCTGCCCCTATGGGGCTGATATATGGGTTGTCACACTGTATCAAGCTTTGATGGCCATGGGAAAAAGACTGTTTCCTGAGATTATACATGTCCTGTTGAAAATGTCGTCAGGCTCAAATGACATACAGTACCACATAAGGTAATGGCTGTTCACTGCTCTTAGTTGTTATGTAGAGGACGAATCTCACCTATGTGCATACTATAATAGGGTATAAGCCTATACATATTACATATGTGACAACAAACATCCCAAAGGAGTGGGGACTATTATATTATATGCAGGTCAGACCAGGTATGAACATCTCTTGAAAATATTGTACAGTAAGGTTTGTGTTGGGCAGTGCAAGTGCAAAAAAGCTCAGTTACAGTGCACACTAATAGCCCTCCATTTCTGTGAAGGTGAGTGTGAATTAGTCTTCCCTGTGCAACACCCTAGGTTTGGCTTCACTTAAAGATGGAGTTTTTGTACGTTTTCTGTTTTGTATGTGTCTATGGCGTTAACATTACTCTAATAGACCCCCAGATGTGGTTAGAATATTCAAATAGCATATGTCTTCTCTGTGTATTTTTGGTTTCTTCCTGAAAGCTGAAAGCATTTGAGTCAAAAGGCCCAATTAATCGAAAATACACCATTTGTGTGACATCATAACCCTAACCCCTCCCCCATTATCATACAACACTGTGGGCGAGGCTTAATTAAGTTCAGGTGGGTGGTGCTAAGGTGATAACCAGCTATACTTAATGAGCTGTTGAAAACTCACATGAAAACATAATTTGAACACTTTCTGTACACTGAAAAATAAAATAGAAATAAGAAATAAATCTTCCTCCTAGTATAATCATATAGTACCTGAAGATGTTTTATAGGGGGGGCAGGGGGGGGATCACAGCACTCTATCTTTATTGAGTCTTATGAGATAGAAGGAAGCTCTTTAGAAATTCTAAAGTTCCTAATTCAAATTTTGCATCAACAAAAATGTATAATTCGACACAGAGATCGTCCATACCTAACCAGCTAGAAAAGATGGCGGCCATTTTGAATTTTCAATGAGAATGTTCAATTATCCCAAAAACACATTACCAAGTACGTATGGCAAATAAATTCAACAGATTGTGTCAGCAATATCATTTTATATCCATCACTCATTAGAAAACAGTTGTTTCTGGCGGCCATTTTGAAAAATGGCTGCCATGGGCGCCGTGATGAAAATTCAAGATGCCTCCACATCCAAATCTTTTGGTAATGCCTTTGGCTATAAGTGTACCAAATGTCATGCTTTTATCACGAACTGAACGATTCTTGTGTATTCAGGAGCTAAGCAGCCGCACTATAAAGACTAATCATTGTGTATATTCCTGCACTATACCTGCATTGAGTGACCTTGGTACCAGGGCTCGACGCTTAGCATTTTTCCAAGTAGCACGTGTGCGCCTAAGTTGAAAAATCTAGTAGCACACAAATTATTTTAGGAGCACGATGAAAAATGATGTATTTTTAAGGGGCGCTAGCCCCTCCTATATACAGCCTTTGTCCCCACTCATCTCAAAATGAGCCATTGACAATCAAGAAATTACGTCAAAATTCTGCTAAATATGACATAAATTAAACGCCATTGACATTGAAGGGAAAATGTATGTCATAATATGACATACATTTTCCCTTCAATATTATGTAAACGAGCAATCACAGGCAACAGGCATTCTGATTGGCCAGTATGAGATGATATCTGATGATGTATGATGACAAGAGCGCCCCTCACTTAACATGGGTGTGATTTTTCTTTAATGAAGTGATATGAGGTAGGGGTGGAAAATATTATGTCAAAATATTATATCACTATCTTTTCAGCAATTATCACAAAATAGTGATATTCATCATGATATCATTGTTATGTTTGTTTTCATATAATCTATATAATCAATTTGTTTTATGCTAATACTTTGTAGATAGATCGATAGTAGCTCTGTTCCATACCTCTAATACGTGCAACACATTAGAGCTATGGACCAGAGCTAGATAGATAATATGTTGCTCATGGATGGATAGACAGGCTATCCGTTTTTATCCTTCTGTTTTCTATCATGTTAGTGTGACATTCAGACAGTGCAGACTGCAGAGGCTGCTCGATGGTGAATTAGTATTGTAACATTCTCCTTGGCTTTGACTGACTGACTGATATTAATACGGTAATCCAGCCAGTTCGGTCATTCGCATTATTATTTATGCTGGGCACACACTTTTGTAAGCAAACGCTAAGCAAGGGTTGTTTTTGATAAACATCAATTTTGGTTAAAAGTAAGTTACGTTTGAACTTTGAGCATTACAAACAGACTTTGCAAATAACGTGTCGCCGTGTCGGGGTCCAAGCAATTCCTTCTGCTATCATGCTAATGCTATCCCGCTCTGACTTATTTTCTGACTGCCGCTGCTGACAGTCAGCAAGCAGTGACAGGGAAGAGCACGGAGCAACAACACAGTGAGGGGAGGGGCGGTGGGAGCAAAGGGGACAGATCTTCAAATGAACACCGCATTGAGCCTCGACACGTTGTTAGCTTGTAGCTCTTCTCTTTTTGGCGAACGACTTTTGGCTCAGGCCTTTCAATAGTCCTTTCCACAGTGATGTTCAGCCCTCTAGAAATCACCAGGTCCAGAGTGTGCCCATGTTTATGAGTAGGCCCAACAACATGCTGAATAAAGTCGAAAGAATGTAATAGTTGTAGGAAGTCCATAGCCACGCTGTCTGAGGCATTGTCCACATGAGGCATTGTCCACATGCAAATCCACATATCCACATATTGAAGATTCTGACCTTCAAATGTACATCATTTTTGTTTTGATTGTATTGCTGTATTGTTGTATTGTTCTTTCTGCTTTGGCAATGTAAACGTATGTTTTCTCATGCCAATAAAGCCCTTTGAATTTAATTGAATTGTATATACAATGAAACGGTGTACACAACACAAGTTACACAACAATGATTTGTAGTGTCTATTTGTACGTCTCTAAATGTTTTGATGAATTGAACAAGGTGGACCCTCTTGTAAACAAGTGTAATGCTTTATTGGGTCGTCCACTCACAGTTAACAGTCTTTGTATTGAGTTTGTGCTTGAAATGTACTGTAATTCTGCAAACTGTTAATAAATATTTCAATCGATCAAACTCTCTCTCCAGGTCTAGCCTACGTGTGTGAGGGTCTGAAGGAACAGAGGAAAGGCCTGGTCACCTTGGTGCTGTGGAACAACCAGCTGACTCACAACGGCATGGGCTACCTCGCTGCTGCACTGGTACTGTGTGTGTGTGTGTGTGTGCGTGTGCGTGTGCGTCAGGTTCTAAAAATGTCTTCTAGGCCTACATCCTGACAGTTTTATGAAAAAGCTGTTTTCTATGTCAGTCTATGTCAAGCTCATAGCGTATTAACATATTGTCCTATTTTATCAATAGATTAAAATAAAATAAGCATACTTCCTTCCAGAAGTTCCAATTCCATGGAACTGGTACACCTTGTACCGGTTCCATGGAAGTTGTAGGTTAGTGACACCTTGTGGCAAAATTATGTTACTGTAGCTACATGAAATGAATGACAACTGAGAGGCATTGGAGACTACCGGCTAATAAGATTTGTATTATTTTTATTACAAAACACACTGTTCCTTGTAACAGAGTATTTTATTCTCTACATTGCAGTATCAATACTTTTTCTTGAGTAAAACATTTTTATACTCTTTCCACCACTATATTTTGTTTCTATGTCAGTGGTTCTCAAACTATTTCATGTCAAGGACCCCAAAAATTATAAATTGGACACCGACCCCCATCTGAAAATAAAGATTTATAGTTAAACATTCGCCCTTTGAAAGAATATATATTCAAAGATTTGCGGCACATTTTCACGATTTCTCAAAAATAGCAGACCTACAAGCTCATAGTGCGGCTTGTAGATATGCTAATTTTCAATAGCTAAAGTATAAAATCTTGCTTAAAAAGGGGTTCCCGCCCAAAATGGGTTAAAGCAAATTATACTGTATGATGAAGATGACACCACCAACACACGTGTGAACTGTACGCCTCCCAAAGGACGTTGTTGCAGCATATCTTATTAATAATTGACAGCAAATGATACAGTTGGATTTTATATTGTTACCTTCCTCATTTTAACGATATTAACGGTATTTAAAGTAATGAGTACAACTACCTTTACATTTTATGCAGCAGACTATTTAAGCAGAGTTTTTCTTTTCTTTTCTTTTTGTTTCTCCGCAATACACTACTACTGTAATACTACAGACTACAAAAAGGGCCATTTAACCCATTCTGACCGGGCACCCATTTTGGTGTCGGCATCATGTTATGCTTTAGCTATTTAAAAATAGCAGATCTACAAGCTCATATCGCGCCACCGAGTGGCGCGATACGAGCTTGTAGGTCTGCTATTTTTGAAAAATCGAAGACACTTTTAGAATCTGATCTCAGGTCAGAATGGGTTAATAATGAAACTGTCAGGATGTAATAGACATTTTTAGAATCTGATCTCAGGTCAGAATGGGTTAAAGTTACATGACCTCTTGTTTTTTTTATCCTTGAAGGACACACAATGAACACTGTGCAAAATAGAAATGAGAACATTATAGCCTAATATAGCCACTTAAAGGGTAAGACCACTTTTTTTGAGGTTTGGGTTGTGTAGTTACTTTGCCATGATGCAACTCCAAATGTGGACAAGAAATAAAAAATAACTGCTCCAGTGATTAGAAATTGATCATTCAAAATATGCTCCTCATTGACTTACATTGTAGCTAAAACAACTCTCAAAGTCACTCTTTTAGTACGTAAACAAACACAAACAATGTTGATTCAGACAATATAGAGCATCAGCAAAACTCATGTGGTTTTATTTTTTCATAAAAATATTATCTTCCTGTTGATTTGTCCATTTTATTGGGAAGAAAACCCGGACTGGATCCGTGGATTCGGATCCAGATAGTAAAATCAACAGGAATCTAACATTTTTATGAAAAAATAAAACCACATGAGTTTTGGTGATGCTCTATATTGTCTGAATCAACTTAGTTTGTGTTTGTTTACGTACTAAAAGAGTGACTTTGAGAGCTGTTTTAGCTACAATGTAAGTCAATGAGGAGCATATTTTGAATTATCAATTTCTAATCACTGGAGCAGTATTTTTTTATTTCTTGTCCACATTTGGAGTTGCATCATGGCAAAGTAACTACACAACCCAAACCTCAAAAAAAGTGGTCTTACCCTTTAAAGGGGTGTTTGAACTCTAAATCATTGAAAACACACATCCCTGGACATTGAGTGTTTTAACCATTTTGGGCGGGAACCCCTTTTGGTGTTAGCATTATGTTATGCTTTAGCTATTGAAAAATAGCAGATCTACAAGTTCATAGCTTGTAGGTCTGCTATTTTAGAAAAATCGAAGAACGACTGACATAGAAACATTTACAGCTTTTTCAGAAAACTGTCAGGATGTAGAAGACATTTTTAGAATCTGATCTGTCAAAATGGGTTAACACACGAGACACATGACTCCAGAAGTGTTACAAAGTGAAATAATTGGTTCATGTCAAAAAGAACGAACAAGAAAACCCTTGAACATTACTGAACAACACAACACATTTGCACGCCTGAGCTTACAGGCAAAACAAGTGGAAGCTACGAAGAAAGAAAACGTTTGTATTCTCTTTGATTATATGAGCTGCATGGATACAAGATTATGACTCCGATCATCTTCTTCAATATCAATGCTATCATTTTGCTGCTCGTAACTGACTCCATATTGGCTCATACTAGTGCTTTTGATTTTCCAACATGGATAAATGTCAGCTTACAATTTAGAAGGAAGGAAGTCCGCACACCGATCTCAAGCCCCATGCACTTTATTATATATATATAAACTTTATTACAGGCTCGTGGCCCACAAGGTAAGACAGTACATCACATATACGAGAATAGAAATAAATAAAAATACAGTACATTTACCCAGCCCCACAGGTTACTACTACTATTAACCCATTCTGACCGGGCACCCATTTTGGTGTCAGCATCATGTCGTGCTTTAGCTATTGAAAAATAGCAGATCTACAAGCTCATATCGCGCCACCGAGTGGCGCGATACGAGCTTGTAGGTCTGCTATTTTTTTTAAATCAGGTCAGAATGGGTTCATCAGACCAGTGTGTGTCTGGCGGAAACCTCGTATGAATCTGATCTCAGGTCAGAATGGGTTAAAGGGACACTTCACCCTTTTTGCTCACTGCTAAAAATCTAAAATACCTAAAACCACATATTACACACATAAAGACCCCCAGGAAAGTGTTCTAAAATTTTCTAAACGTCATTAACATATATTTTTATATTTTCCTTACGTCCTTTTGGACTCTTATTCCGCTGTCAGCTTACAGACGTCGACAAAACATATTTTTTTGGACCGGGGATCACCAGGGTTCCAAATGGACCCTTGTGGGTCTGTAACACTTGAATATACTGTATACAAATTCAACCAAATGGACTCTAAAAAAATGAACACAGAGGATTTTACTATATAGATTGGGGGAAACAAATAAGCTATCCAACTGGGGGTCCTTAGTTGAAATTCAAAAGGGACTGTTCTAAGAAGTCTGTAGGAGTTCCCATTACTGAAGCTTAGGGCAGTAGTGCGGAACACGCACGCACGCACACACGCACACACACACACACACACACACACACACACACACGGCTTGAACATTCCTCTTCAGTCCTCACTAATATGACATTATCCCATGACTGGCATGGCTGCTGTTTGGTAACCTCAGAGATAACCACAGGATGCACCAATGCATTAACCCATTCTGGGTGGGAACCCCTTTTTGGTGTTTTAACTAAGCATTATGTTATACTTTAGCTATTGAAAAGTCGTGAAAATGTGGCACAAATCTTTGAATATATATTCTTTCAGAAGACTTTTTTTTATTTATTTCGACGTCAGACCTAAATGGGTTAAGCTGGCTACATGTCATGTTTGATGCTCATTGTAGTTTCCTGTAGGGAGTCCATTACTTGCCTTTGTTTGCCATCTGCCAGATGGCAGCTGTAAATGCGTTTCCGTCGTCCATTAAAAAAAAAGTATATATATATATTCCCGTTCATCAGCCGACTTTCCCATTTCGAACAACTGGAACAACATATTTTCAGACAGGGGTCGGCGGCCAATTCATTAAATATATTTTTTGGGGTCCTTGACATGAAATAGTTTGAGAACCACTGACATAGAAACATATATTTTTAAGGTTTAACCCATTCTGACCGGGCACCCATTTTGGTGTCAGCATCATGTTATGCTTTAGCTATTGAAAAATAGCAGATCTACAAGCTCATATCGCGCCACCGAGTGGCGCGATACGAGCTTGTAGGTCTGCTATTTTTTGAAAAATCGAAGAATCTGATCTCAGGTCAGAATGGGTTAATCAGACCAGTGTGTGTCCGGCGGAAACCTCGTATGAATCTGATCTCAGGTCAGAATGGGTTAAGGTTCAATCCTGTTTAGGATTTTAGAAGACATTTAGTAGAAATGGGTTATTGTAAAGGGTCTGTTCTGGTCCTTCCCTGCAGCCATGCACCCAGAGCCTGGAGACTCTGAACCTGGGCCATAACTCCATAGGGAATGAAGGCGTCCACAAGTTGAAGGATGGACTCATTGGTAACCGCTCCGTCCTCCGGCTGGGCCTGGCCTCCACCAAACTGTCCTGCGAAGGTGGGATACAATCTTTTATTTCCCCCTAACTAGCGACGCCTGATTTCTATTAATTTTTCAGGATTTCAATTCAAAACTAGCAAAACAAAATTCAGGATTTAATTTTTTTTTTTTTTTGCTATGACAGTAATTTGCAATGTGGCCCCTCTGGAGTGAGTGTGGAAATATAGTGGCCCTCTTCTCCTAACTAGCAACGACTGATTTCTATAATTTCTATATTTTCAGGATTTTAATTCAAAACTATCAAAAGATTATTCAGGATTTCAATTCAAATATCCGATCTACAAGCTCAAAACGCGGCGCACTGTGACGCGTTTTGAGCTTGTATATCAGCAATTTTGCTATGAGCTTGTATATCAGCAATTTTGCTATGAATTTGCTATAAATTTGCAATGTGGCCCCTCTGGAGTGAGTGTGGAAATATATATAGTGGCCCTCTTCTCCTAACTAGCAACGCCTGATTTATATTTGGACATGGTGGCACACCAAAAAAAATAGCAGATCTACAAGAGCTGTGATGTGCTGTCAGCTCGTAGATTAGCTATTCTTCGCGGTAGCGCCACACACACACACACACACGGCACGTGACTTGTATATCTGTGCTCTCCAGGCGCCGTGGCCGTGGCAGAGTTCATCGCGGAGAGCCCCAGGCTGCTGCGTCTGGACCTCCGAGAGAACGAGATCAAGACGGGCGGTCTGATGGCTCTGTCTCTGGCCCTGAAGGTCAACACCTCTCTGCTGCGCCTCGACCTGGACCGCGAGCCCAAGAAGGAGACTGTAAGGAGACATAAAACATTATTACAGAGATAAGGACATAAAACATTTGATGTGTAGATGTTGGTGACAAACAAACATTGCATGCCATGCAGGCAGTGTTCATTTGTTGTTCTTATTCTTTTGAATAACACACCATTTAGTTTTAGTCCTAGTCATCTGAAATTGTTTGGTCTTAGTCTAGTCTTAGTTGACTAAATCTTAGTCTAAAGCCCTAAACCACACCAAAGGGTCAAGACCGTTTAAGCGTTGTCCCTGCAGTGTGGTATGTCTTGTTGCACGTTGACCCACGTTGACCCTAGTGATTCAACACATGGAATTCAACGGCCCAAACCACACCAAAGGGTCGAGACGGTTTTAGCGTTAACTCCTTGCAACCGTTTGGACCCAAGGAGTTTCATGGTGACCCTTTGGTGTGGTTAGGGCTTTAGTCTTAAAGTTAATTTTGACAGGGGCACGGACGGTGGCACAGTTGGTAGTGCTGTCGCCTCACAGCTAGAAGGTCCTGGGTTCGATTCCCGCTGGGGACGCTGTGGGCACTGCCGGCGTGTTCCCTCCTCCGCGTCATCAGTGCCCATACCCGAGGCGGGGGTTGGCGATAGGGCCTTTCTGTGTGGAGTTTGCATGTTCTCCCCGTGTCCCCTAGGGTAGATACCCTCACAAAAACATGCCGTAATCCTGGTCTCTAAAACTACCTCCCCCTGGCCAGCCGGGGCGCCTGATGGAGGGGAAAGGAACTGGTCGGAATAACGTGTCCCTTCCACGCGCTACATCCGGCCGGGGAAATTCCCCTCTGTCAGGTGAAAAGAAGCAGCTTGGACTCCTCATGCATAGAAGGAGGCATGAGGTCAGTCCGCTGCCCCCCCAGGTTGGCAGAGGAAGTGTAGCGCCCAGGATTACATTAGATAATTGGCACTGGGTGAAAAGAAAACTGGGTTACAAAATCGTGGGATAAAAATGTAGTAAAAAAAAAAAAAAAAAGTAAATTTTCCGATTTAGTCTAGCGATGGGTCAGATTCATCGATTAATCGTTAATAGGATCAAAATCGGTTATAAAAAAAGAAATGGAATGTTACAGCACCTTCTCAAAACAAATTGTGGAAAGGTTAGTTTTCCTCTGTAATATAATTCAAAAAGTAAAACTTTCATTATATCATAGATACAGTGAAATATTTAAAAACCTTTTTTTGTTTGAATCTTGATGATTATGGCCTACAGCTCATGAAAATAAAAAATCCATGTCTATGTTGTCATCCAAACCATGCCCATAGTAACTAACTACTAACTACATTTTATAGGATTATAGTCTACCATTTATTTTGTTATCTTAGGCCTGTAGTTGCACTGCAGGTGAGTTGAATGCTATATGGTGCAATGTTGAGTACAGGCCAGGGCCAACGTGTGCCTGCATTATGGGTATTGATGGTAATGGTATCTGTTATAATTGGCCTGATTGAGGCAACGTTTATGTGGATGGATAACAACCACAATCCCACAATTTAGCATTTTTTAACGCTGCTCCCCACCCGATTAATCCCTACACATCCCTAATTTAGTCTTAGTCTTTTGAACACACCATTTAGTTTTAGTCCTGTTTAGTAATCTGAAATAGTTTAGTCTTAGTCTAGTCTTAGTCGACAAAAAAAGAAACCTAGTCAACAAAATGAACATTGCATGCAGGTATGATTTGTTTCCTCTTGGATCCTATGTTTCTGACAATGTCCTCCGCGTGTCGGCCCTCAGGTGAAGAGCTTCCTGGAGACACAGCGCGCCCTGCTGGCGGAGATCCAGAACGGCTGCAAGAGGAACTTCATCCTGGCCAAGGAGAAGGAGGAGACGGACGAGAAGATGAGGCAGTCGGCCTCCATGGCGGAGATCGCCACGGAGGACGGCACGAGGGAGGAGGAGGAGGAAGGAGCCGCGGCGGAGGAGCAGGCCGAGGGGGCGAGGAAAGACGGCGAGGAAGGAGGAAGCGGCGCCAATGAAGGACAGACCGGCACCCAGACGACGGCCGTGGGCTCCTCCCCGGCGCCCGCGCCTCATCCGCTCATCCTGGAGTCGGACTCTGACACCGACGACGAGAACGGAGAAGGGGCCGTGATCTCCTTCGTTGTCCCGTCGTCGTCGTCCCCGCGCGACCCCTCTCCCTCCCCGAAACAGAACGGCCCCCCAGCAGCAGCCCAGCCAGAGGCGACCCCCCCGCCTCTCGGTGCCTCGCCGCTGTTGACCCTGGTCGTGCCCCCCTCCCCCGCTGCCCCCTCCGTGGGCCAGAGTGTCATATCGGGGATCACTGTGACGGAGACGTCCGCTCCGCCCGGCACGCCTCCCTCCCCCGGGAGGTGTATCTCCGTGTCCAGCCCGGGGCGGGGCCACAAGATCTTCATGGTGACTCGGGTGGAGAGCCCCCCCGACCAGCAGCAGCTGCAGTTACAGCTCCAGATGAGCTCTGCCGCGGCCTCTAAGAAAGCCGCGGCGAGCAAGCCCGCGGCGTTGTCCCCGGTGTTGTCCCCGGTGCCCAGTCAGACGAGCAAGCCCGTAGCGTTGTCCCCGGTGCCCGTAGCGTTGTCCCCGCTGCCCAGTCAGCAGCAGACCAGTCAAGAGGCGTCCACGTCACCTCAGCCTGTCCAAGTCTCAACTCACAGCCTGGCAGAGCAGGCGACAGCTCAGACCACCACGCAAACGCAACTGGCAGAGGAGGGAGGGAGGTCGAGACCGCCCGCACTGTCGAGAGACTGCGACCCAAAAGACTGTGGCGCGACAGAGCGGAGCCCCGCGGCACCCTCACAACCATCGGATGCTCCCTCCCTCCACACAGAGTCTGCACTTGATGTCACACTGGCCCAGGCACAGGGCACTGAACACCAGCCCGGAAACATCACACTGGCCCAGGCACAGGGCACTGAACCCAGCCAGCCCGGAGACGTCACACTGGCCCAGGCACAGGGCACTGAACCCAGCCAGCCCGGAGACGTTACACTGGCCCAGGCACAGGGCACTGAACCTAGGGCACTGGCCCAGGCACAGGGCACTGAACACAGCCAGCCCGGAGACATCACAGTGGCCCAGGCACAGGGCACTGAACACCAGCCCGGAGACGTCTCCCTGGCCCAGGCACAGGGCACTGAACAGGCCCAGGCACTGGCCACTGGACACAGCCAACCCGGAGACGTCACGCTGGCCAGCGTTTTACAAACGGAGCGGGCCGAGCAGAAACCACAAGCACTTACACCAGACCAGCCTTCCCATTCCTTACCAGCGGCCGTGGCAGCGCTCACAGGTCCACTACAGACGCTGCACCAAGTGACGGAGGACACCGAGGACATTCCTTCGGAAGCTTCGGCTGTGAAACTGCAGTCTGCCAGCGAAGGAGAGGAAGCAGAGGAGAACGGAGGCGCTCTGACAGAGGAAATACAAGCAACGCGGTGCCCGGATAGCACAGAAACGGGCACGCAGTCAGGGGAGAGAGATCTGTGTCAGGCGGGTGCCACCGTGTCTCAGACAGACACAACACAGCAGTGTGCGGGGGACTCCACGCAGGGAGAGACGGAGCAAGCCTTCACATCCAACAGCCCAACACAGGAACAGGCACCTGTGCAACAAACGCTACAGCGGGTGCCAGAGGCCGCGTCGGAGCTACCGAGCCCCGCAGAGACCGTAGCGGAGGAACTAGACAGTCAGCCAAGCCAAGAAGCAGACCAGATGCCAACGTTGACCACGATGGAGCAGCAAGCAGAGCTGCAACCAGGTGACGCAGTGGAGCGACAAGCAGAGCTGCAACCAGGTGACGCAGTGGAGCGACAAGCAGAGCTGCAACCAGGTGACGCAGTGGAGCGACAAGCAGAGCTGCAACCAGGTGACTCAGTGGAGCGACAAGCAGAGCTGCAACCAGGTGACGCAGTGGAGCGACAAGCAGAGCTGCAACCAGGTGACGCAGTGGAGCGACAAGCAGAGCTGCAACCAGGTGACGCAGTGGAGCGACAAGCAGAGCTGCAACCAGGTGACGCAGTGGAGCGACAAGCAGAGCTGCAACCAGGTGACGCAGTGGAGCGACAAGCAGAAATGCAATCATGTGACACAGTAGAGCGGCAAGCGGCGATGCAACAATGTGGCACGGTAGAGCCTGAAGCCGGACTGCAACCATGCGACGCTTCACAGGCGGCCGGCTCCTCCGTCTGCGAAGGTCAGGGGGCCGTCTGCGAAGGTCAGGGGGCCGTCTGCGAAGGTCAGGGGGCCGTCTGCGAAGGTCAGGGGGCCCAAGGAGAGACCCCGGAGCCAAGTCAAAGTCAGCCGGAGGAAGCTTCGGCGAGTCGACACACTGGCACGGAATCGCCCGACGAGAGCTCCGCAGACGGGGACGAGTGCCTCGGCGCAGTGGACGAGGAGGTCAGCGGCGGAGGAGGAGGAGGAGGTTCAGCTCTGCCCAACGGCCTGAAGCCAGAGTTCTCACTACATCTCCTGGACTCTGAAGGCCCCAAGCCTGGCAGCTGTGTGATGGAGCATGGTGAGTCTGAGCTGGCGCCTATGTGACGTTCACCTACCTCATGTGGCCATGAGCACCAGTATATGACTATGAGTACCAGTAGGGGGCGCTGTTGTGCCAGAAACGAGAGAGAGATAGTATTAGTGCTGCACTGTTACCTGCTAATGAGAGAGAGGAGAGGAGGGGGGGGGGAGAGAGGGGAGTGATTTTCTTTTTTACAAAATAGCGGAAATAGTTTATCTACAAGCTGTGTGTGTGTGTGTGTGTGTGTGTGTGTGTGTGTGTGTAGTGAGTTTGACTGCAGAGCTGAGCTGTGGACAGGATCTGGAGGAGCTGCTGCTAGACGCCAGTCTGGAGACGGGGAGAGATGCACCATGAAGTTAGGAGGTAAAGCCTTGTCTTCACACACACACACACACACACACAGAGAGATGCACCATGAAGTTAGGAGGTAAAGCCTTGTCTACACACACACACACACACACACACACACACACAGAGAGAGATGCACCATGAAGTTAGGAGGTAAAGCCTTGTCTACACACACACACACACACACACACACAGAGAGATGCACCATGAAGTTAGGAGGTAAAGCCTTGTCTACACACACACACACACACACACACACACAGAGATGCACCATGAAGTTAGGAGGTAAAGCATTGTCTTCACACACACACACACACACACACACAGAGATGCACCATGAAGTTAGGAGGTAAAGCATTGTCTTCACACACACACACACACACACACACAGAGATGCACCATGAAGTTAGGAGGTAAAGCATTGTCTTCACACACACACACACACACACACACAGAGAGAGATGCACCATGAAGTTAGGAGGTAAAGCATTGTCTTCACACACACACACACACACAAAAGGTTGACTGTATTAATTGCTAATTGACCTCCTCTTTTCCACTTCAACAGGGAACGGAGGTCAGGACACAGAGAGCGGTCATTTGGTTTGTCTGGCTCTACAATACAACCGGTCGCCCCCACCATGTTTTCTTTCTTTTTGTTGTTGTTCCCACGATAAAAAAAAAAACACTTCCTTTCTGTGAAGATCTGAAGATCTCAATCGGTGTCATTGTCTAAGTACAATAAAATATACCAGAAATAAGAAGGAAATAAACTATTAAAAATGACACACACAAACTAAACGTGGCCGTCAGGTCTTGGTCATGCCATTAGGAATTCCCTGCACTCTCTCTACACTACATCATCCACTACTGAAATGAGACACACAGGAAGAAACAGTATGTTAGAAGAAAAGAGAAAATGAGGAGAAAAGAAAACACACGGTTGTCACTACATCCCGTCAGCCTGTAGCAGGGAGCCAGAAATGGAAAAGATAACACAGAGATGCGGGGGGGGGCTGGGGGGTGATACAGCAAAACACTAACCAAAGACAGACCTTATTGCTCATCGTCATGCCCTGGCTAGCTCTATCTACGTTATGGGTGTTTTCCGTAGGTTCCTTTGAGATTTACACTGTAGTAGTGGGGGGGGGGGGGGGTGGGGGGGTTGAGTTGGAGCTAAGCTTTCTTCGTTATGTCACAGACACACAACCATACTGTTGCTCCACGTGTAAGAATAGAGCAGGGCCCTGGTGGATCATGAACCTAGGACTCATGAGCCCCTGCTGACAGACAGACAGTCAGAGGACCTGTTGCTTTTTGAATGTGCAGAAGACTTCTTCCAGAGGGCAACGTACTGTATACTGGGTCTTACACAACGAAGGCAATGGTGCGTGTGTGCGCGTATGCGTATGTGTTAGGTTTTCCGTCTGCGCATCCCAAAACTCTGTAAGGGACCTCTGCCAAAGTGACCCCCCCCCCCCCCTCCTCCTCCCCCTCTGTTGACTTGGGTCCCTCAGGAATCGGCATCCCTTCCAGTCGGTCTCCATGGATCTGAGGTGGAGAAAAACCGGAATGAATGGTTTCTCTTTTCTCCTCTCGCCTGCCAAACAAACTGTCTCTGTCTCTGTAACAACAAAACTGGGTTTGCTTTGCGGAAAAAAAACAATGTCGTTCATTTTACTCTGCAAACTGAAGCCTTTAGAAAGGAAGAAAAAAGAGAGAAAGAAATAACCTTCTGTGAATGTTGGTACAAGAAGAGAGCTGCCTTTTTGTTTAAGTTGTGTTTGGTCGTTACAGAGAAAGTCTCATCACTTTTCCTCCTCCTCACTTCCGGACTATTTTGTTGTGGGCTTGCATTTACCGTTGAATGTCCAGCTGCGGTCACCGTTGTTCCAAACTAAACTCGCTAGGAGTAGAAGAAGTGATTCTGTGCATTTCCCCCCCCCCTTCTGTCCCCCACCCCACCATTCAACATTCATGTTGCCTTCAGTTCAACACTTAAGTAGAATCTCATCTCTGTTTTTTGCTGCTTTGAGAAATCAGTTTTTGTTTTTTTTTGTATTTATTTTATAGCTTTATGAGCCTTCTCTCTGTGTGATTACGTTTTCTCCCCCTTCCCTTCATCGCCCCCCCCCCTTTTTATCTTTTCTTTTCCATTGGGGTTTTGCTTTTAAAGACTTACCCTTTTTTTGGTGTATATTTCTGATTCATATTAGAGCAAATATCTATAGTTTTCTTTTATTATTTTGGCGGGGTGGGGGTGGGGTTTTTGGGATAAACACAACAACAATGTTGGGTGGCGGGACGAATAAAAGATTAAAGGCTCATGGCAATAGTGGGGGAGGGGCTAGTGGGTTCATTATGAACACACACTGAGGGGCAGCGTACCCACATACGTTGTCATTGTTAAAACACTATTCTGCTATGTTGAGGTGTGACCACAAGGGGGTGCTGGGGTTTGTGGTTCAATGTGCTCGCCCATAGACGTATCTATGTGCTCTCCTACCACATAAATGATGATGGCCAATGGGAGTGTTCGATGCAGGAGCGCCTCCTACCACATACATGATGACGGCCAATGGGAGTGTTCGATGCGGGAGCTCCTCCTACCACATACATGATGACGGCCAATGGGAGTGTTCGATGTGGGAGCTTCTCCTACCACATACATGATGACGGCCAATGGGAGTGTTCGATGCAGGAGCCCCTCCCTAAAAGAAAGCAGACTTTGATACCATACATAAAGTACAACAATTTAAACCTACTGTATGTCAGATACTGTGGACTCCTTTCAAACCAAGCATATTTTATTTTTTTCGTTGACAAACCAAATGATATGAACGGCGGCTATTTCACTCTTGCATTGTACTTGGGGAGGGAGGGAGGGAGGGGGAGGTGGGGGGGTGAAATCCCCCCCCCCCCCATATGTGTCACCATTTGAATCCCTCTGTCTCTCATTCTCATACCATTATTTCAAATCCACATTGCTGTGCTGCCCCCCCCCCCCCCACTGTTTGTAATGCTTTATTTTTCCCTTTCTTATTTTCTTTTCTTTATTTTTTTAGTAAATTTTAGTTATTTGTTAACTTAATCAAAATGTGCTGGTAATCACAAAATATATGTATGGCAAAAATTTGTTCCTGAAATAAATGCATGTAATGACTAATGATGTGATTGTGAATGTTTCACTGAAATTAAATTACTGAGTTTGGGAGTTCTGCTAGAAATCGTTTGCAGAAAAGTGTGCATGATAAAAAAAAAATGGAGATGGTTTAATGATGAGTAAAAGTTCTTATACGTTGGCTGGAATTTTCATCATGAGATAGCCGGTTCAATAATTTCACAACTTAATCTGCTGTATTTTCCGCAGCAAGCATAACGTTATGTTTAAGAGAGAACGATGGAGTGGAGGGTGGAGTCAATACAAACACTGGTGCACAGACCAGCGTAAAATACCGTACCTCCTGTCGGTCCAAATAGAGCCCCGTGGTCCAACAAGGGACCCCAGCATTGGTACACTCCTGTAGGTCCAAATAGAGCCCCATGTTATTGTTTCCTTGGCCTAGTTTTCTAAAGACCTTCATAATGAACAGGAAAGAAACTATAGCTGTCTGTGCAAAAATGACAATCACATTTTGTTGCCGTAAGGTGTATGTATGTGGCCTGGATGCAATTTGCTGATGGGTTTCCAGGATTCCTCCTTTCTCAAAGGACTAAAAACACAATGAGTTATATATAAAAACGGGGGAGCTTGATGTCTCAACATTTTTTTTTTGCATTGTATTACGTGTCAAAAATCAAAGCAGCCTTTTGACAGTTTCTGCTGTGTAATGTTTAGCTCATGGAGTGAGCTGTCGTACGTTGTGAGGCCCAACACTTCATTAGTCCCTCTAGGCAGGCGGGGACTTGACCTTTTAGTGAGGTGAACTCCAAAACATTCACGTTGACCAAACTATAATATATAATGTGGTGGTTAGAGGTGAGGGGGTTCACTTATCCTGAAGCCAAGGTATAGAGCAGGGGGGTAAACTAGAGTGCAAGAGCTCTATTCTGTATGTATTACTGTAATTCTCTCCTGAAGGAATTCCAGACTGTACTAATCCACTCCTCCCCTCCTCTAATAATAGGGGGGGCGAGGGTAGGGAAATAGTCAGAAGATATCATGGTGTGATTTTAATAAAAACCTCCATGACTTTATGAGGGTCCAGCATTTCAATTGCTCCTAATACTGTAGGCCTATATGATGTTGGGGGTTTGTTTTTAATTGAAACTGAACCTTTAAAAAAATAATATATATATAGACTAGCAATTGCCAGTCTAATTGTACTTGCATGTGATCATGTTGCTGATTTGATGAGATGAACAAGAGTGCAGGGCTTTGAAACATATGCATTCGATTCTGACCTTGGTTGTAAAAATAACTTAGAAATAGGGATTTCAATCTGCTCCCCATCCCCGACCAAATAAACCAACCAACTTGTTAATTGGAAAACTGTAAAAAGTCCTCTATTTTTCTTGTTCTTTTTTGCAACATGTGGGTTAATTCATCCTTTTAGGCTTCTGTGCCTTATTTCCAACGTCACTGAGGTTTGTCTGGTCTAACCGTGAGCCCATATTATCAGCATTGACATTCTTTAGAATTTAATTTCAGCTCCCAGCCCACCATTGACCCTCCTTTCCTATCTATGCAACTGCTGTATGTTCACCCCTGTAATACATCCCCGTCCCTCCTCTTTCCAAGATTCTATTCCAGGATATAGGCACAACTTAAAAAGTGATGTGGCCTTCAGTCCTAAATTGACCATCCTTAGCTTCTTCCTCGTTTAGCCTTGATTTCACTTCTTTATTGGATCTGAAGTGTGGGTCAAATTTTTAATTTTTCTTGAGCCAATAAGTTTAACGTGAGTTGAATGAAATCATTGGTTTAGCAGCTACATTGTGCAATATTGCATTCAGTGTTCATCAGAATTTATTGCTTGTATAAAACATCCATTCTGTAAAAGTGAATTCTGTCTTGCATTTTGAGTTTGTTTATTCGGGTGACCATGAAGTCCTGTACGTCTGTCATATTTCCTCAGCATTCATACAAACCTGCCATATTGTAAATGTACTTTGGTAACGCTATTTATTATTCACTGCAGTTGTACAGGACTTAAACTGTACCCACTCAGAGGCTTTCTGTTGTGACGTGTCCAAAGTGCAAATACTATTTTATGATATAGAAATTATGTTGTTAATTGTCAATTAAGCACACCATCACATCATGGAAGATCTGAGAAAATCACGTCAGCAGATCAGGGTTATGGTTTTATTGCATACAGTACTAGTACTAGTACTTAGTACTGAGTACTACATTGGTTTCTTGTATATTCTTGGTTCAAATAAAAGGTTTCTTAATGCTCTAGTGGTGAAGGTCTTGTGTCTGCATGTTTGTTGTTGCTAATACATATATAATTATACTTCTTTTGTTGACACACTGGAGCAATACTGTACAGTACTCCTCACACACTCACATCCATTCTGGTAAATTATTAACATTTTCAGAAAAGCAGAATCTTTCTTCTTTACATCGTAAAATTGTGGCGCAAATCTTTGAATATATATTCTTTCAGAGCGAACGTTTTTAACTCAAATCTTTGCTTCTGGGAGAGGTCCCTGAAACAACATATTTTCATATGGGGGGGAGTCAGCGTCCAAATACAGATAATTCTGGGGGCCCTTGACATGAAAAAGGTTGAGAACCACTGACATAGAAACAGAGGTTTGTCAGGATGTAGAAGCTTTTTTTTTTTAATCAGGAGCAAATGTCCTACTCTAACTATATATATATATATATTATTTATTTATTATTTAATCAGAGAAGACCATTGAGGGCATGCTTTCTGTTGCAACTGCAGTAGCCTGCCCTACAGCCTATGATGATGATCTATTAACCCACATGACGTCACAAGGAGTGGAATAATAAATGCAATTATTTTTGGGGTTTGTCTATGAATAAAGTCGGGCAATTACTATGGTCTGATTACCCTGTCAAAATAAAATAAAGTTCAATATAATGAACAATAAAAAATAATAAAACGTCATAATGCAGTTACATAAGGGCTACACAAAGCAGGTGCTGTCCTTGTATAATGTGTCCTCAAGTAGCTGGGGTAGAAAAGAAAAAGAAAAAAATCTTTTAGAAAGAGAAAAGCATAACTTATTTCTGTAAAGGAAAGGGAAACAGATTTTTACCCTTAGCTTTTTTGTTAGGTGTTCCACGTAGCTCTTGAAAGAGTACCAAATGCCCAGATATTTATAAAGAGGTGATAAACTAAAATGTGTTCACCTTTAAAGATATGGCTACCTAGCTGTGTTCGGGGACCTTGTAAATGGCATACATTTAGTCTTGTTAGAGTTCAAGACAAGCTTATTAGGGACAATTGAAACTTACCAAAAGCAGTCTGCAGGTTTGCAGTGGCCAATTCAATCAACACATTATATAAAATGGTTTCGTCTCCCTATAATTGTGGACATCGCAAAGCAGTGAGGGAATAAATATTGTAAAGTAAAAGAGGACCCAATATGGACCCCTGTGGAACACCTTTACCAGTTAAAAGATGGGGGGGGGGGGGGATTGGGTATGAACGGTATGAATTTGCCAAATCCACATAATTATTTCTCTCTTGCTGACCTCTGAGGGTCATGATGACACACCTGTTCTTGACCTCTGAGGGTTATGATGACACACCTGTTCTTGACCTCTGAGGGTCATGATGACACACCTGTTCTTGACCTCTGAGGGTCATGATGACACACCTGTTCTTGACCTCTGAGGGTCATGATGACACACCTGTTCTTGACCTCTGAGGGTTATGATGACACACCTGTTCTTGACCTCTGAGGGTCATGATGACACACCTGTTCTTGACCTCTGAGGGTCATGATGACACACCTGTTCTTGACCTCTGAGGGTTATGATGACACACCTGTTTTTGACCTCTGAGGGTCATGATGACACACCTGTTCTTGACCTCTGAGGGTTATGATGACACACCTGTTCTTGACCTCTGAGGGTCATGATGACACACCTGTTCTTGACCTCTGAGGGTCATGATGACACACCTGTTCTTGACCTCTGAGGGTCATGATGACACACCTGTTCTTGACCTCTGAGGGTCATGATGACACACCTGTTCTTGACCTCTGAGGGTCATGATGACACACCTGTTCTTGACCTCTGAGGGTCATGATGACACACCTGTTCTTGACCTCTGAGGGTCATGATGACACACCTGTTCTTGACCTCTGAGGGTCATGATGACACACCTGTTCTTGACCTCTGAGGGTCATGATGACACACCTGTTCTTTATAGGAGAGAGGCAGAGTGATGTAATGCAGTGGTTCCCAAAGTGATGTCCCGGGACCCCCAGGGGTCCTTGATGGAGTTCCAGGGGGTCCCCAGCTAAATGATAGTTTGTAACGAAATGGACCCTTCTGGGTCTGTAACTCAGAGAGTGTACAAATGGACCCTAACAGGTCCATTTGGTTCCATTTGTACACTCTCAGAGTTAAATTAACATGGATTTTACGATATAAATCAGGGTCTCAGAGATAGAAATGCCATTAAATGGGGGTCCGTAGCCTAATGCATGTCAAACTGGGGGTTGAGAATCGCTGCTAGAGCCGTATACAAATCTTCTCTTATGGGGGTCCATGGCATAGCTTTTCAAATGGGGGTCCACAGCCTAATTGGTGTCAATTCGGGGGTCCTTGACATGAAAAAGTTTGGGAACCACCGTTGTACAGTAATGCATCCTCGTCCTTCCTTTCCTTTGGCTCAGCCTCGCCTCAGGAATGTGCAGACAAGTTGATACAGGAGTCAATGGGACGTCAACCCATATCTGGCCTGTTGGTCTGCAGTCCACTGGACTGTACCAAAAAATATCACTAATATTCACCCGAACAATGATGTCACCGAGTGAGCAATGCATCATAAAGGTACTGAAAGGCCACATCAGACATCAGCAACTAGCAAATTACAAAAATATAAATACAATCACTTGTGTTTATAGAAGAGTGTCTGTTGAGTGTCTGACTGTGTCATTGTGATTTTAAAGAACCCTGTGAAGAGTTCTAATCGGTTGGGGCAACAACCTCTAGATGTGCACATATAGGCCTATTTCTTGTGGTTTTCATTTTGTCATTTTGTTTTTGTGTATTATGTAATTTTATATGTGATAAGCCTATGGACCTTGAGTTGAGTTGAGTTGAGTTGAGTTGAGTTGAGTTGAGTCTAGTTGAGTTGAGTTGAATTTAATTGAATTTAATTTAATTGAATTTAACATATAAGCGCCACAGAACAGAAGACAAGGAAGCACCATGTGTGTCCATGCAGTCAGTGTCCACCAGTGTGTGTCCGCGAGCAGCTATAATCCATGACATGATAATCTTACCACCGCACCATGGGATTCATGTAATAAAATAAAATTGCTACAAAGGTGGGTCGTGGGTGGGCTTTGGCTTCGGCTGTCTTCTTAAGGTATTTATGGTTGAATGAAAAGAAAAAAGACGAGTCGAATTCGCCCTCACATGACTGCGATTAAGACAGAGGGTGATTGGTGGGCGAGAGAGAGAGAGATCAGAGAGAGAGAGAGAGAGAGGAGAGAGGGGAGAGAGAGAGAGAGAGAGAGAGAGAGAGAGGTGGAGAGAGAGAGAGCTGGATACTAGGCTACAATACTTTGCGCACTAACGCGACAGCAGCACAAGATTGCAGAAGTTTTACGTAGCCTATACTGGCCGAGATCGTCCACTTCTCTGGGGTAATGTCAACATTATTCATATTATTATTATTTTTAATAGCCTACATCTGCAAAATAATAGAAAATCATTGTGCTTTTTTATTTTGACAAAACAAACCATAGTTTTTTTACTTTGACAATAATAGGCCTACATATGTATAGCCTAGTAGCCTATAGCTAATTCATTTATTGGCAAAAGTGCTTCTGTTCTGAACTTGCAGGCTGTAGCATGTTTACGGTATAGTCCTACTTGTGCTGCAAACACACTAACTGTGACAATCAAAATGGAATGGTGCTTAAAGTGCTTTAATAGTAGGAGCTTTGATTGATTGATTGAAATATTTATTAACAGTTTGTAGAATTTACAGTAGGCTACATTTTAAGCACAGACTGCCGCTGGATTATACAACTACAGTATGACACGCACGCACGCGCGCGCGCACACACACACACACACACACACACACACACACACACACACACACACACACACACACACACACACATGCTCTCTCTCGAACTCTGTTTCTATCTCCATGTATGTTAGTGTTACACACACACACACTCTCTCTCTCTCTCTCTCTCTCTCTCTCTCTCTCTCTCTCTCTCACACACACTCTGTTTCTATCTCCATGTTGTATAGTGTTGACTGTGAATTGTGAGAAAGTTTGCAGATAATGCAGAGCTGTGCATGCAGCCAGGTTTATGATCAATTATGTGTGGGAATTGTACTAGGCCTACTCTGTAAATAAAATACCCAAATGGAGGAGCTATAGGGGTCCAGACAGACGTCCAGTATGAATTGGTGTGTAATAATCTCTGTCTCTATATTATGCTCCCTTTAGCTGCTGTCTGATATGGGGCCAAACAGGCTGTATGCGCTGCACTTGTGCTCGATGGCTGCCACGCTCCTACTGCTGCTGTGCGAGGTCATGATCAGCCAACACTGCCACTCCATCATCAACCTGGTGGACGGCTTCAACACCCTGTTCATCCTCATGCACATGGCTCTGTCTCTTCCTCCACCCGCACGCAGCGGCCGCACGGAGGACGCCCCCCTTCCACCGGTGCCAAACGGATCCTCCTTCTCCTCCGCTCCTTCCACCCGACCGGGCCCTTCTCCCCCTCCCTCGCCCCGCTGCGCGGAGCCGCGGCTGACCAGCCCTCCTCCTCCTCCTCCGGCTCACGTCCCGGTCCAGCCCATCGCGTGCGGCTTGTCGATCCGTTCCGACAGCGGGCCGCCTCTCCACCCTAGCGGTCCTAATTTAAGTCAACTCGCCCTCTCCAATATCCACGCCGTGAACCTGCATTCTGTCCCTCTGAATTCACATTCCTCCACCGGTTCAGCCACCCTCCCTCGCCCGTTTTCATTGAGCCGTATACTTTCCTCGCCCCCCTCCTCCCCGACGCCACACACCCTGCGCACCCCCCTGTGTGGTCTTTTTTACAGCCACGCCAGGATTCAAGTGGTGGGGGCTTTTCTGGCGGCTCTGGTCCTGGCGTCTCTGTGTGTCTCGGTCAGCATGGAGGTCTTCAGCCACCTCCTGCAGCCCCGGCCTGTACGGCAGCAGCCATATTTGGTGGTCGTGGGGGCTCTGAGTCTGGTCCACAACCTGGCAGTGCTGGGACTGAGGTGGGGTCGGACGCTGGGCGTCAGCACTGGACTGGTCTGGACCCCACGCCCCCGTAATGGTAAAGATATGCCTAAATCACTGGCAAAACAATAAGATTTGATTAAGAAAGAGGGGCGAGCACTTCACTTCAATAAAGTTAAAACATTTTTGTTGTTACTTTTGTTTGCGCTCGGATCGCCCCTCTTTCTTGTGCTATCGTAGATTTGATTGATGATATAATATTAACAGTTATAAACCTGAAAAATGTCAAGGCTTTTTCTTTTTTTTTTACTTTAAGATTTATTTTGGGGCTTTTATGCCTTTATTGATAGGACAGTAGGCTGACAGAATAAGGTTAGAAATAAGTTTAGGGTAGTTTTACTGGGGTTAAGTTTAGGAATAGGGTTAGGTTTAGGCATAGTTTTACTGGGGTTAAGGTTAGGAATAAGGTTAGGTTTAGGCATAGTTTTACTGAGGTTAAGGTTAGGAATAAGGTTAGGTTTAACCGTTTAAGCATAATTTACTTATAGGTTATACTTTAGGAATACCAGGCTGCACAGTTCCGCCATGAGCAGTACGCCCGGGGCAAGTTGGTAAAGGGGCGAGTTGGTAAAGGGGCGACTCGTTTGGTATTCGAGAGAGATGGAGGGTGACACTGACAACACGCAGCAAAGGACGTCAGGAGGGGGATTCAAACCCGCAACACGGTGCCAGGCCTAGGTCCTTGACCGCTACGCAAGTCGTCCAGGCCAGTGTCATGCCATTTGTTTGTTTAAAACCTTTGAACAATGAGTTTTCATTGTGATACCGATTAATAGGAAAGTAATAGTATAATATACTATGTTAGTTCCATTGATCCAAACTGGAACACAATGGATTGCTTGATCATTAAAACAATCATGCCCTAAAAATGGCCCATGGTTTTGTAGTTTCTGAGTTATTTAACTTAAACGCCCAATGCATTCTCAATGGCAATAGCACAAACTTTGGCATGCTACTAGTCCTACATACTTACGGTACACCTAGAGACCCCATTCTAGCCTACAGTACTTAGGTTCATCTTACGGTGGACACATGCTGGAACTTTTTACTTTGAATTTTGTTTAAATATAATAAAAAGTAGGATGCTTATTTTAACCATTAGGCAGATGTTTTCTCTTACATGTTCCACTTTGAAGTAGCTACTGTATGTATATTCAGCTGCAACTCACATCAGACAACTGAATGTCGATGTTTGTTATTCACTCCTCCCTTCCACTCCCTACAGCCAAGGCGATGGAACAAACCAAACATGACTCCAAGCAGGGCTGTGTTGTGGATGAGGCATGCCGTGATCTCTCTTCTGCTGTGGATGCTACATACCAGGGAGGAAGCCTGATCCTCTGCAACGCAGGAACCTCCAGTGTCCTGGAACTAGACTGTGACTTTAAGGCCCAAGACCAGAAAACACTGCCCTCACTCCTCCAGACTCAGAAACCACCACCAGAAGAGCCCCACGTCGTTGCAGAACTTCCACAGGGCTCGTCCTCTTTTCCCCAATACAGAGCAAACCTATTCTTTATTGGTTCAGACACACTAACCGCACAGAGCCAAGACCACGGGGGGCCAAACGGTGTGACGGTTGCAGACGCTTGCATGTGTGATTCTCATAGAAATGGACATGTCAGTGAAATATCAACGGTATGTGGTACTAAGGGACATTCAGGTAAGTCTTTCCAAGCTGTGATGCCTTCCCTTTCTCATTGTGTCTTGAAAATCTGGTAATATTCTTTTTCATTGGTCTCAAGAGATGACTAAAAATATATTCCTGCACACTGCTCTTGCAGTCAAGATAGTTTCTACTGTGTGCAGGATTTTCTTTTAATAGATGCTTTTCAACACACCTGCAAAACAATAAATGGTGTACTTACACATTTTATCAGTAGGCCTACAGTTATGATTTGTGTTTTTCCCCCCCTCAGAGAATCAAAACCTGTCTCCAACATCCCCCATCTTCAAAATGGATCAACCAACTGAGAATCCCGTAGCGAGGGTTCATTTGCGAGGTTGCTGTTCATCCCTCATTACTGCCACGCAGGGTCTCGTCACCTCCATCCTGGCTCTCACCAACGCCCTGGTTCTGCGTCTGGTTGTGGCGACGTGGTGCCCGCAAAGATCTTGGTCATGTGGTCTCCTTGTTTACATGGATCCTGTTTTCTCCCTGCTGGCAATCATAGTGATGTTGTCTACAGTTCTACCACAGGTGAGATACTGTATTCCAGGTGCTTGTACCTAGAAGTGTCTATTTGTACGTCTCTAAATGTTTTGATGAATTGAATGTTGGAGATGTTGGACCCTCTTGTAAACAAGTTTAATGCTTAATTGGGTCGTCCACTCACAGTTAACAGTCTTTGTATTGAGTTTGTGCTTGAAATGTACTGTAATTCTGCAAACTGTTAATAAATATCAATCAATCAATCAATCAGATCTCCTTTGACCAGAATAAGGTGTCATCCCCAGGTGAACAGGTATGGTCTACAATTGCTTCAGGCCAGCCCTCCAGAGGTGTGTGTGTCTGAGCTTCAGCGGAGAATCTCCAGTGTTGCTGGCGTCCAGGGTGTCCACGACCTCCACGTCTGGCAGCTGACAGACATGTGCACGGTGGCCTCCGTGCACGTGCACTGCCACTGGGACTTTCAGACTCACAGGTGGAAGTACTAAACTATTAAAGTTGTTGGGCAGGCTATGCTGTTTGTTTGTCGTCGTTACATTAGAAGTTCTTTTCAAGCATTTGTTTTTAATATCCACTCTGCTGAAAGCTGTGGGATGTCACCAAAACCCAAGTCAAGTTTTGTTTGTCAAGTTCATTATTATACAAATATTATACGCACAATGTGGGTTAGAAGCATGGTCCTGAAACATTACTAGACTAAATTGAGGCTGAGAATGGAACTTTAGAACATAAAAATAATTAGGCTAACTGCAGTAAATACTGTAGAATTCATGTATGCTTTTTTTCCCTCCTCTGGAAAGACTTGTCGTCAGACATTTGATAGATATAATTCAATATTTGTCTTGTGCCTACAAATCTGTTTAAAGTGATTATTTGTATCATGTCCAGATGTGGCGATCTGATTTCTGGAGTCACTAATGTGTTAAAGAGCGTGGGCGTGACCTGCTGCACAGTTCAACCAGAGTTTCTACCTTCATCTACGACCTGCTGCACAGTTCAACCAGAGTTTCTACCACAGTTCAGCCAGAGCGTGCAGGGCGTAACCTGCTGCACAGTTCAACCAGAGTTTCTACCTTCCCCTACGACCTCCGACAGCAGTGGAGACATCAGCAGCCGCCCCGTCGTCGTCCACACAGAGCAACCCTCTCTGTCTCCCACCCCGGCTTGTAGCCTTGCCTGTGGTAAGGCCTGTGCTGGGAGAATGTGCTGCTCGCTGCCCAAAAAGGACCCCTGCTGCAAGCCACTGGCTCCGTCTGCTGGGGAAAGTGAGTCTGTGGAAAGTGAGTCGGAGCCCCACATGTTGGTCATTGAGAACACTTTCCTGTGACTCGAAGTTTGAACCAAGAGTTACGATTGCTACTAAAAGACACCCCCAACCATGCCACCGTTACCCAAGATGAGCCTGTGTTGAGCTTTTTGTTATGTTAACCTATACATTCTTCATCTGTTGATACATATCTGGCCAAGCTGGTTTTTACCTTCAGCAGAAAAGATAAGTACATTGTGTGATGATGGCCCATGGAAACATGCTGAAGAATGACATCACACATTCCTTTTAGCATTGTTTGGTATGTTTTATTCCTTTTAGCATTGTTGTTTGGTATGTTTTGTTGCATTACAATTTCACCACATACATAACATGTGGTAGACTGGTAGTAGCATTGATAACCAGGGTGATCCTTAAAAATAAACATCTAACCAAAGTGTGTAAATGCATCTTTATAAACCTATTTAGCCTTTTAAATCAACAGTATAGTACAAAGGTGCCCAAAAGGTAGATCGTGACCAGTAGATCACAAAGGCTGTGCAGGTAGATCACATGAAAATTTAATTTAAATATAAAAACAATTTTTGGCATGTGCCACTTGAATTAAGTTGACTTGATTGATTGACTGACATAAAAAAGTGCCTGTCAGCTCAAACCCATAATGCAATACTTTGTTTTCAAGAGTGTTGCTGCGCACAAATGTCGGTAGATTACAAATGAAATACAAAAAATACCTATTCCATTTCTCCCCTTTCCCATTCCAAGTGCATTTGTCTTAAATGTAAGACTATTCATTTTCAGCAATGGTGTTATAATGTTCAGTGAGTAGATCTTGTTGAGCTGGTCATTTTGAAAGTAGCTCTCATGTAAAAAATAAATAAAAGAGTGGGCACCCCTGGTATAGTACAATGCCACGACATACTCAAATCATGATCTCACAGGGCTCTAAGGCATGTTCCAAGTCCTAGGTTGAGGAATTGTGCAGGCAGTGGACACAAGGAAAACCAACATGCTCGCTCCGACTTGGGTTTTGGTATAGTCCGGCATGCCGACTTCTTTTGTTTAAAAGTGGGAAGTTTGGTATATAGTCTTTTTTATTGTCTATATACATACATGAATCCACTTGCTGACCGGCTGTCAGTATTGAGCCATTTTTTTTATAGGGGTTTCTTCATTTCTTGTGACCCTACCATTAACATGAACTCTCTCAACCTCAGATCAAATGGTTGGTTACGCTATGTCGTGCCCCCAACAAAATCTGAGGCTGGGAAAAAAAGCATTGCTTATTTCGGACCCTGGTCTTGGAATGACCTACAGTCCAGACTCAAACTGGCTGCTGTGATTCCCCTAGTGAGCTTTAAATGGATTGCCATGGGCACACTTCCCATATACACTGCTCCTGCTTTGACGTATAGCAACTGTCTGCTTGCTTTTTTTTAGTCAACTAGCAATTCCCGTTGCTTAGATTTTTTAGTCCTTATTGGTCGCGTTCCTGTTCTCCCTTTTAGCTTCTTTGGTAGTGGGTATTTATGAGCATTGTATGTCTGTCCTGTTTTTTGTTGTTATTTTTTGTTACTGGCAGAGTTGTGTCACTTATTTTGCCTATTGTTCTGGCCAGTTCACACTTGTAAAAGAGACTTCAGTCTCAATGTGGTTTTTACTGGTTAAATAAAGGTTAAATAAATAAATGATAACATCCTATGGCAGGCAACATTGTCAAACTTTCCTTATGCTTGTAGCATGTAACATGTCAAACTAGGGGGTTCATGATTCTGAATCCATTCCAAGCATTAGTTTTGCACACAAAAAAACACTCCTTGGGCTAAAAACGGCCATAGATGTCATGACAATGTCATCATTTTTGGCACATTTGGGTGGCTATGGCTCATTGATGGTCATTCCAGCCAGTCAGCTGGCCGACCAGCAGAATATAGCTTAGCTGGCCAACTATACTGACAGACCAGCCTGGTAAACCAAAAGCTGGCATTTTCAGTCACTTTAAGTTGTCATACTAGTATAGGCCTACTTACAATATCAATTTTGTGTAACTTGTGGCGCTCAGCGCTCTGCGCCTTTAACGCTCTCCTACGTCACGTGCCCGTGCGCTACGAGAATGAATGGACGGAACGGGAGCGCGCTACTCTTGGTTGACAGTTTGACACTGACAGCTGTCAACTCGTCGGGTCCGTGTGTAGCCTAACTCTGGCTTGTGAGAGACAAAAAGTTTGTAGACCGCTGTGGGACTAGTCAACACCACACCATCCAACTTAAGAAGTGAGCGTTAGTAATTTCCCCGACGGAGCGTGGCTGCTCGTCCGACGCCCGGTTTCCGCTGGCGACGCTGACACCACCGTGTGGATCATCCCGGATGGTTCGATGAGGAAACGCTAACCGTCATCAACTGTCAGTAATAAGGGATTCCACAGCGCTCTGATCGTGACTGACTCTGACTTGTTTTTATTTGACAGGGGGAACATTCATTAAACTGTCTGATATTGGTGTTGCGTGCCTGAACATTATTGGTGCGTCATATTGGTTCACACGAGTGACGTGGGAACTGAACATTGTCTGCAAGAACACATTAGATGGTTCTGTTATGACTGCTCCTCTGCATGCTGTAGTGTTTAGATGGTTCTTTTATGACTTCTCCTCTGCATGCTGTAGTATTTAGATGGCTCCGTTATGACTTCTCCTCTGCATGCTGTAGTGTTTAGATGGCTCTGTTATGACTTCTCCTCTGCATGCTGTAGTGTTTAGATGGTTCTGTTATGACTTCTCCTCTGCATGCTGTAGTGTTTAGATGGTTCTGTTATGACTTCTCTGCATGCTGTAGTGTTTAGATGGTTCTGTTATGACTTCTCCTCTGCATGCTGTAGTGTTTAGATGGTTCTGTTATGACTTCTCCTCTGCATGTTGTAGTGTTTAGATGGTTCCGTTATGACTTCTCTGCATGTTGTAGTGTTTAGATGGTCCTTATGACTGCATGTTGTAGTGTTTAGATGGCTCCGTTATGACTTCTCCTCTGCAGTATTTTATGTTCAACAGTGAACATAAAATACTGCTCACTGGTAAATGAAGTCCTCGTCTGTGCGCGTTTCCTTTAATATTCTGTATGGTATTGTGTGTCTACTGTTTGTTCCAGGGGTTGATATATTTATTTGTCTGGCCTTGTACGGTGGTTGGGGCTGTTATTTTACCTTATTTGTCGGACTGGGTCTCTGACTGGCATCCCGACCCGAGCTCTCCCCAACAAACCGCTACAAACTACATGCTTTTTGTTCTTGCTTTAATGTAAATCGCTCTGGATTAAGAGCGTCTGCTAAATGCCTAAATTGTAAATGCCAGTCTAATGCAGTTAAACCTGAAACATGACTGTCATGCTTTTTATTAAACAACGCGGGATGCAGCAATGCTAATCGCTGTACCAGCAAATTTCTAACACCCGTGGCGAGTACTTTATATTTCAAATCGGAATGTTTATATACACGTTTCGTTTGGACTTTGGACTGTAAATGTAGAGATCGCGTAAAACAGGAGGCAGTTGCGCCATGACGCTCGTGAACCATGGCTATTATACAGTAAGCTTAAATGTTTATGTATGATTAACGTTTAGAGAAAATGCATGACAGTTTGAAATGCCACAGCAATTAAAAATAAATAATCATGTAATGCATCCCAACTAACTACTGTATATGCCACACATTTAGACTAACTTAATTCAATGCAAACTTGTTGCTGTACAAATTGTGCAAATCCATATATATATATACACACACAGTACCTCACACAAACACATTCACTACCTTCAATGATTTTATTATCTTCCATGAGACATTTCCAATTACACATGATTCAATTATAGGTTGAAGTTGAGACGACGTTTCTCTTCAAGTACTCCACCTGTAAAGTAAACATATCAATCTATGAAGACATTGAGAGCAATTAAAATATTCACATTTTATTAATAAAAAGGGGTTAAGCAAACATTTATATATCTATCATATCCATAACTAATTTTGAACAGTGTCAATACAGTGCTATACTGCAATTATAGACCAGCCCAGTTTGACCTGCATTAGGCTACGGACCCCCATTTCATAGAGACCCTCAATTTATATTGTAAAATCAATGTTAAACTCTGAGTGGGAATCAAATGGACCCTAATGGGTCAAATTTGTACACTAATTTGGTTCAATTTGTACACTCAGAGTTAGACCCATAAGGGTCCATTTGGGACCTCTGGGGGTCCCCTGGACCCACTGTAGTAGAGCATGCCATGTACATCGATACTTATCGGTCAATAAATTATATACAGTAGAAGATACACTTTTACTGTGAACACACATTGAGGAATCAATTAGTAAAATAGTCTGTACCTGCTGGCTACATCATGCATGGTTAGTGGCAATGACAAGGATAGCTGTATTCCGTCTCCATGTTGTCACCTGAGTGAAGACAAGACCACCATGAGTTTACTTCAGAGCAACAGGACAGAAGAGTCCTCCATTTGGTGTCCGTTAATCAGATATTGGAACAACTCAAAACGCGCACAACTCAAAGATTGACCAACAGCTTAATCACCATTATAGATCAATGCTCACGATATAATAAACTGCATGCAACTATAATCAAACCTATTCGATTTTCTCCAGGAGTGTCTTTGCAATCTGCTGCTGCCAAATAAATGTCCTTCCACAGGTTTTATTAGTAGTTATTCATAATGGAAATAAAGGGGGACAGATTGGCTCAAACCGTGCCCAAATTTGGAAATGGCCGATATACTGTATGCAGAACACATAAAAACAAACTGCATGTATTGTCAATTTGCCTACAACGCTAGGTCAGAATTGTACAATAATCTACTGTAAAATGCATGCACATCCCCCAATACTAGTACAGTGTTAAACCTCTCCTACATCTCAGTCACACACATGTACTCACTCAGGGTTTAGTCACACATGTACTCACTCAGGGTTTAGTCACACATGTACTCACTCAGGGTTTAGTCACACATGTACTCACTCAGGGTTTAGTCACACATGTACTCACTCAGGGTTTAGTCACACATGTACTCACTCGGATGGTAGGAATCCCAGATCTTGACCAGTGCTGGTTTCAGGTTCAGAACAGGGACATTCTGTATGAGCTCCAAGGTGTGGTCGACAGGTGTGCCTCGTGTAAACTGTTGGCAGAAATGTAGTTCACCATACTGTACGCTATATATAGTCATAATACTAGTTGTGCCAGTGCTTTTCCATCTTATTACACGGCTTGGTTGAATGCTCGATCAATCACCGAATTCAGTGGTTGTTATTTCTTCTTGATAATGACCGGTCCGCTCTATAACAGACCTGCACCCCGCTGATTTACTGTAGTTTCCAACATGACAGCCATGTATACACGGTCATTTACAGCTAAACATTGCTCTCAAAAATGTTGCGATGCAGTCGACTACCAGAAAATGGATTGATCAACTCAATTCCTTGTTTGCAGCTGGGCAGACAACGGCCAGCGCAACACGCATGGAATACTTTCATTGCCGCAAGTTCGGAAATACCTAGTTCCGTTTTGGGGTAAATTCATTAATGTCTTATTAAGTAGCCGTGTAATAAGTGGGATAATGTCTGGTGGTCATTGTAGGATATAATTCACCTTCAGGGTGACGCTTCACATCGGTGGTTATAAACACCCCGTCTGTGAATTATCTCCCTAGGCAGACATTATCCCTTACTTATCCTACATCCCCACCACCACCCCCAACTCTCACCTCTGATAGATACAGAAAGATGTGGTCGTCCTTTTGCTCTAGAAGCTCCACCATCGGAGCCTTTTTCAGCTGTGAAGAAACCATATTAAACTGGTTATCATCCATTACTGTATGGGTTATATTTTACCCATGTGTTGGAAGTGGAACGTTCACGTCTACAAATAAAGTTCTCACAAAGTCAAAAATGTTTAGAATTTAGAAAAAAAGGTGAGTCACCTTTTTCAAAGACTCTGGGTGTGGGATGAATCCAGAAAGCATCGCTACGTCAACCAACACCACGTTTGTAGTGGTTCTATTTCCAGTATATCTGTGTGGGTATAACATCATTTATAACATGTTAAAACATAATTTCTAATTCAAGCATTTTGGGGAAGGTTTTGGATATACAATAATATTGCCTATAATTTCTTCATAATGATTTCCTTGTCGTCAATAATGGGTACATTTAACATGGTTGTGGTTCCATCTCTACGGGTGATCCTTACAGGCTGTGTAGTTTCAGAGTCATCGTCGGTGTCAGAGAGTGAGAGTTTCTGCTGCAGTTGGCCTCAGGTGTGACCTTGATGGACAAACTGCTTTCCTCAACAGTTGTCGGGATGTTGTACTTAAGAGACATCTGAGGAAATGGAAGAGGAATTCCATTTCTACATTCATGTAAAAAAGGCCATTTGTAATTACGTATAGGACAATTAATCAGACAGTCTTGGTGAGCTGACCTGTGCTGAGACGTATGCAGTGCCCCTGACCTCCAGGCTGTACACTCCTCCCCTCACAATGTGCAGCGCCTTCTCCTGGTAGAGCAGTCTGTTGGCCATATTCACATTGAAGATCTCTTCACCGCTGGAGGATTTGAGCGTCAGAGTGCTGGAGTCCTCAGGGTCATCTTGGAAGATCAGACTGGAGAAGCGAGCCAGGGCCTTAATAGCCACTACTGTGTCCTACAAAGCACACAAACCACCTCTGAAATCAGTCTGCCACGTACAGAGCTTGTTGACCAGAACACCAGACAGCACCATTTTCAGCCGATGTAAATCACCAGACAGGCCGTGTGGTGGGATTGATCTTTCTACAAGCCTACTTCTACGTTTGAAGTGAACAGTTAACAGTGGGGAAGAGGGATACACCAGCAAGGGCATATTATGCAAAAAGCCGATCAGTGCAATTTCCATATTTCACAATTTTGAACAAAGTTTTTGAATAAATGTCTGGTTCTCTGCATTATTACCACCACATTATTTTTCAATAGAACCTCCTCCCTACCCATGCCATGCCACTGTCCAAAATGAATTAATGTATAATACTGCAGCATCACAGATAAGAGATGCAATGGCTTTTATGTTTTACTACGGTGTGTATTACGTGAAAGAGAGCAACATCATAATAGTTACAAAGATGTGCGGTTTCAGAGATCTAAGGAGAGCATAAGAAAGATGAGGTTTCAGAGATCTAAGGACCTGCCGTTTAGAGCATAAGAAAGATGAACCATTTAGAACGAGGCGACTATACTCTCGCAAACAGTGCAACAGGGTGTGGACGAAGGCAGCATTTCATCCGATTTGAGCCGAACCTGTGTGGAGGAGAAGCCACCGTAGGAGTTCCGCTGGCTGGCCAACCACCTCACGATGGGAGCAGCATCGTCTGCAGCTCTAGGATTGGGGCTGGCAAGCTTGGCCAGCAGCACGTAGGAGGTGATCTCTACGGACACAGAGGCCGAAGTGTCGTCGGAGGTCTGAGACCAATGCAGGAAACCTCCTGGGGATGCACCAAGACACAAAACAAAAATCTATCAACTTTACTGGTAAATGAACAATAGAGGGTATGCGCATGCATAAAGTGAGTGGCAGAGTTTAACATATAACGTCTAATGTATATTATGGGCCGTTATTGCCATAAAGTATAAATAAAGTGAATTTTAGTCTCAAGTAAATACAGTTTGATAACAATCTTATCTAATTGTACGTTATCTAAATGCTTTCCGTCGCACCATCGCTTTTCAATGCAATCTTGTCCAGGTGATTAAGGAGCCGTGAGCTTGCAGTCGTGTCACCCGCCAGAGAGAAGACGTAGGCCAGCAGAGCTGTAGTGTAGGTGTTGGTCTCCATGGACACATCGATGGCATCCTTCAGGCAAGACAGACTCCCCACAAGTTCCTACAGAGAGACAGGTGGGCCTTACCTCCAGTGACATAAGCTAGCCTTCTCCAGGCAAATGCGCTTCATTTGAATAATAGCACCACAGCATTGTCTGTCAAGGTAATTGTCCTGAGACCATGAAGCTCATGGTTTTGATGCAATAAGTCAGACACCAAATGTATTCTTGACAATAGTCAAATGTCTCGTTGACAATAGTAAAGTTAGAAATTAAGAAGCACGAGATGACTGTAAACGGCCCGTGTCAGAACTACAATATCGGCATCATTAGGTTCAAATCCATATTAGAATAAAGCAATAAGCCACAAGAGGTCTCTGGTTACCGGGTATTTAATAATGGCCGAGAGGCGTAGTGAGACACGACGCGGTGTGTCTCTGACCCCTTCAGCCATTATAAAATACCCGGTAAGCCATGGGACCTCGAGTGGCTTAATGCTTTTCTAAAACGGTTACAAACATAGCAATATTAACCTCAAAACTGTTCCTAATTCACAAAAGTAGCTACACTTTGCGCCCACCAGAGCGAGCCACACTTCCTTGTTTTTACTCAGACAGGGGAATAGGAGGAGCTTCATGTTTTTACGAGGCTGCCCGGACTCCCGGAGCCACACAATCAGTCATTTGAGCGTGGGCGGTGGTTAGACACCCGCAAGGCCATTGTTTGTAAGGCAATCAAGTGCTCTCCTTCCCCAGTTCACTACAGCTGTGGGATCAATGCAGCATAGGAATGATATAAAGTGATTGAAGGTGTAGATTATCGTGAGATTTACCATGGCAACCAGCCAATCAGAATCACGTATTGGGACCAACCGGTTTAGAATGTACCTTGCATGTCACCCGCTCTCACTTCCTGACCTCCCCTGAAATTCATGCATTAATACAAATAAAAGTACTCACTGGCCTGGGCCGTGGCTCAGCGGTCCAGGCACCTTGGCTGGTAATCCAGTCTGTACTCACTGAAGGCAATTTCATCTCTAGGAATGTAGCAGTGATGTAAGCACTGAGAGTCACTTCATCTGACACTCCACCCTGCAGAGGAGAGCAATAATACAAAGACATGTTACAATCTCCCATTATGTTTCTAAAATATATATACATCTTAGAAACATTAACATGATAAACTTCTTTACAGAGTGTGTACCCGACTCTATACCTTCAGTCTGTTGTTAAAGAGCTTTCCAGATTGTTCAAAACAGCCATCGGGTTTCCGTTTACTATCCAGCCAGGTCTTTGCTTGGTCTATGGTCGACTGTATGTTCAACTGGTCGAGGGAGTTGTAGAAAGACTTCGCTTGGACCAAAGTTCTCAGGACAAATGCAGTCAACCTGGACAAAGATATTTACACGTGTGTGTGTAATCAAGACATTAGTTGAGGGTTGAATGATTATATCCCATAAATCAAAATTATACTGTAGTATATTTGTTATACACGTAATAATATTCTCACCAAGCGCTCTCTTCACCATTTACAAACGAGCTGTAGGCACCATTGCTGTGCTTGAACTTTAGTTGTCTGTGGTAGCCTGAATATAAGTTTATTCATGATTATAAAGTCATGAAAAATACAGAGGAACACAGCATTGTGGGTGAGGTAAAGGTGCGTTGGGAGGGCGACACTCGATTGCTGGCCCTTGAAACATTTAATACATTAAGACAATCCAGACACTTGACTCACCGCTGACCAGGAAGGGCATGGCCTTCTCCTTGATGGCCGCTGTCAGCTGGTTTGTGTTCTTCAGGTATTCCAGGATGTAGACGTTGGGAGCTAAGAGCGCCATATTCTGTTCCCCACATCCATACGGCATCCTCAGCAGTCCATCCAGGTTCTTCATGGCACGGCCCAGGAGGTCGCCTGTCGTCAAAGAGATACTAGCTTGCAAACACTGTATACACCCACATAGTAATGCAGCATATTAACCCCTCCAGTACATGTATGACCCTTGCATGAAGCCGCGCGAGTATATTTGACTGAACTGCCTCCGCAAGCTACGCATCATAAACAGAAAACCTTGAAATAGTGTAACAAAAACAAAACAGGCATCCTTACCCAGGACGGATATAGAACAACTGGCAGATCCCGTAATCACAGCCTCAGGGAGTTCTAGTTGGATGTTCTCCGTCAATGTATGTCTTAAACATGCTAGACAGAGGAAAAATATTTAACTTGGAGCAAAACATGAACTCTGGTAACAGAATTGAAACAACCACCTCAGTCACAAACTCTGGAAATGGGAATAAGCAGGATTCTATACCTTTGAAAAATGTGTTAGTTCTGCCAGTCCTCCATGTAAACTCACCTCTAGGACTGAAGAACCAGTTGTAGGTCCGTCTTACTTCTGTTCCTTCTGCCTGAAAAGGGAGAAAGGCAGACAATTCAATCCATTATCGGCCAAATGTACATCGAGTAAAGCAAATTTCACTTTCAAAAGTGCTGGACTATAACTGGCCAGACACCCCTAGTGGGGCCAATAACTAAAGTGAATTTAGAAAAGTTTGACTGTAATGTTATTTGGAGCAGAGGGCACACCAGATTGGACACGCGTTACTCTTTGGAAAGAAATAACTGTAGGTTTAAAATCTTAGAAGCATTACAACATGTTATGGAGGGAGACAGACAACTCTAAAATCTCTTATCTTACCTTGATTATCAGAGAGCGAGTGACGACATCAACGCAACCTCTCTCGGGTACACTGACCGGCTTGTTGTTACACAATACAGTGGACGCCACTGCCTCAGCAGTCACAGTCACATTAACAACGCCTGGAAACATACATTAGCAATGACACGTCAAACATCTCTGATAACATGCAGATCAGAAAGTTTCTTGAAAATGGACTGGAAGCTGCCTTCCGTGGGCAATGTAGCGTTTGATTATAGGCTATAGTATGTCATAACTTGTCCCATAGGGAAGCCAATGGCATTTCCATGAGTGTACAATGTTATTGCATAGTGTTGATGATTTAAACTGTGGTAGAGTTCAGGTCTCACCTAGGACATCCATCCATAGTCCATCCATAGTCCAGCTGAAGGTCTTGTGTCCGTTGGCACAGACACAGGAGGAGTACTCTTCACCAGGGATGGCTAAGAGAGTGTAATCTAATGATCTGCTGTGAGTCGCTCTCACCTGATGAAAAAAAACAATGTGAAATTAGATGATTGAACCGTATTTATGCCATTAAAATATAAGCCAGGGCTCCAATTACCGTGTAGCATCTTACAGATCTTGGTCATCTGGTCAACCGATAATTTTCCTATGAGCGCTACAGTATGACTTATTCCATTATAACTTTGACTTAATATTTGGGCAACTTTTCAGCCCAAGTTAGCCACCAATGACCATTGTAAATATTTAAACATAATACATGGCCTACAGCGTGTACACAGTACACACACACTAGAGTTATACATGTACATGTATAGTCTAAACTATAAAGTGTCTATTGCAAATACATTTGTGGCAACTTTTGGTACATTCTGAAACCTGTATAAAGTACCATGATGCAGCTGGACAGATAGTTGAAGACAGTAGCCTTCAGAACAAATGTCTCTCCCCTGACGATGGAGTAAGGCAGGCTGAGCTCCAGGAAGAAGGGCTGGAAGACTTTGAGCTCCTTGGGAGGAGCGAGACCGAAGCCGCTTGAGGACAAGCAGAAAGCCTCCGTCTCCCATGTGGCGATGGTGTCTGGGACAGTGAGGGACACGTTCGCTTTTCCAGAGGTCCTGGATGGAAGGACAGATAATTAAACTATTGGACATCAAGTACATGCTGGCTAATGAGAACAAGTTCTGATTGAACAAGTTTCTCATGATCACACAAGTAACCTTCCATTTTGTGTGGCTTTATTATGATATTCTTTCAACCTCCCCCCAAAAAAGTAATCTGCTGGCTGTGGTAATTTAGTTAAAACATACAAAGTTTGTGGAATTGTAAAGACACCAAGATCATAAGTACAGCTTTGAAGTGAATCTTGAACTACTCAAATTCCATTTCAAACAATAGGATGTTTAACACTCGTGTTGTAGCTCTGTGCACTCACCCCACCGCCACCACGTCCCATATCCATGTCTCTGGGAAGAAGGAGCGGATGGTCTGTATGGAAGATCCGTAACGAATGTACTCAAGTAGGCCCCAGATGGGCACTGAGGGGAAAAAAAACAAAACACTATATTCATGAATGCCAACAAGCACACTGAAATCACACTTTTGTCATGCTTGTTAAATGTACTTGGGACGTCTTTGTGGTACTCTCGTCCCTTGAAGAGGAGACAGGAAGGTGCTTTGATAGCCAAATTTGTTGCCATCTTCAGTCCCAGGTCCTAGAGAAAACATTAAAAGTAGCCCAGTAAATTGGGAGTGCATCCCTCAACAGGTAGTGAAAAAAAAAATGATACACACATTTAGAAATAGATGTTGTACATAGTCAAAATTGCACATGATATTATTGCAAAGAGATACTGTACCATAAACACTGTGAAAGCATCCTTTTTTTGATCACGTCCAAGGTAAAGGTAAGTGTAGATACTTCTTCTACTTCTTTTTTGTCTCACAGGCAAACATTGTACAGGCCGCACAACATCGTCAAGTTCAATTGGAATATAGTTTGCCGTCTTGACTGGCAACCGGTCAAATATCTGTTCAAAAGAAAAGAGGTTGTGAAAAGCAGTTGTCAAAATGATCTGCGTCTTTTGTAAAATACAGGGTGGTAGGAGACCTAGGGGTAAACGAACAAAAGTTCCAAAACGGTGGACCGGTCTGAACGGCTCCAAGGAAAATTGGAAATTACTGGACCCGGTCCGATGCTCATGCAAGTCTGACTGTGACATTGAAACTAGCCCGGTGTCATCTCCCCATGCCCCAGGACAGTGTCCAGAGTGGAGGTCTCATTCAGACATCCCAGATAAAGACAAGAGTGCGCCCGGCTTAGTTACAGTCTGTCCCTGCATGCATATGAAAGTCTCACCTTGTCTGCATCCAGCCGCTTCCCTGGCTCCTTGATGTGAACACTCTTGTCGATGGCACTGACGCCACACAGCGAGCCTGGCATGGCTGACACCTGCAGTGTATTCTTCTCTTCAGGGATCGCCGTGGATGGAGAGAACTCCAGAAACACCTGGATTGTAAACAAATCACCATGAATGCAGACCTTGACGCGTGCAATGTGTCAAGCTCCACTCACAAGGTTACCCAGATGCCTTGAGATCACATGAACATTGGCAGTTGGCACAAAAGAGAGCAGAGGCTAAACTTGAACTGACCTTATTACGGAAGCATTTCTCTGTGATGAAGTCTGCGCTGTGAGCAATGACCGTCTTACTGGGGAGGACGGCGTACACAAGCACCTGGAGCAATGGAGCCATTACTGGGGTGACATCCAACTTGAAGGAGATCTCACCATCGGTGACTGGAAACACAGCAGGTAAGGAAATTGGTAGTAAACTGTAGCTGCAGTATAGCTTAATCGAATATGAATGTATATTACTGCTGCTTATATGCATTTCTGCTTATTTTTCTGAATTTTAATAACATAGCTTTCAAACAAAATGTACAGTTTAATTTCAAATTAAACACAGGAAGCTTAACAAAAGACAACGGCAATTACGTCCTGTGTAGACTTACTTGAACTATTCAGCAGATCAATAGTTACTAGTCCTTGGTGGCGAATGGCTGCTCTGGATAAAATCTAGAGACAAAATGGAGATTCATTCACTTCAACTGCACATTTAATCGAAGTACAGAATTTCTACTATTGCCAGGGTGTAGACAACCACATGGCCTCTAATACACATGTCACCACCATTTTATATCCGACATTAAGAGTTTCATTGGGAGGAATGCTCCCTCTTAAGGTCTATTCATAGTCTGGATTTTCGGTGGTGAGGTGACCACCGGAGCTGAAATAACGTTGAGCGGTGGTGATTAAAAACAGAGAGAAGGGCTGGAGCGGTGGTTTGCTCTTCACCGCGGCTTGTGATGTCATGTTGTAGTTCGGTGGTCACCTCACCACCGAAAATCCAGACTATGTATGAGCCTTAAGTTCAGCTCTGCTGAACAGACATGTAAACATCCTGTAAAGGGTGCATCATTTCTGGAGAACAAAATGACAGTAAGAACTTCCGTTCGGCAGTTCATGCACCTCGTAGATTTTCTAAGAAACCAGATACCTGCTCAATTTATTGTATGCTGCAGGACTTTATAGGTGTTCTGGTTTCTCACCCACAGACACTGTAGTCCTAGGTTTCCCCAATGTCTCCAGTAAACTTAATTCCAATAGAGTTCACTGGCGTGCCCAGCCAAGCAGTGTGGTACTACTCACCAGGTACATCAGGTCCATGGGGCCTGCAGTCTCTCCAACTACAGTGTAGTGGACGGTGATGTTGTTTTCTCCATTGCAGATCAGTGGGTTCCAGGTCCACTTCACCTCCAGTGAGCTCACGGTCTTGAGGTCAACGGTGGCTTCCTGGACCAGTCGGTGACACCCTTCCTCATAGTGTGGCACTCTATACTCATGGTACTGCAACTCTGGTGTCGCACTAGCCTTGATATGTGTGTGAGTGAGTGAGTGAGTGAGTGAGAGAGGTTAATAATATGGTATATATATATATAATGACAACCTTCTCATGCACGGAATTGCATAACCAAGGCTGACTTACTGTGAGAAAGATGTCCCGTCCTGGGTATTTGGAGTCTGCCGTGTTGAATGAGAAACTGGCCTCACCGTTGCTGTCAGTCTTGACAGTCAATATTTTATGTGCCGTTAAACGCATTTCACCCTCAAACAGGTACACCGTCAAGTCAGGAATGGGTGTGTGCTTCATGTCACGGCATGCTTTGACCTGTTGGAAATAAAAAAATATTATACAGAGTGCATAATAATATGGCCAAATGTGTACAACTATACTATGAAGCATTTGGACTTACTTTTCCTTTAATCACCGATTGGTCCTTATACACCATGGGTGTTTCAATGAAGGAAAGAAATCCAATACAATAAAATAGAGAGATCACTTTTTCTTGTGCAGACAGTGCAATACCTGTGGAGATAACTCCATGTCATTTCAGTGTTAGAAACATTGATGCTACTAAGCTCATGGCTTAATTTTTGCTTGAAACGGTTCCAACAGTGTGAAGACTTGCCTGTTCCATCTTCCTCTACTTTTGCATTGAGTTGCAGTTCATCTTCAAGAGACTTTTGGGCAGGTGTGGTGAAAGTTGACATATTGAAAGTGAAAGTCCCACAGCCATTCCCACACGTCTGTACAAGAGGAAAAGAAAATACATAATGAGGACTGAGATTATCCTTCTATTCCTCTTGTGCACCATAGACCTCAGAAGCCAATGGTTATAGATTGCCATAAAGTTGAAGGCATTTAGGCACAACGATTAAAGCCAAAGCCAGGCAAAGCGTTGGCCAAGACCTAAGCTGCAATTTGTGAAACAGTGTTCATAGACATTTAGTAGTTGATTGTTTTTTTGTACGTCTTCTTTTGCGTATGTCCATAATTTTCTGAAAAAAAAATAAAAATATTGAAAGATGTTTTGGTAGCCATAGCCAATAGTTTAACCGTTGCTTTTATGAAATATCTGTGATCGTTTATTGAATACTTTAGTGCAAGACATTAAGGCTAAAAAGGATAACACAATAGTCTAGGTATGAGGGATTGAGGTCAGCGTTTTTTTGGCCATCTCAAACTAGCCTTAACCCCGTCTTCTACCCTGAGCCATCTCAAACTAGCACAGTCTTCTACCCTGAGCCATCTCAAACTAGCAAAGTGTGTCGGAATTAGGTGAGTCATTCATGGGAAGTAGTTGCAGTTTGTTTTGGGAGGTCTGAACCTTAGTTTTTAATGACGTTGAGATGTGCAAGTCAGTCAGTGGCAACTGAGAAACCAATTGCCTTTACTCTAGTACCAGCGTTGCAAAATGTTCCATTTGTTTTCACTGCACAAATATATATATTATAATAGATCATGTTACCCGTTTACTCTCTTTATGACAGGGCACAGTCATGCCAGGAACAGGAACACTAAATCGATCAAGTGGTCGGCAGAGCTCCACTTCTATCGTACCAGGCACAGGATGTCCATAGGTGTACCTGATGAAGAGACGTACAAACTAATCTCTAAAGGGTAGTCAACCATAGCAGAAAATGTATGCATTTAAACTGCAAAAAAATATGTATATTTCAAAGCATTTTTCCCCCATGCAGGAAAGTAGGCTTGCTGTAAATTATAAAGTTTATTTTCTGTGGGAAACCACAATGTGTTAAGTGTAGACAAAGACCACAGGAACATAAGCCAAAAGTTGATGCATCATACTTACGTTGCACAAACTTTAGCTGTAAATTCTTCTTGTTGAATGCTCAGCATGTCATCCACTTCCAATTTGACATCAAATCTTGGCAAAACTGGGACAATTGTTGCACGTTTATAGTCATGACATTAATGTAAATGGATGCCCCATTTTCATATACATGCTTAATGTTTAGATGATGGGTGAACTCTTACCGTATTTCTCCACCTTGAAATAATGATCCACTTCCATGTCGTCAACATGAACAATAACTCTGTAGGGTCCTTCGTGGGCCTCAGGGTTCAATGGGTAAGAATGCTCCACAATGCTCTCATTAGACATTTGGTTCACCCACTGTGCAATGCGGTTACCACAAGCATCCTGATCAAACGAGAATTGTGGAAAGAAGAGGCAACAGACAACCATATCATCTCACAAACAAACATCATGTGGTCTACTGGTATAGCTCATCTGTAGTCTTATGACATCTGATTTGGTAATGTACTGTATGCGGTGCAGGTCATAATATGTCAAATGCAGCGAGTCTTACCGCAATCTCTACCATCTTGTACTGAAAGATAGAAAAAATACAATTGTTAAACAGGAAACTATCATCTGTATCAGTCTCATCAAACACTCTGAACATGAATATACTGTAGTCGTCACAAATGTACATTTATATCCACATTAGCTTAATAGCAGACAGACAGTACAGAGGTGAGATGGCATTTCCCCCCCCCTGAGAGTAGTCTCATCTGCCATCTGCTGATTGGACAGAATACCTGCCTTTTCTAGTTTTCATATACATTTTCTCCAGAAAATATTTAACTGCGTGTGCGCACACACACACACACACACACACACACGTAATACAAGTAGCAACCACTCACCAGCTCATTGACAGGCGTGAACGTGGTATTCATGGTAAAGATTCTGAATTTCACTGAAATAAATGACATTGGATAAAATGATCTACAAAGGAATTGATTGAATAAATGCTAAATGGGACAGCTGTCGACTCACAACTGATGACATTCCTTTAGTTCGGACACATGCCTTAATAGTTTATAAAACTCTTACTCAACTTCATTTTCAAAATGAGCAAATGTAGTTAAATCTCATATTGATGAGACAGCATTTACCCGTTTGTCCAGGGAGGTAGATTGGTTTATCCGTTTGGATGATGGTCATGTTTTTGTAGGATTTGATCATTATTTTCCTGACTTCTCTGGATAGGAAGGTTTGTCCTTCCACCACCACCCAAAGATTCAGCACCAGTTCATTCGTCACTAGTGGACAAGCCTGGTGGATACAAGAAAAGTTAGCATTATGTTGAAACAACAAAACCAAGTGAAATCAACTTTATTCTGTGCCAGAGGTGACCTGGAATAGTCCACAGTGGTGGAATGGTTTGTCTGTAGTCTTCTGGAAGATGGTTTTGTTCGATTCAGGGTAAACTAGAAAGATGGTGATGGTGAGATTTTCGTTGGGCTTCATAAAATCCACGCAGAACATGGTCTCAGAGCCGGCCGGGATGACTGCAGGGATGGTCACCATGTATTGCCTATAAAATCATGGAAATGTTTATACATACATAGTTGTATTTGCTAAAAGCCTAAACTGTAGACTAAAATGTACCCTTTCAACTTTCAAGAACAAAATATCATCCAACCCAACAGACATTCAAATGAGCTGTGGAGTGGAGCTCTACTACTTACGGTCCTGCTGCTGCTCGACTGATACAAATCCAGGTTAAACAGGCAGACAGAATCCATGTCTGAATCCTAAAGAGAGCCATGACTGAGGGATACAGAATCAGTAGTCTCTACTGCTGCCTGCTACATACACTCACACAACAGTGAGTGAGCAACAATGCCTGTGGTGGAGGTGAAGGCTGATTTAAGCTGCCTGAGACGATCAGTGCACACCTGACTTGAGTCAAATGAATTAGACTGGTCTGGCTGTGATTTGTGACTACCAGGTAGTACCCGGTACACCTGGTAGTCACAAATCACAGCCAGACCAGTCTAATTAAATTGAATACTGGACAACTCACCCCGGTGCTTGCCTGTTTTTCCTCCCGGAATTTTCACCAGTGAGGGGGATAACTTTGTAATAATATTACAAAGTTATCCCCCTCACTGGTGAAAATCCCCGGTCACATATGCTATTGGCTGTTTGTATTCTTTTTGGAAAAATATAAAAAGATACTCCTGTGGAAAGGCTATATTATTTTACTTATATTGACCCTATAAACAATTTAGTATTATTTAGTATATGTAAGGTTTTGCCCACTCAAATGGTACCTCGTCAGATAATCCCCACATATCCTACAACAACTTCTGTGAACAGACTTCACTGTAGTAGCTTTTCATACATTATATTTGTACTTAGGCTGTCTGCTGTCATGAAAGTTTATAGTTAGAGAAATTCAAAGTCCAACCGTCTGCTGTCCAGCCTCTCCCACACCCCTCACTGGGGAAAACTCTGGGAGGAAAAACAGAAACGGGGTGAGTTGTCTTGTTACCCTTAAATCAGCCTTCACCTCCACCACAGGCCTTGTTGCTCACTCACTGCTGTGTGAGTGTATGTAGCAGGCAGTGTCTCAGAGACTACTGATTCTGTATCCCTCAGTCATGGCTCTTTCTAGGATTCAGATGTGGACATGGATTCTGTCTGCCTGTTTAACCTGGATTTGTATCAGTCAAGCAGCAGCAGCACCGTAAGTATACAGAGCTCCACTCCACTCTGTTTGGTTGGATGATATTTTGTTCTTGAAAGTTGAAAGGGTACATTTTAGTCTACAGTTTAGGCTTTTAGCAAATACAACGATGTATGTATAAACATTTCCATGATTTTATAGGCAATACATGGTGACCATTCCTGCAGTCATCCAGGCCGGCTCTGAGACCATGTTCTGCGTGGATTTTATGAAGCCCAACGAAAATCTCACCATCACCATCTTTCTAATTTACCCTAACTCGAACAAAACAATCTTCCAGAAGACTACAGACAAACCATTCCACCACTGTGGACTATTCCAGGTCACCTCTGGCACAGAATAAAGTTGATTTAACTTGGTTTTGTTGTTCCATTTCAACATAATGCTGACTTTTCTTGTATCCACCACAGGCTTGTCCAGTGAAGAATGAACTGGTGCTGAGTCTCGGGGTGGTGGTGGAAGGACAAACCTTCCTATCCAGAGAAGTCAGGAAAATCATGTTCAAATCCTACAAAAACATGACCTTCATCCAAACGGATAAACCAATCTACCTCCCTGGACAAACGGGTATGAGATTTAACTAAATTTGCACAATTTGAAAATGAAGTTGAGTAAGAGTTTTATAAACTACTGTGTCCGAACTAATCAGTTGTGAGTCGACAGCTGTCCCATTTAGCATTTATCCATGTTATTATTCAATCAATTCCTTTGTAGATCATTTTATCCAATGTCATTTATTGCAGTGAAATTCAGAATCTTTACCATGAATACCACGTTCACGCCTGTCAATGAGCTGGTGAGTGGTTGCTACTTGTATTACGTGTGTGTGTGTGTGCACGCAGTTAAATATTTTCTGGAGAAAAATTTATATGAAAACTAGAAAAGGGCAGGTATTCTGTCCAATCAGCAGATGGCTGCTCAGATGGCAGACGAGACTACTCACAGGGGGGAAAATGCCATCTCACCTCTGTACTGTCTGTCTGCTATTAAGCTAATGTGGATATAAATGTACATTTGTGACGACTACAGTATATTCATGTTCAGAGTGTTTGATGAGACTGATACAGATGATAGTTTCCTGTTTAACAGAATGATCTTTTTTCTATCTTTCAGTACAAGATGGTAGAGATTGAGGTAAGACTCACTGCATTTGACATATAACGACATGCACCGCATACAGTATATTACCAAATCAGATGTCATATGACTACAGATGAGCTATACCAGTAGACCATATGTTTGTTTGTGAGATGATAATTATGGTTGTCCGTTGCCTCTTCTCTCCACAATTCTCGTTTGATCAGGATGCTCGTGGTAACCGCATTGCACAGTGGGTGAACCAAATGTCTAATGAGAGCATTGTGGAGCATTCTTACCCATTGAACCCTGAGGCCCACGAAGGACCCTACAGAGTTATTGTTCATGTTGACGACATGGAACTGGATCATTATTTCAAGGTGGAGAAATACGGTAAGAGTTCACCCATCATCTAAACATTAAGCATGTATATGAAAATGTCTTTTTCACTTGTGGGGCATCCATTTACATTAATGTCATGACTATAAACGTGCAACAATTGTCCCAGTTTTGCCAAGATTTGATGTCAAATTGGAAGTGGATGACAAGCTGAGCATTGAACAAGAAGAATTTACAGCTAAAGTTTGTGCAACGTAAGTATGACGCATCAACTTTTGGCTTATGTTCCTGTGGTCTTTGTCTACACTCCCACAGAAAATAAACTTTATAATTTACAGCAAGCCTACTTTCCTGCATGGGGAAAAATGCCTTTAAATGCTTTGAAATATACATATTTTTTTGCAGTTTAAATGCATAAATTTTCTGCTATGGTTGACTACCTTTTAGAGATGAGTTTGTACGTCTCTTCATCAGGTACACCTATGGACATCCTGTGCCTGGTACGATAGAAGTGGAGCTCTGCCGACCACTTGATCGATACAGTGTTCCTGTTCCTGGCATGACTGTGCCCTGTCATAAAGAGAGTAAACGGGTAACATGATCTATTATAATATATATATTTGTGCAGTGAAAACAAATGGAACATTTTGCAACGCTGGTACTAGAGTAAAGGCAATTGGGTTTCTCAGTTGCCACTGACTGACTTTGGTCATTTGGATTACATATAAGTCAGCATGGCTTCCGTGGAAGAATGTTACGCAGCTACACTCCAAAAATTGCAAACTTGTAGATGGCATGTGTTTAGCATTTTAAATTGGTCATTCTAAACTGACTAGTGACTTAAGTTGTGACTCTAGCTGTAGCCTTCATTCAATGCCATTTTGCTTATGCTTTGCACCTCACAACATCTCAACGTCATTAAAAACTAATTAAAGGTTCAGACCTCCCAAAACAAACTGCAACTACATCCCATGAATGACCCACCTAATTCTGACACATTTTGCTATAGTTTGAGATGGCTCAGGGTAGAAGACGGTGTTAAGCAAATATCAATGAGATTGTATTTGAAGATGGCAAAATAAATGATGACCTCAATACCCTCATACCTAGACTATTGTGTTATCCTTTTTAGCCTTAATGTCTTGCACTAAAGTATTCAATCAACGATCACAGATATTTCATAAAGGCAACGGTTACACTATCTTCAATGCAAGGTTTTGGCTATGGCTACCAAACATTTCTCTTTCAATATTTTTATTGGATTTTCATCAAATTATGGACATGCATTACATTACAAAGACAAAAAAAATACAGAATCAACAACTACTACATGTCTATGAATACTGTTTCACAAATTGCATCTTAGTTCTTGGCCAACGCTTTGCCTGGCTTTGGCTTTTGTTTTAATCCATGACGTTATGTGCCTAAATGCCCTCATCAACTTTATGGCAATCTATAACCATTGACTTCTGAGGTCTATCTGGTGCACAAGAGGAATAGAAGGGGAGAATCTCAGTCATTATGTTTAAATCACACATTATGTATTTTCTTTTCCTCTTGTACAGACGTGTGCGAATGGCTGTGGGACTTTCACTTTCAATATGTCAACTTTCACCACACCTGCCAAAAAGTCTCTTGATGATGAACTGCAACTCAATGCAAAAGTAGACGAAGATGGAACAGGCAAGTCTTCACACTGGCTACGTTTACATGAGCAGTTAAATCCCCTTTTCATTCCGAATAGAAGTTAAATCGTATTAAACGTTGTTATGTAAACACCTACAAAAACTTACATCCGAATGAAAACGCTCGATGCGATCTAAAAACCATTCCGATGTCACTGGCCGGATTACTCCGATGTTCAATGCGATTGAAAGAAAATTGGACTCATGTATACACTGCTTCGGATGTAAATTAATTCTGGTCTTTCTGAGCATGCTCATTTCCATTGCGCTCCAACTCCAAGGCGCTCATAAGCCTCATATCCAAGGCGCGCTGAGGAGTTTGCACATAGAGCGCGTTATTTCGTGCATTTTGTGTGTGTGTGTGTGTGTGTGTGTGTGTGGTCAACGGTCTCTCTCTCACACTCTCTCTCTCTCTCTCTCTCTCTCTCTCTCTCTCAAAAATAACGAGCGACCCGATACAATAATAATCAGTGTGTTGCGTGCCCTGGCCGTGCTGTAGATAATAAAGTAGGCTACACATAAAAACGAGATGATCACCTTCCCAGCGGAGAAGGGGAGCCGCAGCAGGTGGGGAAAAAAAGACGGTAAACATAGTATGTCCGTCCTTATCCAAGCAGCAGCCTCAAAACTACTGCGGAATGAAATGATGGGATTTCAAAGTGTCGTCTTTCGTCTGAAAGTCACAATGAATGAACTGCCTATATTTTATGTGTCCAACAGATGGCGTAGTTTCACGTGAATTAACATGTATCATGTCTTCTATCACTTCTCCATATAAACACTCATTCGGAATGACCATTTCCCATGTAAACTCGTGGCAAAAAACATTACATCGGATGTATTTTATTCTGAAGTATTTATTCGGAATGATCACCCTTCATGTAAACGTAGCCACTGTTGGAACCGTTTTAAGCAAAAATGAAGCCATGAGCTTAGTAGCTCATCAATGTTTCTAACACTGAAATGACATGGGGTTATCTCCACAGGTATTGCACTGTCTGCACAAGAAAAAGTGATCTCTCTAGTTTATTGTATTGGATATCTTTCCTTCATTGAAACACCCATGGTGTATAAGGACCAATCAGTGATTGAAGGAAAAGTAAGTCAAAATGCTTCATAGTATAGTTGTACACATTTGGCCATATTATTATGCACTCTGTATAATATTTTTATTTCCATGTATAATATTTTTATTTCCAACAGGTCAAAGCACGTGACTTGAATAACGCACCCATTCCTGACATGACGGTGTACCTGTTTGAGGGTCAAATACGTTTAACGGCGCATCAAATATTGACTGTCAAGACTGACAGCAACGGTGAGGCCAGTTTCTCATTCAACACGGCAGACTCCATGGAAGACCCAGGACAGGACATCTTTCTCACAGTAAGTCAGCCTTGGTTATGCAATTTCGTGCATATCTATCTAGTCCCCCAGGAGTCTACATTAAAGTCCATTTTCACGTTACACCAAATCTATGAAAATGGCAGCTCTAAGGTTCTGCATGTCAGATCATAGGGAACGAGTGTTCCAAAATGTTGCTGAAGCATCACCGGAAGTCTAAAAAGGGAACGTATAGACAAATCCACAGAGGGGTGCCCTGGGCGCGGCCATTACTGAGGTGTAATCCATGGAGCAGGTGCTCCGTAGGCCAGGTGTGGCTAATCAGTGCTGCTGTGCTTAATGGCCGCACCCAGGCAACCCTCTGTGGATTTGTCGATACAAAATAATATTCAGGTTGACCGACTTCATTTATATATTTTCTCTTTCTCTTTCTCTTTCTCTTTCTCTTTCTCTTTCTCTCTCTCTCATATCAAGGCTAGTGCGACACCAGAGTTGCAGTACCACAAGTACAGAGTGCCACACTATGTGGACGGGGAACACCGACTGGTCCAGGAAGCCACCGTTGACCCCAAGACCGTGAGCTCACTGGAGGTGAAGTGGATCTGGAACCCACTGATCTGCAATAGAGAAAACAACATAACCATCCACTACACTGTAGTTGGAGAGACTACAGGCCCCATGGACCTGATGTACCTGGTGAGTAGTACCACACTGCTTGGAGAGACTGCAGGCCCCATGTACCTGGTGAGTAGTACCACACTGCTTGGCTGGGCACGCCAGCGAACTCAATTGGCATAAAGTTTACTGGAGACATTGGGAAAACCTGGGACTACTGAGAAACCAGAACACCTATAAAGTCCTGCAGCATACAATACATTGAGCAGGTATCCGGTTTCTTAGAAAATCTTCGAGGTGCATGAACTGCAAAACGGAAGTTCTTACTGTAATTTTGTTCTCCAGAAATAATGCACCCTTTACAGGTTGTTTACATGTCTATTCAGCAGAGCTGAACTAAGAGGGAGCATCTTCCTCTCAATGAAACTCTTAATGTCTGATATAAAATGGTGGTGACATGTGTATTAGAGGCCATGTGGTTGTCTACACCCTGGCAATAGTACACATTCAGTACTTCGATTAACTAAATGTGCAGTTGACGTATGTACATGTATGTATCATCGGCTTACTCCATTTTGTCTCTAGATTTTATCCAGAGCAGCCATTCGCCACCAAGGACTAGTAACTATTGATGTGCTGTGTAGTTCAAGTAAGTCTACACAGGACGTAATTGCCGTTGTCTTTTGTTAAGCTTCCTTTAATTTGAACTTAAACAGAACTTAGTTTGAAAGCTTCAGTTTATGAACATTCAGAAGAATAAGCAGAAATGCATATAAGCTGCAGCAGTAATATATATTCGATTGAGCTATACTACAGCTACAGTTTACTACCAATTTCCTTACCTACTGTGTTTCCAGTCACCGATGGTGAGATCTCCTTCAAGTTGGATGTCACCCCAATAATGGCTCCATTGCTCCAGGTCCTTGTGTACGCCGTCCTCCCCAGTGAGACGGTCATTGCTCACAGAGCAGAATTCACCACAGAGAAATGCTTCCGTAATAAGGTCAGTTCAAGTTTAGCCTCTGCTCTCTTTTGTGCCAACTGCCAATGTTCATGTGATCTCAAGGGATCTGGGTAACCTTGTCTGGTGGAGGATGTGGAGTCAGAAGACCCTTCAAATGTGAGTAGGGCTAACCTGTGGCTTGACACATTGCACGTGTCAAGGTCTGCATTCATGGTGATTTGTTTACAATCCAGGTGTTTCTGGAGTTCTCTCCATCCACGGCGATCCCCGGAGAGAAGAATACACTGCAGGTGTCAGCCATGTCAGGCTCGCTGTGTGGTGTCAGTGCCATCGACAAGAGTGTTCACATCAAGGAGCCAGGGAAGCGGCTGGATGCAGACAAGGTGAGACTTTCATATGCAGGGACAGACTGTAACTAAGCCGGGCGCACTCTTGTCTTTATCTGGGATGTCTGAATGAGACCTCCACTCTGGACACTGTCCTGGGGCATGGGGAGATGACACCGGGTCCAGTAATTTTCAATTTTCCTTGGAGCTGTTCAGACCGGTCCACCGTTTTGGAACTTTTGTTTGTTTACCCCTACCAACCTGTATTTTACAAAAGACGCAGATCATTTTGACAACTGCTTTTCACAACCTCTTTTCTTTTGAACAGATATTTGACCGGTTGCCAGTCAAGACAGCAAACTATATTCCAATTGAACTTGACGATGTTGTGCGGCCTGTACAATGTTTGCCTGTGAGACAAAAAAGAAGTCGTTTCTACGTTGGATATGATGAAAGAAAGGATGCTTTCACAATGCTTATGGTATCTCTTTGCAATAATATCATGTACAATGTTGACTATGTACAACATCTATTTCTAAATGTGTGTAACATTGTTTTTTCACTACCTGTTGAGGGATGCACTCCCAATTTACTGGGCTATTTTTAATGTTTTCTCTAGGACCTGGGACTGAAGATGGCAACAAATTTGGCTATCAAAGCACCTTCCTGCGTCCTCTTCAAGGGAAGAGAGTACTACAAAGACGTCCCAAGTAAATTTAACAAGCATGACAGAAGTTGATTTCAGTGTGTTTGTTGGCATTCATGAATATAGTGTTTGGTTTTTTTTCCCCTCAGTGCCCATCTGGGGCTTTCTTGCGTACGCTGGTCCAGGATCTGCCATACAGACCATCCGCTCCTTCTTCCCAGAGACATGGATATGGGACCTGGTGGCAGTGGGGTGAGTGCACAGAGCTACAACACGATTGTTAAACATCCTATTGTTTGAAATTGAATGAGTAGTTCAAGATTCACTTCAAAGCTGTATTTATGATGTTGGTGTCTTTACAATTCCACAAACTTTGTATGTTTTAGCTAAATTACCACAGCCAGCATTTTTTTTTTTTTTTGTTTGGGGGGAGGTTGAAAGAATATCATAAGCCACACAAAATGGAAGGTTACTTGTGTGATCATGAGAAACTTGTTCAATCAGAACTTGTTTTCATTAGCCAGCATGTATGTCCAATAGTTTAATATTTGTCTGTCCTTCCATCCAGGACCTCTGGAAAAGCGGACGTGTCCCTCACTGTCCCAGACACCATCACCACATGGGAGACGGAGGCTTTCTGCTTGTCCTCAAGCGGCTTCGGTCTCGCTCCTCCCAAGGAGCTCAAAGTCTTCCAGCCCTTCTTCCTGGAGCTCAGCCTGCCTTACTCCATCGTCAGGGGAGAGACATTTGTTCTGAAGGCTACTGTCTTCAACTATCTGTCCAGCTGCATCATGGTACTTTGTTGTAAATGCCAGTACATTTGTGGCAACTTTTGGTACATTCTGTAACCTGTGTAGACATATTTACAATATTCATTGGTGGCTAACTCGGGCTGAAACATTGCCCAAATATTAAGTCTAAGTCATACTGTAGAAATCATATGAAAATTATAGGTTGACCAGATGACTAAGATCTATAAGAAGCTACACCGTAGTTGGAGCCCTGGCTTGTTATATTTTAATGGTCTAAAAGTATGGTTGAATCATCTCATTTCACATTGTTTTTTATTCCATCAGGTGAAGGCGACTCCCAGCACCTCATCAGATTACACTCTCTCAGCCATCCCTGGTGAAGAGTACTCCGCCTGTGTCTGTGCCAACGGACGCAAGACCTTCAACTGGACTATGGCTGTCTATGTCCTAGGTGAGACCTGAACTCTACCACAGTTTAAATCATCAACACTATGCAATAACGTTGTACCAACACTCATGGAAATGCCTTTGGCTTCCCTCTGGGACAAGCTATGACACATAATCAAAGGGCACATTGCCCACGGAAGGCAGCTTCCATTACTTCCACAACTTTCAGTCCATTTTCAAGAGGACCTTCTGATCTGCATGTTATCAGATGTTTGACGTGTCATTGCAAATGTCTGTTTCCAGGCGTTGTTAATGTGACTGTGACTGCTGAGGCAGTGGCGTCCACTGTATCGTGTAACAACGAGGCGGTCAGTGTACCTGAGAGAGGTCGCGTTGATGTCATCACTCGCTCTCTGATAATCAAGGTAGAGTTTTGTCTGTCTCCCTAACAAGTTGTATGGTCCTATGCAACGATTTCCAAAGAGTCACATGTCCAATCTGGTGTGCCCTCTGCTCCAAATAACTTAATAAAATTAATTGGAGTCCAGCTTTTCTAAATTCACTTTAGTTATTGGCCCCACTAGGGGTGTCTGGCCAGTTATAGTCCAGCACTTTTGAAAGTGCACTTTGCTTTACTCGATGTACATTTGGCCGATACTGGATTGAATTTTCTGCCTTTCTCCCTTTTCAGTCGGAAGGAACGGAAGTTAGACGGACCTACAACTGGTTATTGAATGCTAAAGGTGAGTATAGAATCCTGCAGCGCAACGTGCTGTGAGCTGTTTGGTTCTTTAGGGGGTGGTTCAGTGGTTGACACCGGGACCTAATATGATAATGCCTGTTTCCAGAGTTTGTGACTGAGGTGATTGTTTCATTTCTGTTCCTCGAGTTCATGTTTTGTTCAAAGTTAAATCTTTTTTCTCTGTCTAGGATATATCGGAGAGACTCTAACAGAGGACTTCCAGCTACAACTCCCTGAGAATGTGATTACGGGATCTGCCAGTTGTTCTATATCCGTCCTGGGTAAGGATGCCTGTGTGTATACAGATGTATACAGTGTTTGCAACTAGACCCACATTGCTGATGTGGCAGTCAGCTGACCAATTGGGCGGGGTATATGGGGCTCCATTTTCGTCATCGCTAAACTCCTTATCCCAACACTTCTTTGTCTTTTTTTTTTACTATTTTGCAAAACATCTTTGAATAGTTAAAATGGCCAGTCTACAATCTCACAACATGTCGATTGGCTAGTTGAACTAGTCAAATGTTTTTCCATAGTAAAAAAAGGCAAAGGGGTTTAGCGGTGACTAAAATGGAGCCTCACCTAGACTGCATATATATATATATTTTTTAAACAATATATTTATTGAATTTATTTGTTCTTTTTTTGACAGACAATACAACAAAACAATACATAATACAGACAAAAAAACAAAACAATAACATACATATATAAGTACAGTATAATATAATAATGGCACTTAGAATGGTATCAACAACAACACAAGACCAAACAGCTGCAGAGAATACAATTAGACAATTTCCACCATTAAATAAGATAAATCATTAACCGTAATATATTGGATAAACCTTCCCCATATCTTATCAAACATCTTCTGTTTATTCTTCAAAGTATAAGTGATTCTTTCCAGAGGAAGACACAGTGATAACTCCCTAAACCACTGAGCAATACTGGGTTTGCCTATCTTTTTCCACGATAAGGCTATAGCCCTTTTGGCTTGTAGTAAACATAATTCCAGTAATCTTTGTTCGCTACTCTGAATCTTATGGCCAGGTGGGTAAAGACCTAATAGAAACAGTTTTGGGTCAAGCTCAATATCTATCGACAATATCTTCTGAATCTCCCTCCTCACTTCTTCCCAGAATTCTTTCACTCTTGGACATGCCCACAGACAATGGAAAAGTGTACCTTTGTCTTTACTACATCTGATACAAGTATCTGGAATATCTGCACTAAATTTATTTAATTTCTCTGGAGTGATATAAACCCTCATCAGCCAATTATATTGCAACAGTTTTAACCGAGTGTTACCCGTCTGGGATTGAGCATCCATACAGGCTGAGCTCCACTCTTCCAATGTCAATTCCCCTTGTAGATCAGCATTCCATGCATTATATTTGGATTCAGAGGATTCAGGAGAGAATTCTACTAACATAGAGTATAAATCAGAAATGATGCCCCTATTAAAGGGGTTTCTGATAAGCTCTTTTTCTATTATTGACAGGGGAGAGGGTGTCAGAGAATTCACCTGTTTAACCCCTATAAAGCTTCGGAGTTGTAAATACTTAAAGAAGTGTGTACGGGGTAAATTGTATTTAGCAGCTAGTTCATCAAAAGAGAATAGATTCCCCCTTTTGTCAAAAACATCCTTCCATTGTTTAATCCCTTGCTTGGCCCATATCTTGAAGCCCCCATCCGCCCTTCCTGGGGTGAAATATTCATTTCCCCAAATTGGGCTGAATCGAAAACTGGGTTGGATATCCAAAAGATAAAGTCTGACATCCTGCCAAACTTTAATCATGTTTTTAACCATAGGATTAGCTGTGTATTTTATCAGTTTTTTTACTCGAATTAGAGTAAAGCTATTCGGGCAGTGGGAGCTTCAAAGAGTATGATTCAATGTTCCTCCATGTGGGGGATCCCTTCTCCGTATAATAGAACATTATAGTTCTCAACTGAGCTGCCCAATAGTACCATAACATATTGAGGCACTTTAGCCCTCCTCTCTCATAAGGTAAATATAACAAAGATAAACGGAGTCTGCATATATATATATATATATTTCTGCATTATGGTTGTTATGCACTGTTTGCTCCCACCGCCAAATAACTTCTGTTATTTCTGTTCTGCATGGAGGGTTGTTGTACGTCTATCTCCCTGCTCTTAATGTTTGATGTTTGTGCCGAGCAGGGAGAAAATGTAGCGGAGCCGAACACCAAGATAAAATATTATATGCACTGATTGCATTCTTGTTTTCTGATTCTATAACCAGTAAGACGCCTAAGAGTTGTGTGCACACATCCGCCTCGTTGACGGCAGACTGCTGGGCGAGTGCTGGCGCTTTGATATGGGGTGTCGGATGAACGGAATTAATTCTGTACTGGCCATATAAGGAGCATGTCTTGAGTGTAAATTCACAATACATTTTGGTTAAATCTATTTGTGAGTTATCTGACTGAATTGCCTTATTTCAAGGACAGTCTAATACCAAAAGAATGTAATCTTCTGAACATTTGTATTACTCATTGACCGTTGATTAAACAAGCACCCCTTTATGGCTCTTTATAACTACAAAGCATAACCCAGACCCTTCCCTTAATTCATAACCTCACATTTTCTCTGGAACATCATCTTGTTTCCGTAGGTGATGAACATTTTAAAACATTAACTTGTACATACTGCCAGTAATTTACAAGAGATTTTGAGACTGATAGGCCAACATTGCTGTCCTTGGAGCCCCTTTGCTGTTACAGTTTCAATCTAGTATCTCTTTGACGACAGGCGACCTCCTGGGCCGTGCCATGAAGAACGTGGATGGACTGCTGAGGATGCCGTATGGATGTGGGGAACAGAATATGGCGCTCTTAGCTCCCAACGTCTACATCTTGCAATACCTGGAGAACACAAACCAGCTCACAGCGGCCATCAAGGAGAAGGCCATGCCCTTCCTGGTCGGCGGTGAGTCAAGTTTCTGGATTGTCTTAATTTAGTAAATGTTTCAAGGGCCAGCAATCGAGTGTCGCCCTCCCAACGCACCTTTACCTCACCCACAATGCTGTGTTCCTCTGTATTTTTCATGACTTTATAATCATGAATAAACTTATATTCAGGCTACCACAGACAACTACACTTCAAGCACAGCAATGGTGCCTACAGCTCGTTTGTAAATGGTGAAGAGAACACTTGGTGAGAATATTATTAAATGTGTATAACAAATGCTACAGTATAATTTAGTTTGAGGTATGGGGATATAATCATTCCTCAACTGATGTCTTGATAACACACAAGTGTGTAAATATCTTTGTCCAGGTTGACTACATTTGTCCTGAGAACTTTGGTCCAAGCGAAGTCTTTCTACAGCTCCCTCGACCAGTTGAACATACAGTCGACCATAGAACAAGCGAAGACCTGGCTGGATAGTAAACGGAAACCCAATGGCTGTTTTGAACAATCTGGAAAACTCTTAAACAACAGATTGAAGGTATAGAGAGGACCAATTGGAGTCGGGTACACACTCGGTAAAGGAGTTTAGTGTAGCATGTTAATGTTTCTAAAATATATTTTGGAGTAAAACTCTAAAATATATTTTAGAAACATAATGGGAGATTGTAACATGTCTTTGTATTATTGCTCTCCTCTGCAGGGTGGAGTGTCAGATGAAGTGACTCTCAGTGCTTACATCACTGCTACATTCCTAGAATGTGTGACGATAATGGGCAAGGAGAAATTCGGTATCGATGCAAAGGTAATTGTCCTGAGAGTTTTGATGCAATAAGATTCAGAGAATGCTGTGGTGCTATTATTCAAATGAAGCACATTTGCCTGGAGAAGGCTAGCTTATGTCACTGGAGGTAAGGGCCACCTGTCTCTCTGTAGGAACATGTGGGGAGTCTGTCTTGCCTGAAGGATGCCATCAATGTGTCCATGGAGACCAACACCTACACTACAGCTCTGCTGGCCTACGTCTTCTCTCTGGCGGGTGACACGACTGCAAGCTCACGGCTCCTTAATCGCCTGGACGAGATTGCATTGGAAAGCGATGGTGCGACTGAAAGCATTTAGATAACGTAAAATTAGATAAGATTGTTATCAAACTGTATTTACTTGAGACTAAAATTAATTTTATTAGCAGCCGTAAAGCATTAATGCAGTCAGTGCTGTGTTATAAACAGTGGAGGTTATGCGGGAGTGACAAAAAATACTTTATGGCCATGACGACCCATAATGTACAGTAAAACATTAGACGACGTTAAACTCGGCACTCACTTTATGCATGTGCAGACCCTTTTATTGTTGTGCATTTATCAGTAAACTTGATAGATTTTTGTTTTGTGTCTTGGTGCATCCCCAGGAGGTTTCCTGCATTGGTCTCAGACCTCCGACGACACTTCGGCCTCTCTGTCCGTAGAGATCACCTCCTACGTGCTGCTGGCCAAGCTTGCCAGCCCCAATCCTAGAGCTGCAGACTATACACCCATCGTGAGGTGGTTGGCCCGCCAGCAGAACTCTTACGGTGGCTTCTCCTCCACACAGGTTCGGATGAAATGCTGCCTTCGTCCACAGACTCCACACCTTGTTGCACTGTTTGCGAGAGTATAGTCTCCTCGTTCTAAATGGTTCGTCTTTCTTAAGCTCTAAACAGCAGGTCCTTAGATCTCTGAAATGTTCTTATGCTCTCCTTAGATCTCTGAAACCGCACATCTTTGTAACTATTATGATGTTGCTCTCCTGGAGTCTCGCTTTCACGTAATACACAGTAGTAAAACATAAAAGCCATTGCAACATCTCTTATCTGTGATGCTGCAATATTATACATTAATTGATTTTGGCCAGTGGCATGGGTAGGGAGGAGGTTCTATTGAAAAATAATATGGTTGTAATAATAATGAAGAGAATCAGACATTTATTTGACAACTTTGTTCAAAATTGTGAAATATGAAATGGTTCATTGTTGACACCCTGAGCGTACAGGACTGGTTCATTGTTGACACCCTGAGCGTACAGGACTAAGTTCACCGTCCTTTCAATTAGTAACACCCAGTGCCCAGGACTGTTTGATCAGAAAGATCAAGAGGTTATTTATATCAAAACCCATCGCATCGCTCCACAGGCTGGGAGCTCCTGTTGCACAACATTCAATGTTCAGGTGGTTTGTGTGCTTTGTAGGACACGGTAGTGGCTATTCAGGCCCTGGCTCGCTCCGCCGATCTGTACTTCAAAGCGTACTACGACCCTGAGGCCTCCAGCACTCTGACGGTCAAATCCTCCAGCGGTGAAGAGATCTTCAATGTGAATATGGCCAACAGACTGCTTTACCAGGAGAAGGCGCTGCACATTGTGAGGGGAGGAGTGTACAGCCTGGAGGTCAAGGGCACTGCATGCCTCGCAGTGCAGGTCAGCTCACCATCTATAAAGTTGTATATTAACTGTCCTATATGTAATTACATTTACAAATGGCCTTTTTCTTAAAAACAAGCCATGTAGAATTAGCCATTTGCTCTTCATGACTGTAGAAATGGAATTCCTCTTCCGTTTCCTCAGATGTCTCTTAAGTACAACATCCCGACAACAGTTGAGGAAAGCAGTTTGTCCATCAAGGTCACACCTGAGGCCAACTGCAGCAGAAACTCTCACTCTCTGACACCGACGATGACTCTGAAACTACAAAGTCTGTAAGGATCACCCGTAGAGATGGAACCACAACCATGTTAAATGTACCCATTATTGACGACAATCCCCACTAATTATGAACAAATTATAGGCAATATTATTGTATATTCAAACATCCAAAAGCTTCCCAAAACCTCCCCCCAAAATACTTTAATTAGAAATGATGTTTTAACATGTTATACCCACACAGATATACTGGAAATAAAACCACTACAAACATGGTGTTGGTTGATATAGCGATGCTTTCTGGATTCATCCCACACCCAGAGTCTTTGAAAAAGGTGAGTTAACTTATTATAAACATTTTTGACCTTGGTGAGAACTTCTAATTTGTAGACATGAACGTTCCAACACATGGGTATCATCCATTACCTCTGTATTGGTTATATTTTAACCAGTTTAATATGGTTTCTTCACAGCTGAAAAAGGCTCTGCTGGTGGATCTTCTAGAGCAAAAGGACGACCACATCATTCTGTATCTAACAGAGGTGAGAGGGCGGGGGGGGGGGGGGGGGGGGGGTAGGATAGGATAAGTAAGGGATATTGTCTGCCTAGGTCTAGGTGGTCACATTGTAGAGAGATAATTCACAGACGGGGTGTTTATAACTACCGACGTGAAGCGTCACCCTGAAGGTGAATTATATCCTACAATGACCACCTAGGCAGACATTATCCCACTTATTACACGGCTACTTAATACATTAAGTAATGAAAGTATTCCATAAGTGTTGCGCTGGCCGGTGTCTGCCCAGCGGAAAACAATGGGAAGTGAGTTGATCAATCCATTTTTGAGAGCAATGTTTAGCTGTATACGATAGAAAGACAAAGGAGGACTATTGGGAACCACTGCCATAACAAGTATATGACTATATATATTATATAGATAGGGTACAGTATGGTGAACTACATTTCTGCCAACAGTTAACACTGTTAACAGTCAACCACACCTTGGAGCTCATACAGACTGTCCCTGTTCTGAACCTGAAACCAGCACTGGTCAAGATCTATGATTACTACCATCCAAGTGAGTACATGTGTGACTAAACCCTGAGTGAGTACATTTGTGAGTACATGTGTGACTAAACCCTGAGTGAGTACATGTGTGACTGAGATGTAGGAGAGGTTTAACACTGTACTAGTATTGGGGGATGTGCATGCATTTTACAGTAGATTATTGTAAAATTCTGACCTAGTGTTGTAGGCAAATTGGCCATTTCCAAATTTGGGCACGGTTTGAGCCGATCTATCCTCCTTTACTTCCATTATGAATAACTAATAATAAAACCTGTGGAAGGTACTACTGTATGTTGACCTATACTGGCACAAGAATTTTTTTTTGGCAGCAGCAGATTGCAAGATTAGCTCTGGGCAAAGAGAAAATCGAATGGTTTGATTATATAGTTGCATGCAGTTTATTATATCATGAGCATTGATCTAAAATGGTGATTAAGCTGTTGGTCAATCTATGTTTGAGTTGTCCCATAATTAAAATCTGCGTTTTGACCTGTTCCAATATCTGATTAACGGACACCAAATGGAGGACTCTTCTGTCCTGTTGCTCTGATTAACGGACACCAAATAGAGGACTCTTCTGTCCTGTTGCTCTGATTAACGGACACCAAATGGAGGACTCTTCTGTCCTGTTGCTCTGATTAACGGACACCAAATGGAGGACTCTTCTGTCCTGTTGCTCTGAAGTAAACTCATGGTGGTCTTGTTTTCACTCAGGTGACAACATGGAGACGGAATACAGCTATCCTTGTCATTGCCAGTAACCATGCATGATGTAGCCAGCAGGTACAGACTATTTTACAAATTGATTCCTCAATGTGTGTTTACAGTAAAAGTGTATCTTTTAAATGCATCAATTTTTTATATATATATATATATATATATAATAAGTATCGCTCTACATGGCATGCTCTACTACAGTGGTTCCCAAAGTGGGGTCCGGGGACCCCCAGGGGTCCCAAATGGACTGTTATGGGTCTAACTCTGAGTACAAATGGAATCAAATGGACCCTAATGGGTCAAATTTGTACACTCTCAGAGTTTAACATTGATTTTACAATATAAATTGAGGGTCTCTGAGATGGAAATGGGGGTCCGTAGCCTAATGCAGGTCAAACTGGGCTGGTCTATAATTGCAGTATAGCACTGTATTGACACTGTTCAAAATTAGTAATGGATATGATAGATATATAAATGTTTGCTTAACCCCCTTTTAATAATATATGTATATTTTAATTGCTCACAATGTCTTCATAGATTGATATTTTTACTTTACAGGTGGAGTACTTGAAGAGAAACGTCGTCTCAACTTCTTCAACCTATAATTGAATCATGTGTAATTGGAAATGTCTCATGGAAGATAATAAAGTTGTGTTATCATTGAAGGGAATGTGTTTGTCTACACGTGAGGTACTATTTGTACAGCAACAAGTTTGCATTCAATTAAGTTGGTCTAAATGTGTGGCATATACAGTAGTTGGGATGAATTACATGATTTTCTTTTAAATTGCTGTGGCATTTCTTCAAACTGTCATGCATTTTCTCTAAACGTTAATCATACATAAACATTTAAAGGACAACTTTAGTTTTGTCTGGTTCCTAAAACATGAACCTTGGTTGAAAAAAAACTAAAGTTGTCATTTAAGCTTACTGTAGAACTGCATTAGAATGGTACGCTTCTTTTCCCTCCTGGCTTTGCCCTGGGTTGGCTCCCATATAGGGTCAATTTACTTGCCTCTAGTTCTGGGTGCCTGACGCAGTGCTCTCACCAACACAAAAGACATATTATATTTTGTGCACCACTAGAGACACACAGATCCCCCATCACTATTCTTCACAGTGAACAGATTTACCAGGTATGTTCATATAAATACCAAGGAGACTAGTTGTAATAGATCATCTCCTGTCAGGTAAAGTTCCGATTGAATCGGTGTGTACTAAGAAAACAAAGCAAAGTATCTATTTCCTTCGCTGTTTAAGATCCTTTTGGTGCTAGATGGATTCTTCTGGTATGAGTGTTCTCCAGTACTATAGTACCACCTGGTATGGATGTACTGTAGTACTTCTGTTATTTGTATTCTTCAGTACTGTAGTACCGTATGGATGTACTGTATACTACTGTTGTTCTGGGTGCGTTTGGAAATGCGCCCTGAACGCACTGGTGTGCTCTCTTGTCGTTTGTTTATTCAGTGCACTGGATTTTCGAACGACAACGCCAAGTGCCCGCACTGAGCGACCCTACCCTGAAGCTGTGGTTGTCCAGTGTGAATCGGTGTGATTGCGTCACAGCTGTGGTCGTTCGTAAATAAGGCGCACTGAACGCACTCTGTGACGTCACCGCCCACCACACAACAAGTTGACCACATTCCCGGTGCATATTTCCGAACACACCCTATGAGTGTTCCCCAGTACTGTAGTACCACCTGGTATGGATGTACTGTATACTACTGTTATGAGTGTTCTTCAGTACTTATATAGCATGGTATGGATATACTGTATAGTGTATACTACTGTTATTATGAGTGTTCTCCAGTACTGTAGTACCACCTGGTATGGATGTACTGTAGTACTTCTGTTATTATGAGTGTTCTTCAGTACTGTAGTACCACCTGGTATGGATGTTTGTCTGCAGCCCTAAAGTCACAACTGCTGCAACAACTGAACATTTGTTCAAAGAGTGTTGGACAACCAAATATAACCTTGACCTGACCTTTAACATGTGAGATTTAGTGGATATGAAAAACAACTAAACATGGATTCTACTAGCCTACAGTATATGAAAACCATAAACAAAATCTAAAATGAAAAGCAGACCAAAAGTTATATTTTCTGTAGGCGTTCATTGGTCAATTTGCAATTTGCATTTCATAATACATCTTAGAATCTATGTATATATTATAAACATGTAAATCTTTAGTGTATTTCCAGAGGGAACTTTTGTGTTACATATTTCATGAACAGAAGTATCTTTAGAAGGAGCTTTATACCAAACCATCTTTCAAAAAGAGAGGGTCTAATGAAATCTATAGAAGGTGTGCGCATAAAGTGAGTGGCAATTTCTGGCAAAGTGATATTCAAAGTGAGTTCAACGAAATTGTGGGGAAAGTGTCAGTCCATACAGAGAAGAAGCTCCGCACACAGTCTTTGCTCCAACAGTGTTTATTTGGTTAAAACACCATTTAAATCAGGACACGACGTTTCGGCCGTGATAACGGTCTATCGACTATCACTTGTTCTGAAAAAACTTGTTTCTTTAAAGTCAATTCCTCCTGTGGATCAGATTATACTAAGATCCCCTGACCTGGCGAAGTCAGGTTAGATGTGACAGGCGCCTTTACCTGACTTCGCCAGATGGTGACCAGTTTCAAAATAGTATTGCAAGTAGGCTATTCACAAATATGTGTTTGGTTTGGTATTTATACAGTATAGGTCTACGACTCTCCACAAACAAATAAAAAGTCAAATTAAATAAATAAATATAGTTTTAGATATTTATCGTGGATACTAACATTGAATATAAAATAAAATCTACATAATAAAATACATTCACAAAATGTATTGCTAATTTCTTGTTTTAAATAGGCCTATAGCAGCCTATGAAATATAATTCCTATAACTGTAGAACATTAAACGCAACTTTTGTTACACCATCACTAAACCTTGGTATATTTAGGGTCAGGGGATCTTAGTATAACTTGATCCACAGGAGGAATTGACTTTAAAGAAACACGTTTTTTCAGTTTTTGTTTCTGAACAAAGTTTTACAAACACAGGATATGATGTTATTATCCAAAGTGTCTTGGGGACTGGATGTTACAATCCGTTTATACCATCCATCAGAAACATCAGAAACAAAAGAGTTGGGTGAGGCAATGTCTACCAGTAAGTGCAGTGACTTACTGGTTTGGTATATGTGGCACCAGAGCCTGTCATTAGCGTGACAATGAACAAAGTTCATCCAAGACTCCATGACATCTCTGGCGTCCACCATTGGGCAGGTGATTCTCAGGTTTCAGGGGCGCAGGGGCATTGATTGATTACCAGTTTGCAGAATTACAGTACATTTCAAGCACAACTCAATACAAAAACTGTTAACTGTGAGTGGACAACACTATAAAAGCATTACACTTGTTTACAATAGGGCCCAACAACACCCTCAATTCATCAAGACATTCATAGACACACAAAAATCCTCCTCCCTGAGCCAGGCCTAGTGGTGGGTGGAAGGGGCTAAGGCTTTCACTGGGGTCGTCGTCAGGTGGGCAGCAGGCGCCCTCCATCTTCAGTGTTTAATTGACTTAGGCCCACGGGTTCAACAGCAACTCCTGGTACCAGGATGGTTCACTCTCCCCAAGCCCAAAAGGCCTCCTCTTCCCCTTTGCACATGACCGACTATGTCCCGGTGCTTCAGGGCTGACTTGGCCTGGTGTAAGTGGTGTGTTAATTGCTGTTGTTTCTGAACAAATATCAAATATTGGTTCATTTTTCTAATATTCTAGCCCACAAAATAAATCAGGACAATGCTTCAATATTCGGACCGCGGGGGTTGCACCACTCAAAAACTCATATTTAAAGTGTGTGTACTGTACTGTGTACCATTGCCTGTTTATATTCATGTAGGCTTCGTATTATGTTATTTTGGGGTAAACAATGGCGTCAGGCAGGGTGGGATTTTATCCCCTTTTCTGCTAATTAATCACCTTATGTACGCTGTTGATTTGGTTATCTTTAGTCCATATAGTGCTGGCCTTCAACAGCTGCTGAGTGCATGCTCACAGTACGGTGTTGACTTTGACATTAAATACAATGCAAAAAAGAGCAAGATTATGATTGTCCGTAGCAGGGAAGACAGACATTTAACCTTTCCTGACTTTTATCTCTCTGGCTCTGTCCTTAGTGTCTGCAGTGAGATTAAATATTTGGGCCACATCATCTCGAATGACCTCTCTGATGACAAGGATATATTTAGACAGCGTCGGATGTTGTATGCGCAAGGAAACATGCTGTGTAGAAAATTTAGCATGTGCTCAGTACAGGTGAAGATCTCACTTTTTAAATCCTTTTGTACACCCCTGTACACCGCCCACCTGTGGTGCCGCTACAAGCAGGCCAGTTTCAGACGATTGACAGTGGCCTACAATGACTGTATGAGGCTGCTTCTGAGAGCTCCATGAAGCTCCAGTGCAAGTCAAATGTTTGTCAGTGTTGGGGTTCCCACCTGCTCTGCTGTGCTACGCAATCTTATGTATAAATTCATGTATCTAAGTCAGTAAATGACATCATTAATGTCATCACTAACGCGTTACATAGTTCTGTCAGGTTCTCCTCCAGACTGTGGAACCATTGGCGAACTTGTCTGTATGTTCGAAACTGAATATGGTGGAAGTGGAACTCTTTTTATTGTATATTTCTTTCTATATTATTATTCTTTTTATCTATTGTGTTGCTGTTATGTACTGTGATATGGATTCCCCTGAGTCTGCAATAAATAATCAATCAATCAATATTGAGGGCTCGAGATGTGGCATTTAAATCTGGGGACACCGCAGCGTTTAAGCTGGCAAAAAACAACCTGGCTCGGGGCATCAGGGACGCGAAGCGGCTGTATGGGCAGACACTCAACGGCTACTTTGCGAACAACAACGACCCCAGACGCTTGTGGCAGGGCTTTAGGACATTGTCTGATTATAAGCCCCCCTCCCAGCAGGTTGGCCACAACGACCCCTCACTACCAGACAGACTCAATGACTTTTATGCACGGTTTGAGGTCGACACCACCACCGAGGGACAGATCCCCCCACCATCTCCCAGCGAGCAGAGGCTGCAGCTGTCGGCAGCTGGGGTAAAGAGGGCCTTCGCCAGCGTCAACCCACGCAAGGCGGTAGGACCGGATGGGATTCCTGGATGTGTGGTGAAGGGGTGTGCTGAGCAACTTACGGATGTTTTTTCAGATATCTTTAATATATCGCTCAGCCAGGCAGTTGTGCCCACCTGCCTCAAGAGCGCCACCATCGTGCCAGTGCCAAAAAAGACAAATCCAACTGGTCTAAATGACTTCCGACCTGTGGCCCTTACACCTGTGGTGATGAAGTGTTTTGAGAGGCTTGTACTACAACACATCAAGAGCAGCCTGCCTGCAGACCTGGATCCACTACAGTTTGCATACAGAGCCAATCGCTCCACAGATGACGCCGTCTCAACTGCACTCCACCTCACCTTGTCACATCTAGAGAAAGAGAACACCTACGCCAGGCTCCTGTTCATTGATTTTAGCTCAGCATTTAACACCATTATTCCACAACAGTTGGTGAAAAAGCTGCGGCTGCTGAATGTGGACCATGGCACCTGCACCTGGATCCTCAACTTCCTGTCTCAGAGGCAACAGCGAGTCAAAGTCAACGGCCAAACATCTGGGACCATCACAGTGAGCACAGGATCGCTTCAGGGCTGCGTCCTGAGCCCCCTGCTGTTCAGCCTGCTGACCCACGACTGCTCTGCCAAATTTGGCAGTAATCACATCCTCAAATTTGCTGATGACACTACTGTGGTGGGGCTCATTAGTAAAAATGATGAGTCTGACTATAGGAAGGAGGTGGATCTGCTTACAGAGTGGTGCAGTTCACATAACCTCTTTCTGAATGTGGACAAAACAAAGGAGATGGTGGTTGATTTTAGGAGGAGAGCCAGCAGCTGCCATCATACACCACTGACCATCGGTGGTGCCCCTGTGGAAAGGGTAAATAGCATCAAATTCCTGGGGGTGCATTTGGCAGACGATCTTACCTCCACGATCAACACCACAGCCATCATTAAGAAGGCTCAGCAGAGACTTTACCCCCTCCGGAGGCTCAAGAAGGCGGGCCTTCCCACTCCCCTCCTTACCACCTTCTACAGGGCACCATAGAGTCGATCCTGACTTACAGCTTCACCTCTTGGTTCGGCAGCCTCAAGGCACAGGAACAACACCAGCTGAATCGGGTGGTGAAGACAGCTGGAAGGATCATTGGTGCCTCTGTTCCCCCCTTGTTGGAGCTCTATAAAGAGCGCTGTGCCAGAAGAGCCACCAGCATCATTGGGGACCCCCATCATCCCTCCCACGGCCTGTTTATGCTCCTACCCTCAGGGAAAAGGTACAGGAGTATTTGGGCAAGGACAACCAGGATGAAAAACAGTTTTTTCCCAAGTGCAGTGAGGCTCATAAACGAACTGCGCCCCCTACCCCCCCCCCCCCCCCTCCCCCGGCAAAACTGAATGAAGCGTTGGACTGAACTGGACAAAAAATGCACTTTTGGATGCACAACAGCACTTAAAAAAAAAAAACAGTGCTGGTAACGTTTTGTTTTTAAGGATTGCACCATGCCACTTTATTTATTTATAGTTGTGCGTGGTGTTGGTAACTTTTAACTTGCCCATATGAATTGCACGTCATCATACATACTGGGGCTCTTTTTAAATGTTTGTCCATGTTTGGTTTTTAGTTTTTAGCTTGTGTTTTTAAATAGGCTCTATGTTTTATGTTGCACTGCCAATAACTGAGGGGAAACGATATTTCATGTTCTTTTGTATGCAAGTACATAGGAAAATGACAAATAAAATGATTCTGATTCTGATTATGTTTATGTTATGACTATGTGCTTATGGTAATGGTTTGTATTCTACACCACTGATTTGATATTAAATATTGTTCTTTCGTTTAATACTTGCAATATCTTTTTATAATAATACTGGAACAAATAACAATGTTATTAAAACTTGATTGTGGTTCTGTAACATTTTTCCCGATGATAAACTACAAATCCCAGCTGAGTCGGTTCAACGGAAGCAGCACGCGTCGGGTATAAATAGATTTCCGGATCCGCTGCACGTCCTTTCCTGTCTACGGCCTGTTGGAAGATGGCGGTGCAAATCTCCAAGAAGAGAAAGGTTAGCAGCCTTTTTAATCACCCACTAACCCTCGCAAAAACACAAAAAATGTCACCGCGTCGCGGTATATACGAGTGTCCCGCGTTCGGTTCACAGTCGGATGGACGCGCCCGCCGCTCCTCCGCTGAGGATTGAGTCAGATTTTATTCCACACACACTGATGTCTCCTCACGTCGCAAACATGGCTCTCTCTGACTGTCTGTCTGCCGGGGCCGCGGTACTCTTAACGTACTGACCCGCTGCTGGGGCACACAAACCCCGCATTGACCACCGACATTGTCCCGTAGAGTTGTTTTTAGCTCTACTGGTGTCGTCTGGTCTCGTATCCATTGACTGGTGTGTGGTGTTGTTGTGGAACGGTACCGCTATCTATTCTGGCTAGCTGGTTAGCTTTAGCTACCCCCAGTGTGTGTGTGAGAGAGTAGTTCATGCTAAAGTATCGTTGCAGATGCGGCAGTTCTGTGTCAATGTAAAGTTCTTTACATGTGTGTATTATTCTCTAGTCTTCTAGATTGTGGTTGGACTGATCTGTTAGCTTGCCTTACCACAGGAGCACATCTCATTATACAGTACTGTATTACACACACTGGCTGCATGACACTGTCCCATTCAGACCTGAGACCGGCAGTTTCTACTAAATATCTTTTAAATCCTGGCAGTTTTCTGGAAAAACTCAATGTTTCTATGTCAGTCAGTGGTGCTCAAACCATTCCATGTCTAAGGACATACATTTATTTCTCAGAAAGTTAGTGAATATTAATTATGTTGACTGTTCACCAGAAGAATGTATTGCATCCATGATTGCACGTGAAGAGTACATCATTGGGTCTGTGCTCTCCATACTCTTATTAGTTAGTTTTGCTCAGGACAACTTTCCAAACATTTTAGCCTGTGACCCAAAAGAAACTAGTGAAGATAGCAGATGTACAAGCTCACAACGCGAAGAAAAGTGTCTTTATGAGCTTGTAGATCGGCTATTTTCACTACTTAATTATTATATATTTTTAATTGTGTCCTATTGTACAGCCGGGTCTCAACTGGCCATACGTAAAATATATATATTATAATATTTGGTATTTATATGGAGTTTATTCTGATCGATGATGATGCATTTTCTAGTGACTGTTGGATGAAACTAGCGGATATGGGACTGAGATCAGAACCTCCTTAACAATTACTTTTAAAAGCTCTTTAACCCATTTAAGATGAAGTTTTGTACACAAGTTTTTCCAGAGACTTGGGTCAGGATTTATTGAAGGCGTTTGTAGAATCGGGCCTCAGTCCTAAAAGGGTTAAAAGTTATAGAATATATTTGGGGTGGAGGGAAAAGTCTTTGGAACAGTTTTTGTGAGAAAATGTGATTTTTACCCAAGTCGTGACCCATAATCTATTTAGGTCCGTGACTCCCAGTGGGTGTTCTATGATGACGGATGGATAATAAGCTGTTATGGGGGTGTTCTAGTGATGCTTGTATATATTTTTTTCTCCACCCAGTTCGTCTCTGACGGTATCTTCAAGGCCGAGCTGAATGAGTTCCTGACTCGTGAGCTTGCTGAGGATGGCTACTCCGGCGTGGAGGTGCGTGTGGCCCCCACCAGGACTGAGATCATCATCCTGGCTACCAGGTTGGCAACACACACACACACAGAGCTCGTCATAACTGTATATCGTCTCCGTTGGGTGGAAACGGCATTGTTGCCCCGTTAACCCATTTTGGGGAGGGAACCCCTTTTGGTTTTAAGCATTGTTATACTTTAGCAATTGAAAAATAGCAGATCTACAAGCTACGAGCTTGTAGGTCTGCTATTTTAGAAAAATTGTGAATGTAGTGCAAATCTTGGAATATATACTTTCAGAGTGAACGTTTTTAACTCAAATCTTTTCTTCTGTTGTGTCCCTGGAACAACATATTTTCAGATGGGGGTCGGCGGCCAAATACATTTTTGGGGGTCCTTGACATGAAAATGTATGAGAACGACTGACATAGAAACATAGGCATTTGTAGAATCGTCCTCGGGTCTAAATGGGTTAAAACCACTACTTCACAATGGGCACTACTAACTGTTGGGTTCCCATTGTGTATGTGTTTGTTCACTAGCGTATGCTGCACTTTAACCCTCAGAATTACTAGACAGCATTTTATAGAATGGCTCCTCGAAGCCTCCACCTCCTCCCCTTCAGTGATGATACGATGACGAGTCGGAACGGGACACGGTCTTGTTCTGGGGGTCTCTGGCTCAGGGTCACGTTCTGTGGTTCTGGGTCAGTTCCTCAGAGCAGCCTGTCCTCTCAGTTGAAGAACTTGAGGCATTTGTCTGAGAAGGGTCTAAGCCGGGAAAAATTATGACACTCGTCCTAACTTTGGATGCGACTGTACGCATTTATATTTATATATCTTTTCTCTGTCCAGGACCCAGAACGTGCTGGGAGAGAAGGGTCGTCGCATCAGAGAGTTGACTGCTGTCGTGCAGAAGAGGTTTGGCTTCCCTGAGGGCAGTGTGGAGGTGAGAATGCCCTGATGGATGGATGACAATTTCTTGTATATATCTTTTAATTGGTCAATTTCTATACTCTAGTTTGGTACATATTTACATGGCTCAAGAAGGGCGTTCATTTACTATAAACATGTTAGAATATGAATGAAAGAGGTTTCTTTCTGCCCGACATGATTTTGGTCATCTTTAAACGATCATTACATACCATACTATGCAAGGTGTGGGGGGGGGGGGGCGTTTATCAGTCTGGCTGTTGCAAATTTAATTGAGTCAGTCTACCATATTGTGCGACCAAATTACCTGTCAATCGACATATGCTGTGGTAATCTAGAACACAAAACGAAAGCAACAAAATCCTTGAAGGGAGCTGACATGATCTCAGCTGTTTTTGCTTGGTTTCCTGTGCTTTAACGCATGAACCCTGTACATTTCAGTGAGTGTAGGAAGGATGCGAGATGTGTTCAGTACTTTAAATGAGTTGATGCGTTGATGCAGTGCTTCTGTGGTTGAGGCTAATCAAGGCTGCCGCCTCCTCCCTTCAGTGATGATACGATGACGAGTCGGAACGGGACAGGGTCTGGTTCTGGGGGTCTCTGGCTCGGGGTCACGTTCTGTGGTTCTGGGTCAGTTCCTCAAAGCAGCCTGTCCTCTCAGTTGAAGAACTTTGAGGCATTTGTCTGAGAAGGGCTGTAGCTTTATGCAAATTGAGGTCTTAGTCTTTGGCGCAATGGTGGTTAATCTTCACACCTCGATTTGCTCCTCAATTAAGTCTTAACAACGTGCTAAATGACATTTCTCTAGTTAAACAATGTAATGGCTAAATATTGGCTTCTGTCTGTCTGGCCTCTGTCCAGTATTGAGTTATCGGTGGTATGTGTACAGTTTGTGTGAGCGATTCCGTGTTGAGTGGTGACATCACACTATATAATCTCTCTGCTTGTGTGCATGTGTTAGTGTGTTGAAGTCTATGCCACATTTGGCCAAACGGAAGTTTGTAAATGACATCTTTAACTGCAAAAAAATCACTTTTAATGAGTTTAACTTTAAATTGACTTGGCATGTGATTGGTCTACTTTTGAGGGGGACAGTTCTAGGCGGTTGAGATTTGGCCGTGCAGTCGAAACTACGACTAGTATTGAAGTTTAATCATGTCCTGCTCTTCCCCTCTCACAGCTCTATGCCGAGAAGGTCGCGACCCGTGGACTGTGCGCCATCGCTCAGGCTGAGTCTCTGCGTTACAAGCTGCTGGGAGGTCTGGCCGTGCGTAGGTAAATATGCATACTCTTAGTATTTGTACCTCGTTTTCCAAATCTTTGTCTGAATGAATTACTAAATGGAAGTTTGTCCAGTACGAAGACCTAAGTGCATTTACCGTTTATATAGCATTTTTATCCAAGCCACCTTACATTGTGCAATTACATTCACAGACACGCATTCACACACATTTACATAGGTAACATGTATACATTCAGAGTCTTGCTCAAGGACTCTTCGATACTGACTAGAGGAGCCCGGGATCGAACTGGGAACCTCGCGGTTCCCATGCGGCTGTTATACCGGTCACTCTAGCCCCTGAGCCACTGCCGCCCCAACTTCTGCTACTGAGTCAATGGGGGCACTAATAACTGTGGGGTGGGGGGGGATTGTTTACTAGCGCTGTAGCACGTACTGCGCTTCAACCCTCTCAACTTTACTACTACTAGACTGCAGATGAGGTTTTATAGCCTCCACCTCCTCCCCTTCAGTGATGATACGATGACGAGTCGGAACAGGACAGGGTCTGGTTCTGGGGGTCTCTGGCTCAGGGTCACGTTCTGTGGTTCTGGGTCAGTTCCTCAGAGCAGCCTGTCCTCTCAGTTGAAGAACTTGAGGCATTTGTCTGAGAAGGGTCTAAGGAAATTCAGATGCATTGAACCCCTTTTGGTACTTAAGCATTATGTTATACTTGAGCTATTTAAAAAATATAAAAATATTTTTTGAAGAATTGTGAAAATGTGGCCCAAAACGCTGAATAAATATTATTTCACAGCGAACATTTGTAACTCAAATATTTGCTTATGGGAGGTCCCTGGAACAACATATTTATTTTATATATGCGAGTCGGCAGCCAAATGCAGATAATTCTGGGGTTCCTTGACATGAAACAGGCTGAGCACCACTGATATAGAAACGTGAGGTTTTTCAGAAAACATTTTGTAGAATCTAGTGTCCGGTCTAAATGGGTTTATTCTTCTGCTTGCATTCTCTTCCTCCTCCCACGGTGCAGAGATTTTATCTTAGCCTCATTCTTTCTTGCCTTCTCCTTCTCCCACGGTGCAGGGCGTGCTACGGCGTGCTGCGTTTCATCATGGAGAGCGGAGCCAAGGGCTGTGAGGTGGTGGTGTCTGGGAAACTCCGAGGCCAGAGGGCCAAGTCCATGAAGTTTGTGGACGGCCTGATGATCCACAGTGGAGACCCCGTCAACTACTACGTCGACACAGCTGTCCGTCACGTCCTGCTCAGACAGGGTATGTACAAACCAGATTTAATTTTTTGTATTTCACCTAGTGCTGCACGATTCTTGCTCAAATGTGAATCTCGATTTTTCTTTTCCTTCACTAGAATTGAGTTTTCCATAAATAGAACATAAGAGTAACTAAAAGGAATTGGACAGCCAACTAGTGCTGCACCGTTCTTCACAACATGAGATCGCATAGGTGTCTGAATCTCAAGCATCTTTTTGCCATTAATTGTGCAGCACTACTTTCACCTGTAATTTGAGAAAAGTATGCGTCAAAGACATGGTATGTCAGACTTCAGAACGATAAGGGTCACAGGAGTCCATGCTGAGTGTTTGATTACTGATCCTCAATGTGTTGTAAGATGCATGATTTTAAAGTTTTGTTAAGAGAAAATATCCTCCCAAAATGCCCACACATGCCACTACTTTTTTTTGAATGGAATTTTGAATCGGGATACTCTGAGATTGGGCACTGTGTGAGACTGTTTTGCTAGCACATGTAGCACTTGGTTGACTTCAACCCTCTCAGCTTTACTAGACTGCAGATGAGGTTTTATAGAATGGCTCCTCAAAGCCTCCACCTCCTCCCCTTCAGTGATGATACGATGACGAGTCAGAACAGGACAGGGTCTGGCTCTGGGGGTCTGGCTCAGGGTCACGTTCTGTGGTTCTGGGTCAGTTCCTCAGAGCAGCCGGTCTTATCAGTTGAATAACTTGAGGCATTTGTCTGAGAAGGGTCTAAGATTGTACTTTATTTCTAAAAATGAAAGGAAGCTAGAAGTTTAAACTACAATGCAACTTCTGAACCAGCTGATATTGGATAAATACGTTGATGTGGTTATAAAATGGCATGTGTGACTTTATTATTCTAGACAAGTGTCGGGCAGTGTCTCAGCCTGCTAGAAAGGTTTAGTAAAAGGTTGCATCATCTTGTTGTTCAGGTGTGCTGGGCATCAAGGTGAAGATCATGCTCCCATGGGACCCCAGCGGCAAGATGGGTCCCAAGAAGCCCCTGCCCGACCACGTCAGCATCGTGGAGCCCAAGGAGGAGACCCTGCCCACCACACCCATCTCTGAGCAGAAGGGGGTCAAGCCTGACGCTCCCGTCATGCCACCCACACCCGTGCCCACTGCATAAAAGGGTAAGACATGGTAGACTCATGCCACCCGTACCCACTGCACAGCAGGGTAAGTGACCCGTACCCACTGCTTAACGGTGGTTACGGGTGTACCCAAGAAGAGATGGTAGAGAACTTAGACCTAAACATTTTTAACCACTTCAACTTTGTGTCCCTATTTTGGACATGTCATTACAGGTGAAAATGTAAAAAATAAAATCTTTCATAAAGTGCTGTGAGCTTGTAGATGGTCTGTTTGTGCCATCGTTTGTGGCAAAATTATATAGGGCTCTTTTTAAATAAAATGTGTCTTTTACGCTGGTGTAATGTAGAAATTAGATGCTGCATAATCATCCATGGACTAGGCCACTAGGGCAAGGGTTCCACAACCCTTGTTGTGAGCTCGTAGATTGGCTATTTCCCTCTATTTGCCCCCATCTTATGCACAATATCTTAAGTCCTTAAATTGCCACTTTAGAAATGTGCAGATCTATACCCTGTATACACGTATTCATCCAGTTACACTTTATAACTGGATGAACGGAGATACTCAAAATATGTAAAGTCCCTTTTGCCATTTTGAGGCTTTAAAAGTTAGCACTGGATTTTATGGTGGACAACATGGTCCACTGTTGAAACCAACCAAGTTTTATTGAGTCAGTTCTCCTCCCCTTCAGTGATGATACGATGACGAGTCGGAACGGGACAGGGTCTGGTTCTGGGGGTCTCTGGCTCAGGGTCACGTTCTGTGGTTCTGGGTCAGTTCCTCAGAGCAGCCTGTCTTTCTCAGTTGAAGACATTTGAGGCATTTGTCTGAGAAGGGTTTACTAAGATAAAGAACATTATAACATGGGTTAATGTTCTCAGTCTCAACCGCCAGCGAAAATGACCGATCTACAAGCTTTCAATGCGTCATAGCAGATGCATGGAGAGCTTGTAGGTAGATACGACGTTTTAACCCTAACCCTTTGACGTGTGGTCAAAATAGCAATATGTTCAGAAGCATCAGCCATAAGTATTTCATGTAAAAGCAAAGGGTAAAGCCTCAGTCTGTGATCTCCTCACCTGGTTGGCAGTACAGGAATGTTGGTAAAACATAACTTCACATGGTGTTCATTAGGACTTGACCATCCCAAATCTTTCCGTCGTGAAGTTGGATTTTGATTTAATCCAAAACCTTTGTTTTTAGCAGATTTGAATATTTAACTATTAAAGTGAACTCATTTGTGAAATGGATTTTCATGATTTTTCTTTGTTTCTGTTCCAGGTGCTCTCTATTCCCCCAGATGGAAGCAAGACCATGTTTTTTGTGTACAAAAATTAAAAAATCTGGACGATATGACCCTGTTGTATTGATTATTTTGTACCATACCACTGATCTGTTAAGCAATTTACCACTAAGTTGAGCTACTGTGTTAAAGCCAGAGCATTTTACAGGGTTCCTATGAAAGTATGGAATTTATTTTAAAATCTATGGAAAGATATTCGTTTCCAGATTATTACTGCTGTTATTTCCTGCGCCGCCCTGGTAGTCTCTCTTTTTTTTTAATTGATACCTCCATTTTTCGGCCGCTGCTTGCCCGGGGAGCGACCGGCGGGCCCGAAATTAGAGTCTGGACAAAGTATGGAACTTTGAAATTCCAAAATGTGTAGGATCCCTGATTTTAGTGCCATGTTTAGATTATATTTTTAAGATGGAAATTATATTCTGCTTGTTTACAGTTTATATGGCTAAGAACTAAAAAAAACATGGATGCACCTGGGACATATCCTCAGTGATGTATCATCATCAGGGTTTCGGGTCTCCCAACATCATACCACTCACTCGGGTGACCCAGCCGGGGTGATCAAGTCCCCACTTATGTAGCTACCCACGATGTCACACAGTCCACTGCACCCGAACTACTCTGCTGGGACTGGGAGCTCTGAGCCTCTGACGTGTGGAAGGACTAGACGGTGTTGAATCCTGTCCGGGCCTCACCTATGGCTCACCAGGTCCACTCCTGCTCTCACCACGGTCACCAGGTGCATGGCTAGATGATGATGAATTAACTTTATTTCAGACAATGGGTCCATATAAAGATAAGACTGAGATGGTCTCTGTACCAGACTGATTTCAGATCAAAATAATTTCCTCCTGTGTTTGCAGAAGCATGAGGAATACTACCATGTATCACTAATCCCTAATATCAAGGCCAGAATTAATAAATCGGTCTACACATCTATACACATTTCCTCAGTACAGCATTAATGGTGGGTAGTTACTGTAGAATGATTAGTATTGCAGATTTGTTCGTTTGTTTTGTGAATTTAGAATAGGCAAATTGATAGGCAAATCATACCATGGAAAATGTGTTGTAGGCCTAAAGTTCCTGGGGTGTTTCAACCATATTAAGGTCTCAACATGTGAAGACTCGGTACTTTGGGCAGCTATAAATGATAAGACATTTAATACACGTCAGATCATAGCACATGTTAATAGTTATACCGGTGATTCTGTCACCAAGCCTGTGTTTGGTTTTTGTTAATAATGTTCAACGAATATTCTGTCACCACAGTGGTTGACTTGATTTGAGATATGCTTTTTCCCCACCAGGGGTCAGTAAAGGACTAGTTATCCTATATAAAGGTTTAATGTCTGTTTCTAGTTCAATGTTTGTTTTAGAAACGCCATTGACAATGAAGGTAACATTTACGTCATCTTGTCCCTAATTCAAACATTAAATGGTACTAACAACAGAGAATTTAATGTTTGTTTTTGACACCGTTTGTTTTACATCACATGAGTTAGACTTTAATATATCAATAATGCCCCTCACTTGAGTCACTTCACAAAGGTGTGATTTGTATACCCTAGCCTGGGTGATAATATGGCAATCTGTTCAGAACTGCTAAGAAAATAAATTACATTCTGGGATTTATTTCAAGTCAAAATATTGGTGCATACATATTTTTACTTTAAATAAATGCCAGATTCATCTGAATAACCCACGTTGACATTTGTCTTAAAACTAGCTCTGCTCCATAGCTCTAATTTTGCATTAGAGCTATGTTACTATCAACTTCCGCCGCTCGCATGAATGCAGACCAACCTCTCCTCTTTAGCGTAAATAAAAAGAACGCTTTTGCTGCTCATCAAAACAAAGGCGAGTTGTGTCATTAGAAAGCCTACTTTCCTTAGTGGACGCACTCTGAGCCCCCCACCACACGTATAAACTGTACTTTTTTGCCAAAAGGGGATTTTTTTTCCACCGAAAAAAAACCATTTTTAGTTACTCCGCTGCGCCCTCTACTGATATTGCCCAGAGAACTGCCTCATAGAGAATATTTTTCCTCCGGTGGAAAAAATCCCTTTCTGGCCAAAAAGTACCGTTTATACGTGTGGTGGGGGGCTCAGAGTGCGTCCACTAAGGAAAGTAGGCTTTCTAATGACACAACCCGCCTTTGTTTTGGTGAGTAGCTAAAACGTTCTTTTTATTTACGCCAAAGAGGAGAGGCTGGTCTGATTTCGATTTGAGATTTAAAACGGAAAGTTCCATAGCCTTTACTGCGCAGGGCAGAATCGTAGAAGCAGTAGAAGGCTATGGACCAGAGCTATCTTAAAACAAGCTATTTAAGAATCCTGTGTTTCACTACCGCATTCATGATCTTACTTGATAAGAGCATACCGGTATATTTATTATTTCATTTATGGAATTTGAGTCACATTGATAATAGGATTTAGCTCCGCCCCTGCATGATGACGACATGACACCTACAGCCTACAGCAGCCCATTCCGCTCTGACAGCAACAACACGTCCGGGTTAAACCACGCCCCCTCACTTTCATACCTGAGTGACTACTTTTAAACTTTTAAACATCAATCTGTTCCTAAACTTTACATAAATAAACTCAACTGATTAACATCATCCAAGAGACGACATCATGAGTCTTCCAGACTACAGGGCACCAGGGAAGCAGTCTTCTCCTGCCTCACCGGTAAGATTAAGAACATACAAGTTAAAATAATTACAGATATAAGACCAAAACATTGTCGGGTTGTTTTAAATGTGAACAGGTGCACCTGTGACACGTACGGCAAGGAAATGTCAGTGAGCGGTTCGGTTTTCAACCCTTTTCACATCAAGGTCCATTATTCATTCAGCATTTGAGCCACGGACCACCTGTCATTTGATGATATTTAGCCTCTCAAAACTTTTCCATGCTGTATTGATGTTGGTATCATTAGGAGAGATAATAGGCAAACGTTGATCAAAATAATTCTATATTCACTAATCGTATAGACTTGTAAATTGAGTAATGTTTAACAATAATTTGACTCTTGAGAGTGTAAAATGAAACCAAATGGACCAGCAAGGGTCCATTTGGTTAGTTAAAGATCTAATAAGAGTCCATTTGGTTACCAACTCTCCATCATTTAGCTGGGGACCACTACCACTGGTTGAAAAGCACTGATCTATGTAGCCTGGCTTGGGATGACTGTCACATCCAATATAAATCTGCCTATTAGGAAATGCTTAAATTGGCCCAATGAAATGCAGTATTTATTTTCTAATCGGAAGAACTTTATAACAAGAAGGCTCTAGCTCTACCAGAGTAATATAGTAACAATGGAATGCGGAAGTGCTCATTCTATCTCAATGGGATAGTTCCAGCCATAGGAGCAATGTTTGGAACTATCGCCCATTAGGCAGTGCACCCACTTTCCGGTGAGATCATAGCGTGTCGCTACTCTCCTACTCTACACTCTGGGCTCTACAATAAATGCAAAGAGGTGCAGAGACCGCTTTCATAGTGTTGTGTATTGGAACCACATCATGTAATATTCCATATTGTTTAAATATACTGTTGCAATATACAGTTCATAGTGATGACTGCATGGGAACTCTGGACTTGTGACTTGTGTCTGGTGAGACACCATGTGCACGGCCATAGTGATCAATGGGGCATTGTGTTGACATACTTTAGAAATGGTCACCTGCTCAGTAATTAGACTCTGTGTGTCTAACCCTGTCACGTGCACACACACCACACGCACTGTTTTGTACAATACATGCAAATGCGTACGCATATAGGCCTCACTCACACCTAAAGACACACGCAAGACACACTTATGTTCTGTGTGTCATGGCCGACCTCAATGCATTTCCAATGGGATTCACATGGTTTGAAGACACAACGTTGTTGCATGGGGGGCGGGACAGGAGAAGACAAGGTTGTGCCATGAAACCATGTGACTCCCATTGGAAATGCATTGAGGTTGGCCATAACACACATAAGACACAGGACATGTGTGTCTTAGGTGTGAGTGAGGCTCGCCTAGGCCTAGGCTACGCAAAGCCATACATAAGCTTAGAGAGGCAGGGATCAAGATCAGGCACTGTCTACTGGAAAGAACTTCTGGTGTGAGCTTCAGCTCGGCAGGATGACTAGCACTGCTGGAGTGATGATGCATGAATTCGGTGTTCTAAGCTTTTGTCCTTAAATGAGTTTTGGTTTCCCAACATGTTTTGGTTTCCCAACATTTTGTGGCACTCCTCCCGTCACAGAGTGGGTTTTGGTGGCACTCCTCCCGTCACAGAGTGGGCAGGTCAAAATATCAAGGCGTATCTCAAGTATAGGCCGAGTTTACAAGCTAACTTCGTGGCGAGCTTGTAAACTCGTCCTACTTTCTCTGTTTTCTTTTCTCCTTTTCTTTTACATTTTGTCTACTCAGTATAGCTGGGTGGACACGGTTCAGAAATCCGGTGACCTGCATTGGCTCTTGAAAGTGGTTAAAATCCAAATAACCAAACTTTAACGTTTGGTTGTCACAAAATCAGCTGTGTCGTGTGGGATAATAATAATAATAATTGGATTTTCAGTGGAAACACTCTGAACTGGTTCAATATTTTAGGCGAGAAAAGACTGAACCGGTTCAGCCCTGGTCTCTCTGATACCACAGTCCTTGTACAATAACAACAAGCCCTTTGATCAGTACAGGCATTCATATAAATTATATAATATAGCATGGCATACAGTAGGCCATCAGCCTGCCCTGGGTGTTGCCGTTTGACAATGCAGACATACACGCTTGGCTTGGCTGACTCTGTGGTGCAGTGACGAATGTGCTTTTATCAGGTTGAGTAAACCAATGTGTAGATTACTTATACACATGACGCCCTTCTGTGCTAGATACTGGGTGGGTACTACTTATATAGCTATATGTATTTGGACAGTGGCATGTCTGATTTTATGGATCCAAGTAGAACATTGTTTGTCTGTATTGCTGCGTGCAATTATACAGTATGAGTTGAACTTGAGATTTGGCGTCATTCACCAGGAGCCGGAGGACCTGGTATCCCCCGTGACAACCTCCATCCACACGTTATCTATACTAGTAAACGACTATATGTCATCAATTTCCTTGTTTTGTGCGCAACTGCACACTCATTTCCCAATACAGGCAAACACTATACACCTAAAAAATATTATATACAGTATTTTAACCACCTTCAAGAGCCAGACAACCAGATTTCTGGACAGTTAGCGCCCGGCTACAGTACCACAACATAAAATGTAAAAGAAAAGAACAATAGATAACATAATGGCAAGTTTATTATTATTATTATTTTTATTTATTTATAGTTAACAGTATATAGACAGGAAAGGGGGAAAGAGATGGGGAGTGACACGCGACAAAGGCTGTCGGGCTCGGGAGTCGAACCCGTGCACCCAGCTTTCCGGGTTTGTGTGAACACAAACATTGGCTTGTGATTGGCTGATCATCACCCCATAGCGATGATTTGATTGGCTGAGCATAAGTACTTTTTATTTTTATTTTTTGCGGCTTACGCCTTTTATTGGTTTTTGAAGGGACAGACAGTAGGCTGACAGGAAACGGGAGAGAGATGGGGGGGTGACATGCAGTAAAGGCCGTATCGGGCTCGGGAGTCGAACCCGCGGCACACTGCGCCTGGGTTACCAGTCAGGTGCCCAGACGGTTACGCCACCGCCTGGGCCAGCATAAGTACATATTGAAGTAAAAAGTGAGGGCGGAGAAGTGAAGACGCCAGAAGTGATTGGCCGGAATGACATTCGTGAGGTTTTGATTGGTTGAGCATGGAATGTGATGTATGATGATGTTTGATGATAAGAGAGCCCCTCACTTCACACAGGTGTGATTTATTTCCCCTTTTTTTTGAGGGGCCTATATTCAGCTATAGTGTCTTACACAAACACTAAATTCCCATTGACAATGCATGGAGAATTTACATCATAGCCTACAGTAGGCGAGCACATCGGCTATTTTTGTCCAACACAAAGATTACATTCCCATTGACGATGATAAGAGCGCCCCTCACTTCACATGGGTGTGATTTATGTTTATTTTTTTACTGCTCAGCAATCTCCTGTGGTCCAGCTGAACATCGGAGGTCACCTCTTCAGCACGTCTCTGAACACCTTGAGGAAACACCCCGAGTCCAAGCTGGCCGGCGTGTTCAGCGGACAGCCCAAACTGCGCACGGACAGAGAGGGGCGCTACTTCATCGACCGGGACGGGACACACTTCGGGGCCATTTTGGAGTTCCTGCGCACGGACCGCCTTCCCACTGCTAATGTCTTGGAGGTTTGTACGGTACATGTCAGTAGCGGATTGATTGATTGATTGATTGATTGATTGATTGATTGAATGAACATTGTATTAACAGTTTGACTGCGGAAAACGATTTACCAGACTTTTAATCAACCCCCCTTCACTGCCGAGATTGTTGTATTACCTTTAGAGCATACGCTGAATTATTTGGGCTTTTAATCCGCGAAAATCGAGCGAAAAAAGCTTCCCCCGTTTGTTATGAACGGCCGGACCACCCGCCATCTTGGTACACCCGGAAGACGCAGCACAGGAGCCTCCTCCATGAGGCGTTGAACCCCATTCGTTTGCATTGGCCTCAATTTCCCAGAAGCCCTAGCAGCCCACAGCATGTGACGATTTCCGGTTTCATCATCCAAACAGATGCATCTACTCTCTTTCTCCGCGGCGAAGAAGGATTTTCTATTTATTTTTTACATTGCGGCGGATTAAACACATAAAACAAAAGTCGCGTATGTCCGATATGGCAGCGACATTAACCTGGAGTAATCCATTCAAAGCACGGAAACTGTTAACAGATTGTAGGGTACAGTTTGTTCAACAAAAGTACAGGTCAATACAAAAACTGCTACGAGGATATAACCGGACAAAGCACTAAGACTTGTTTACATCAGGGTCCTCCATTTTCAATTCATCAGAACATTTATAGACAAATATACACTTCTATGCAAACAAATAAATCATCATATATATACAGTTAAAAACAAAACAAAAACAAAAACAGGAAAAAACGTGTATGGGCCTTTTTTACAGGTGCCAGTTTCGAATTGCAGCCGCCCATGAGTGCTCTTTGAGAGCGGTTTTGAAGGAGTCTAGGGATTGGTAGGTCGTTCCACATTTTAGTGTCATAGGAGCGAAACGAATTTAACCCCTTGTTTGAGCCGAATCTGGGTTGAACATGGTTTGTGGAACTCCCTCTGGTGTGATCATGGACTTCGTTGACGTTAAGCTGTATGAGTCCATAGCATTGTTCTTTAGCCTTGGAGACCCAGAATAGTATTTTCATTTGTATTGCTATTTCCTTTCCACTGCATTATAGTCAAGATAATGCAGCGTTTTTCTGTCGGTTTTCCGAAAAACGCGTCCAGTGTGCATTGTGCAACCACCTTAACACCTCAAAGTAAAATGTGCAGGTATTTCAACTAAAGCATCGATTTAACCACATGGAAACTAGTGCTGCACAGTTAATAGAAAAAATATCGTGATCTAGATTCAGACACCTATGCGATCTCATTTCTAAATTTGAGCAAGAATGGTGCAGCACTAGTTTGGCTGTCCAATTCATTTTAGTCACCGTTATGTTTTTGCTACAAGAGAGAGTTTTAAGAGAGGTTTAAGTCGAGCACTTTGATGTCGTATGTTTAAAGTCACAGTAGTTATGGCTCCAGGTGACACATTTTGAAAGTAGTAATGTTCAGCAACTACACAGACTAAAGAAATTAATATTTTCATGGAAGAATTTAGAATCATGATCTCAATTCTCGTGGAGGAAATATCGAGATTCACATTTGAGCAAGAATCAGTGCAGCACTGATGGAAACTAGCATCTCTATTCTAGAAATGTCAAAAATCTCCAGAGACACTAATGTGATTATGATACATGTTGCACCTGTGTAACATGTGAAAGTCATGCGTGTGTGTTCATAGGTTCACCGGGAGGCCATGCATTACGACATATACCCCCTGGTGAAGCGGTTGGAGGAGACCCCCCAGCTCTTTGGAGAGACAGTGTCCAGGCAGCAGTTCCTCTCCAGAGTACCGCACTACAAGGAGAACATTGAGGTAGTGTACTACATTACCCAGAGTACTGCACTACAAGGAGAACATTGAGATAGCGTACTACATTACCCAGAGTCCCACACTACAAGGAGAACATTGAGTTATCGTACTACATTACCCAGAGTCCCACACTACAAGGAGAACATTGAGGTAGAGTACTACATTACCCAGAGTCCCACACTACAAGGAGAACATTGAGGTAGAGTACTACATTACCCAGAGTCCCACACTACAAGGAGAACATTGAGGTAGCGTACACTGCAAGAGGGCAGAGTTGAACAGTTCAGTGTCAAAGGGGAGATATTGAAGATATTTCCATATGGGACACTACTGTAGGTTGGTCAGGTAAAGTTAAAGGTGCATTCAGCTTGGCTGGACGCTCGAGAAGGTGGGAAATAGAAAATATTCCCAGTTCCACCCATTCCCCAAAAATGAATAGCTAGAAATTAATTAAACTGCAAATATACTCAGTCGTGTTAGAGCCGGGCCACATGCTATTTATGAGCATAGGGTTGAATTCTGTCTGATATTGGGTTTTTTGTCTACTGACGTGTCACTGGTTAACCATTTCCTCTTGATTGATTGATTGATTGAATACTTTATTAGCAGTCTTGTTTTTTACAGTACAGATAGTACAGTCAAAGGTTATGATAAAAGGATAACACAAAAAGCCCCAGTTTCCATTTCCAGTAGAAGCCTCGAGGCCTATTCATACTCCAGTTTTAGGTGATAAGGTGACCACCGAAACGGTGGTTAGTAAACATAGAGAGATGTGTTTGTGTTAGCTTTTCGGTGGTCACCTTATCACCTAAAACTGGACTATGAATAGGCCTTCATCGTCCCACTACCTCCTCACCTTTCCCTCTCCAAACCTCTCCATATAAGGTGCTGATCCGCATCGCGCGGGCCGAGGCCATCGCGGCTCGCCGCTCCACCATCTTGGTGTGCGTGCTGCGCACCGAGGAGGACCTGGCCCTGTACGACAGCGCCATCAGCAGCCTGGAGGCCGACAAGCAGTCGGTGGTGACCTTCGGCCCCTGGAAGGGGGCCGCGGGGCCCCCCAGCGTCCTGGACCTCCTGGACTGCATAAAGATGGACATCGAGACCCGGGGATACCGGGTGTCCATCCTGCCTCACGTCATGGACAGGGGCTTTCTGTCCAAGAGCTACGACTACTTCCACAAGGTCATATTCACCTGGTGGTGATAACAAAGTCACTTATATTTGACTTGGATACTTTTTTTTTTAGAGTTTGTTTAATACTTTCGGGGCCTTAGATTAATCTATCCATCCTATCTAGGCTGCCAGGATTGATCTATTACCATTGGAGCATACGCCAAAGTATTTGCAGCTTTGATCAACGAAAATCCGGCGGAAAGTAGTCCCATTGTTTTGTTGAAGAGAAAAACATGCCGCCATTACGATGCGAAGTGAAAACAGCCTGCACAGCATGTTGTAGTCCAAACAAACACCCCATTCACTTGCATTGAATTCATTTTCCCAGAAGCCCTAGCAGCCCAGAGCATGGCTTGATTTCCGGTTTCGTCATCATAAGCCTTGTCACCAGGTCCGTGACAAATCCGCTCTTTCTTTTTTTATTATTAAAAAACGGCGAATTAAACACATTAAACAAATAGCGGGTTTAGCGTATTACGCACCACCCGATATATGAATTAAATAGCGTGGAACACGGGTTACGCAGTAGAACTGTTTTAATGATGTTTAGGACACAAGAAGAAACACTTTCCTGTCGTTTTTATGTGTGTAATATGTGTTTTTAGATATTTTTGTCATGGCGCCATGTTCATGACCAAAGTTTGTCATGAAAATATCGTCTTACTTCCTACCTGGACTCTAGGCCTGGACTACAAGTCACACCTCCCCCGCCCCCTGCGTGCACGAAAGCATGCATTATGCATTGTAAGAATATAGCAATGCAGTCAAACCCACAGACTTTCTGGCCATGGGGTGCACATTTCTAATTGTGCTACTGTACTGTTCTACTACAAATAATATTAACATTAAGTGACTGCAGTTTCTTCCAGCGGTGAAATGTCCCTTTTAGAGCACTTTTAACAGCCAATTCTATGGACTTTTAATGTTCGTTTAGGGCACTAAAAGACAACGTGGGTGGTCATGTGGCAGATAAAAGTTAAATACATCTTGTGACAGGTTTATTTGTATATGTTACGAGACAAACCTGACAAAAATCACACCTGTGTGAAGTGAGGGGCACTGTATCTGAAATATAGATGGCATATTATGTAGACATATCATTCTATTGTGTATACTCATAGTTTCATCGTACAGATAGACGGTTAGACTGTTAGACGGATGACAGGTTCCTACTTTACTTAGTTATGATCTATGCATTACATGTATTACCATGTGTTGTTCTTGCTTACTGTAAGTCTCTGTGGAACAGTTTTCTGAAAACCGTATGTTTCTATGTCAGTGGTGCTCAACCTTTTTCACGTCAAGGACCCCCAGAACTATCTGTATTTGGCTGCGGACCCCCATCTGAATTAGGTTGTTCCAGGGACCCACCCCAGAAGCAAAGATTTGAGTTAAAAACGTTCGCTCAGAAAGAATATATTATTCAAAGATTTGCACCACATTTTAAAGTGGCACTCTGTGCCGTGCTATGAGCTTATCTGTTTTTTTCAATAGCTGAAGTATAACATAATGCTTAAAACACCAAAAGGGGTTCCCGCCCAGAAGGGGTTAAGAGCATCTGATAAATGCCTACATTGTATAGACTAAGGCCATAATGAATAGTTCCATAAACTCATATTGGTATCTGGTGGTGATGGCCAAGATGAAAAAGCAGTTGAAGAAACATACTGTAGGTCCCTTATTAGTTGTTTACTACATATAGTTTTGAATTACTTTTTATTTCAAGACCTTTTAAAAAAACATCCCCAAAATTGTCCTTGAATTAAATTAAAGTTTTTTTTCCTCCAGTAATTTCATGAAGAAATCAAGGGAAAATCTAAGAAATTCCATAAATTATGTGAAATTAGCCGATCTATAAGCTTAAAGGAGAATTCCATACTAAAAGGCTTTCTTACCTTTCTTTGTAGTTGTTACGTTCCCATCAAAGAGGTCCAGGTGTCATTTTGTGCAAAAGCTCCTTATTGGCTATTTCCCCTACCATAAGCCCTAAATTAATTGCATTGAATTGAATGGGAGGTATGGGGTGTTGTGCTAATTCGCTTATTTCCATCGAAATAAGTAGTAAAGTGTGCCGCTTGGGTTATTATTTACATTATGAAGAGAGGATATATACAAAAAAAATCTAATTTTGAGCGATGGAAATAAGCGTATTTCCATACATCCCATTCAATTCAATGCAATTCATTTAGGGCTTATGGTAGGGGAAATAGCCAATAAGGAGCTTTTGCACAAAATAACACCTGGACCTCTTTGATGGGGACGTAACAACTACAAAGAAAGGTAAGAAAGCCTTTTAGTATGGAATTCTCCTTTAAGGTCTATGATTTTAAAATACGAGAGATAGACAGAAGAGGTCACTAAAGTTTTGTACAAAATTATTTTTCAAAGCTGTTGTTTTTGTTTAAAAATGTATATTAAAAATGTAATGTTTAAAAAAGTGGTTTGAGCTTGATGTGTAACTAAATAGGGGTTCAAGTAGTTCCATGGACATCTACACACATGTAGAGTCTGCTGATGGGCACTAGATGGCGCCTGAACAGCAGGTTTTCGGTGTCCATTACAACAAGTCACACATGTTTTAAACACATCAGCTTTTTTGATTGAAGTATTTATTTTTTATTTAACAGTTTGCAGAATTACAGTACATTTCAAGTACAACTCAATAGAAAAACTGTTAACTGTGTGAGTGGACGAGCCAATAAAGCACTACACTTGCTACACTTGCTCGTAGCTTGTAGATCGGCTGTTTTCTAATATTCAAGAAATTACACAGAAAAATCATTTAATTTGGAATGTTTTTATTTTAATGTTTTGAAATTATATTAATTTAAGAACAAAATGAAGAAAACAAAAAAATATATATAATATTTAAGGGACCCATACAAAATTAATGTGTCCACGCTCCTTGCCTTTTCTATCCTAGGGAAAAAAATTAAGCCTACGGGAAGCCAGGAGGGACAAACACTGCTACTAGCTCATTTGCTAGCTTCGTAGGCTGGCAGCCAGCTAGCCTTTACACCATATAAGTTATAAGTCTATGGTTTACACAACATTTCATTAATAATGGCTGCACATCTGAAAAGGAGAGTTTATGAGGAGTTCTCCAAAACTGTTACGGTGAGTAAATGATGTAGTTTTAATCTCTTTAGTTCACAGAATGTATTTTAGTTAAACGTCTGACAACAATATACTGTCTATTATAGCCCAAACATTTAGATTCTCGTAGAGGGTTTTTTTCGATTCTGGCGAATCTCTCTCAGAATCGAAAAAAACCTCTACGAGAATCTAAATGTTTGGGCTATGTCTATTTAATATAGCCTAAGATTTAGACTAGCAGACGTCAGAATCGAAAAATACCTCTATAGTGTCTAAATCTTAGGCTATGTCTATTACAGTGTGGTTTTCAACCCTTTTCACATCAAGGTCCATTATTTATTCGGCATTTGAGCCACGGACCACCATTTGATATTGACATTGACATTTAGCCCCTCAGACCCAAAACTAAAGAATATTTTGTTAGTATTGTTGGGAGATTTTGTCCACAGTTCCATGATGCTGTGTTGATGTTGGCACCATTAGGAGTGTCAGATAACAGGCAACATAACACATATTTTACAAGTAAATTAATGCAGGACTAATCTTGAACTAATTAAATGGGACATTCTGCACAATGAGTACTTTTGGTACGTTTAAGTACCTATATTTAGCATTTTTGACGCTGATACTTTTGCATACACAGACAGGACTTCTACTTGTAACTAAGTAACAGAGTAATGAGAGTATATAACTACATTGCAGTATTGGTGCATGTTTTCAACTGAGAGTCCCTGGACTGCCTGTTGTGCAATGTCACTGTGGCTGACAAGACCAGTGGTTCCTATAGCCCTGAAACATGACTGTCATGATTATGAAGTACGAGCGTCATGTGAACCATGGCTATGTGGTTCCCAAACTTTTTCATGTCAAGGACCCCCAAATTGACACTAATTGGCCCGCGGACCCCCCCATAAGAGATGCTTTTTACGGCTCTTTAATTTCAAGGACCCCCGGTTTGACATGCATTAGTCTACGGGCCCCCATTTAATGGCATTTCTATCTCTGAGACCCCCAAGTTATAATTGTAAAATAAACGTTAATTTAATGCTGAGAGTGTACACGGGTTCATTTGTTTCCATTTGTACACTGTCTCTCAGAGGTACAGAGTACAGACCCATAAGGGTCCATTTGTTTCCTAACTATCATTTTGCTGGGGACCCCCTGGAACTCCCTCAGGGACCCCCCACTGGACTAGACAGAGAGTGAGAGAAATAGAGAGGACAAGTAGGGTGACCAGTTCCAAACCGTGACATTTATTTGAGGTGGGAGGAGGTGTGTGTGTGGGGGGGGGGACGGGACGGGACGGGACACTGGGTTAGTATTACTTAAAGTTTTCTGAAAAACCTCATGTTTCTACATCAGTGGTTCTCAAACATTTTCATGTCAAGGACCCCCAGAATTATATGTAAATGCCCCCGGACCCCAATCTCAAAATATGTTGTTCCAGGGACCCCCACAGAAGCAAAGATTTGAGTTAAAAACGTTCGCTCTGAATTTGAAAGAATATATATTCAAAGATGTGCTATTTTTCAATAGCTAAAGTATAACATAATGCTTCAAACACCAAAAGGGGTTCCCGCCCTGAATGGGTGCCCTGATGCCATATTCCACCATATCCGGCCACTCTACCCCTGAGCCACTGCAGCCGTACTGTACTGTACAGTGTGTGTGTGGGGGGGGGGGGGGGGGGGGGGTCAGGATTTGGAAGACATTAGAATCTGGTCTCAGTCCTCCTAAAGGGGTTAACCGTGCAGCGCTATAACCTCTTCCTCCACCTCTGATTTCCCCCGCCACACACAGATCCCCCACGGCGAGGAGGCTCCGTCCAAGAAGCTCCGCCTGTCCAAGCCCAGTAAGTCCGCGGCGCTGCACGTGGACCTCTGCAAGGCCGCCACCTCCACGGACGCCCTGCAGTGCCTGCTGCTGTTCGCACGCAAGCCCGTGGAGCCCGAGAGCATCGAGAGCGTGGTGCGCGTGCTACTCGAGCACTACTACAAGGTATGCTGTCGCTTTAAGAACATAACCTATTTACACGCACCTCTGCAGTGGGTGCAGGGCCAATTTGATTGATTGACTTTTGATTGATTGTTTATTTATTTTCGTGTCATGCACACCTTGTGCCCAACCCTCATGGGTTTATAAGACACCATTTCACATTTGCAATTACAGCATGTTTACATTACATAATTTATGCATTTTACAGCATGTTTACATTACATAATTCATTATATTACACCTCAGATGTATACAGAGTACTCTGTCTTCCTTCCCAATAGAGCAGTAAAACAAAAAGTGAACTTCGTTTTCAATTTCATCTAGATCACAGAACATACAATATCTCGCCAATAAGACAATCGTGTGTGTGTGTGTGTGTGTGTGTGATGTAACTGATGTAGCTGTCTCTCTCTCTCTGCCTGTCTTATCAGGAGCCAGACAGCTCTGTGCGTCAGAAGATCGCCGCCCTGCTGGGTCGGCTGTCTAAGACACCGGGCTTCAACCCTGACTGCATCGTCGATGATGTCGTCAACAACACCCTCAGCAATGAGAGTACGTACACACACACACACACAGCAAGGTTATTGCGACTATGAAAACCTGCATCTCCCGTTAGTCACGCCTCCATATATGGTCACACCTTGTGACATCACGCCTCCATATATTGTCACGCCTCGTGACACTATACATGGAGAAGACTGGATCATCACCTAGATCTGCATATATGGAGCCGGACAGACTCACATCTGACCTCAAACCCTTAGATCTCCATATATGGAGCTGACTTGCTCTGACATTCCATAATGTTGGTCTGTCCTCATCAAACCATGTACACTCAAGACACGATCCATATATGGCCAGTTCAGAATTAATTCCATATGTTGATCAGATCTGACCCCCCCCCCCCCCCCCCCAATGCCAAAGCGCCAGCGCTCGCCCATCAGTCTGCCGTCAACAAAGGGCGAGGTCGCTTCTCGCCCTCAGGGCGTCTTACTGGTTATAGTTCAACGAAACTAACAAAATAACGGAACAGAGCCGGGCAGAAAACTGAGCACTCGAGCGCTGTAGTGTCCATGCAGCTCTGGAGAGTGACGAGAGTTTGAAATACATGGTTTTCAACGAGGGTGGCGCAAATATCAGCAATTTTAGGCATGTGTGCAACATGACAACTGTTTTAAAGTATTGTACAGTGACGACTAAGTCTCTGTAATGTTTTTATGGTGTACTTCTACTAAACATCGATCTAAAATAAAGTGATTTAAGATTTTTTTACATAGGAGATAGGACAGACCTGTACGTCTTAAGGATTCGAACCGATATGTGCTAAGAACGTGTGAGGACGTCCTAGCGCATCCTCAATGATACGGGGCGAGATAAGAATATTCAGAATTTTTCCTGTTTATTTTTTTGCCCGTTCGCCTTTCGCTTGCCGTATGCTAACGCTCTGGGCAATTATTAGCTTGCCGTTGACTCCGCGCGGCGGAAATAATGACTCGTATCTCCTAATCCAGGGCGCTCTCTGTGGTGATGAATGGATCGATATGCTGGCGCTTCATTTCTGCTCCTCATCCGTCTCTCCCGCAAAATATGAACGCTTTTTGGATCATATATCGTATAAATTAAAATGATCGCAATGTAAGGTCAACTTTGTAAAGTCAACTTTTTTTAGGAAATTGTTTCCGGGTCATGGCTTTCAGAGTAAAAGCGCTCAGACAACTCCGGCACCCCAGAGCTCCTATTTTGAAGCACTCCCGGCACTGATTGTGTTTTAAAGCTGGGCTGTTGCCCGAGTCCAGTGCATTCTGCCAAATTCTGGTCCAGGACATTGTCACTCTTCGCAATGCTCTTCGCCAGAAGAAGTCTATGTAGAAGTAGAGGAGCCGCCATTGGACTGTCACCATGATGTGAACGGGGTTGTCGTAACTCTGTCTTATAATTATCTCTTAAGCCCCAATCCCCCGCCGGCGGCTGTCCACCTCATGAACAGCTCTCAGCGGGTAAATGGGGCTGGTCATGGTCTCAGGTTCCAACTCCCATATTTTTGATTTTCCCCCTTGGACCCCCCTGGGGTTTAAGATCCTCTATGGCTCTGATGGCGATGACCCCTGGTCCTTTCTGTCACATGTCATCTCCATGGCGATTACCCCTGGTCCTTTCTGTCACCTCCATGGCGATGACCCCTGGTCCTTTCTATCACATGTCATCTCCATGGCGATGACCCCTGGTCCTTTCTATCACATGTCATCTCCATGGCGATGACCCCTGGTCCTTTCTGTCCCCAGAGTCCCACCAGGTCCTGGCCCAGCTCCTGGACACTCTGTTGGCCATCGGCTCCCAGCTCCCAGACAGCCCTGTCATCAGGCAGAGGCTGATTGAGGTGGCCTGTAAGGTAGGGCACGCACGCACGCATGCACGCATGCATGCACGCACACACGCAGTTTTTGGACACAATTTCTTGTGTCACTTGTTCAGCTTGCAATAAAACTGGCCACTGGTCTCTTTATAAAGCCATTCATAAAGGCATCCGTAACTTGACTTGGTCCAAAATGGTCTAAACCTCAGGTGAAATGCTTGGCTACAGTGTGTAGTACCAGCATTCAAATCTGAGGGGGGGGGGGAAGTGTTTCGCTTTTTCTTTGGCCCCTGGTCGTGGAACGACCTACAGTCCAGACTAAAATTGGCTTTGGAAGTTCCTTTGAGAAGTTTCAAAAGGATCATCTTAGATGTACAGTCCAACACCATTTGGCCCTGCTACTAAAAGATTTGCACTTTGGTGATTTGTTGTATTTATTTCATAGGTACTTTGATGTTTTTATTTGCTGTTCCAAAATGTGACATGATGTACGATGTAGTATTGAAATGTAATTTCATTTCTGCCTCGTGGCCAGTTCCCACTTATAAAAGAGACTCTGTCTCAATGTGTTTTACTCGTTAAAGGTTTAATAAAGATCTGAACTACAGCACAACTATAGAGAGAGTAAGACTAGTCCATCGTTATTATTTCTTCACACCGCTGTAAAAATCCACTGTATTTATTTTATTATCTTTTATTCACCTGTATTTATTATTCTGGGTCTCTCTCAGCACCCAGCCAACACAGGGAAGCTGGAAGTACCTTCACTAAAAACACTGGGACTAGTAGTTAACGCTCCACACGTCCCAAACTCTTCTCCCTTCGGGCTCCAAAATTATGCAACTCCCGATCTTCCACTGTAGTCTGAAATCCCATCTTCCATCCATCTTAGCCCATAGCACTTGCCGTAGCACTTTCCCTAGCCCCGACGATCTTACAGGCGTATGCAAAGACAAAACTATGTAATTTAGATATCATTTTATGTAGAGACGTAGCATATTGTATGCATAGTTTAGATATTCCACTGTTAAGTTCTTAGCTTATGTATGATTCATGCTGACTATTTCTATGTATATGATGTATTACCTTGTGTTGTTCTTGCTTACTATAAATCGCTCTGGATTAACCCATTTTGGGCGGGAACCCTTTTTGGTTTTCTAACCCTTCTGGACGGGAACCCCGTAAAAAACTTTGACGCATATACATATTTGAAGTTTTTCAGAAAGCTTAGGTCAGGATTTAGAGGGCTTTTTAGAATCTGCCTAATCGGTCCAAAATGGGTTAAGAGCGTCTGATCAATGCCTACATTGTAATTTATTTGGGGTCTCTCTCTCTCAGCACCTGTCATGTAATTCATGTGGATCTCTCTCTCTCTCAGCACCTGTCATGTAATTCATGTGGATCTCTCTCTCTCTCAGCACCTGTCATGTAATTCATGTGGATCTCTCTCTCTCAGCACCTGTCATGTAATTCATGTGGATCTCTCTCTCTCTCAGCACCTGTCATGTAATTCATGTGGATCTCTCTCTCTCTCAGCACCTGTCATGTAATTCATGTGGATCTCTCTCTCTCTCAGCACCTGTCATGTAATTCATGTGGATCTCTCTCTCTCAGCACCTGTCATGTAATTCATGTGGGTCTCTCTCTCTCTCAGCACCTGTCATGTAATTCATGTGGATCTCTCTCTCTCAGCACCTGTCATGTAATTCATGTGGGTCTCTCTTTCTCAGCACCTGTCATGTAATTCATGTGGGTCTCTCTTTCTCAGCACCTGTCATGTAATTCATGTGGATCTCTCTTTCTCAGCACCTGTCATGTAATTCATGTGGGTCTCTCTTTCTCAGCACCTGTCATGTAATTCATGTGGATCTCTCTTTCTCAGCACCTGTCATGTAATTCATGTGGATCTCTCTTTCTCAGCACCTGTCATGTAATTCATGTGGATCTCTCTCTCTCTCAGCACCTGTCATGTAATTCATGTGGATCTCTCTCTCTCTCAGCACCTGTCATGTAATTCATGTGGGTCTCTCTTTCTCAGCACCTGTCATGTAATTCATGTGGGTCTCTCTTTCTCAGCACCTGTCATGTAATTCATGTGGATCTCTCTCTCTCAGCACCTGTCGGACACCTACTTTGGGGTGAGGAACAAGTGCCTGCAGCTCCTGGGCTTCCTGGGCACCGTGGACAGACCGCTGACCAAAGACAGCGAGGGACCCCCTGGTGAGTTAGTTACATCACTGAGGGAACACCTGGAGAGTTAGTTACATCACTGAGGGACCCCCTGGTGAGTTAGTTACATCACTGAGGGACCCCCTGGTGAGTTAGTTACCTGGTGAGTTAGTTACATCACTGAGAGACCACCGTGCACGTGAGTTAGTTAGCCCATTTAATACCTGGAACCCATCTGTGTCACCTTTTAGCTTTTAACCATTATTTTATACATTTGCTGTTGAAAAATACCAGAATGTAATTATATTCTTTCACAGCAAACGTTTTTTAACTCATATCTTTGCTTCTGGGGGGGTCCCTGGAACAACATAATTTCAGATGCGGGTCCGTGACCAAATACACATAATTCTGGGGGTAATTGACATGAAAAGGTTTGAGAACCATTGATATGTCTTTCAGGAAAATGCAATGTGACATAGCTCTGTTTACAAAATGCTTCCAACTGTATATACTTTCCATTTTTTCAACTGTTATATATATATATTTTGACACTTGCTTTGACAATGTCAATAAAGCTCATTTGATTAGATTTAATTGCACGCACACTCCCAGTAGGCCAAGGAAGAAAGTCTGCCCTTTTTCCGTTTTTCTTGAACCGTGGGTTTGTACAATGTGTTCTGTCAGACATGGTGAGAGATGTCCAGAGTGTCATCAGCGACTACTTTAGAGACCAGGATCCCAGAGTCCGCACAGCAGCCATCAAAGCCATGGTAACATGCACGCACGACACACACACACACACACACACGCACGCACGCACGCACGCACGCACGCACGCACGCACGCACGCACGCACGCACGCACGCACGCAATACGCATCTGCACTAGTCAAGAGATCTCTCCAAAGTCTTAACTACCAGGCTTCCTTTCACACTCAAATAATATTTACATCGATCAGCTGCTCAGAATGCACCACGCGCTGCTGAATGTAATGTACGTGTTGGTGTGCTGGTGTCGTGACTCATGTGCACTGCTGCGCAGACAGTAAATAGCAGATCTGCAAGCTCACAGCGTGTCACGAATGCTACCCGCTGTGAGCTTGTATATCTCCCATTTGCTGCACAAAACACCATGCGCAACTATAAGTCTGTTGTGCTCGATTCTATTTTCCCCTGCTATTCTGACTTAAAAGTAGCACAAATTGAATTTACCACTGAAGTTTCGCCATATGGATCATGGCAGCGTCCAAAAGATGAAACTACAGGAATAATGGAAGTCTAAATCGAAAGCTGATTACTGTTGATTTCTGTTGTTGTTCTCAGCTCCAGGTGCACGAGAGAGGAATGAAGATCAGTCAGATCGTCTATGAGCAGGTAACTGTAGTCTTTCACATACACACTGCTCTATACTTGTAGTTCACTCCTTCACATACACACTGCTCTAACTGTAGTTCACTCCTTCACATACACACTGCTCTATACTTGTAGTTCACTCCTTCACATACACACTGCTCTAACTGTAGTTCACTCCTTCACATACACACTGCTCTATACTTTCTTACATACTTTACATACTTACATACTTTATCCTTTATTTACCCAGGGTAGTAGCTGAGCACAAAGTGCTCATTTTCAGCAAGGCCCTGCACATAAAGACACACAGACAGACAGACACACACATTAAAACCTGGGAGCTGACCAGTACAACCTCAGTCTTATACTGTTGGCCACTCAGCAGCTCCACTGGAGCAGTTGGGGGTTCCTCAGTGGCTTGCTCAAGGGCACTTCAGCGGTGTTGGGCGAGTTATGACCAATCACTTCCCGACCCAGATTTATTCCTGCCCTGAATTTCTGATTCAGCTGCCCTATACCGAGCTAGTAGCTACCAGCTGAGCTAAAGTTTGAACAAGGTTTTTAAATGAGAATGGTAACAAATTAATATAATGTGCGTGTGTCCGTGCAGGCCTGCAGGCTACTGAAGGACGACTATGAACAGGTGCGTTCCGCAGCAGTACAGATGGTGTGGGTGCTCAGCCAACTCTACCCAGAAAGGTAAGTCGACTAGTGACATCTGAGCAGTTTTATTTGTAACGACTAATGCCCTAAACCATAAGAAAACGGTGCAAAAGAAACATTATAAAAGGATATTTGCATTAATTTGGAATACAACTAAAGATGGATTGTAACCACTACAAGACAATAAAGAAATATAGAACATTAAAAGAAAACCGGAAGTATAAAGGTTCCACAGGTTCATAAAACAGAGGTTGTTTTGACAGACACAACATCTCTTAATGAAAACCACATTTCTGTTTCCTGGACGACATCGTCCCATGTTGTCCCGCCTCTGCCGTGTGCTGATTGGTGCCTCGTTGTTATGCCCTGTCCAATCAGCATCGTACCCATCCCGTCGTCCAATGAGGAGATCCGTATGGTGGACGACTCTTTTGCGAAGATCAGTCACATGGTCAGCGACGGCTCCTGGATGGTCCGAGTGCAGGCGGCCAAGACTCTGGTGAGGAGACCAAACACACACACACACACACACACACACACACACACACACGCATACACATGCACACGCACGCACACACACACACAAGTGCTGCACGATTCTTGCTCAAACATGAAGGTGAATCTCCACAAGAATTGAGATCACGATTCACGATTTCCATTAAAATATTTATTCAAAAAACAAACAAAAACATTATTTTAACTAAAATGGATTGGACAGTGCTGCGTGATTCTTCACATAATTAGATTGCATACAGTAGGTGAATCTAGATGTCTTTTTTTGATTAATTAAAGCACACGCACGCACGCACATACAGTGTACACACACACACACACACACACACACACACACACACACACACACACACACACACACACACACACACACACACACACACACACACACACACTCATTACTGGACTGGTACAGCTATAGACAAATCCATGGAGGGGTGTCCATTAAGTGCAGCTTGACACCTCAGCATTGATTGCCTACACCTGGCCTACAGGCCACCGCTCCACAGATTCGTCTATACTTGATTAAAAAAAAAAGAAGGTTAAACCAAGGGGGGTGTGTGTGTGTGTGTTTGTGTGTGTGTGTGTGTGTGTGTGTGCGCAGGGCTCCATGACGCAAGTTAGTCCTCATTTCCTGGAGCAGACCCTGGACAAGAAGCTGATGTCTGACCTCAGAGTGAGTACACACACACACACACACACACACACACACACACACACACACACACACACACACACACGTGATAACGTATGATAGCAGCATCACCTCTCAAACACTAGCCATGTGTTGTATGGAGAATAATTATGTTGCTACCTTCAGGAAGGAGACATGGTGTCCCAGCAACAATAAGGTCAGACTGAAGAGGACTTTTGTCCATCAGTCGACTTTGAGGCTTAATCAGGAGTTTGGCGTGCAGGATTAGACTCAGCTGTGGACAATTCATGTTTTTATGTATGTAATTATTTTGTTTTGTCAAATGTGATATTTACATACAAGGCCGCTGGGCACAAGACACATTTCAGTGTGACCATCTCAGAATAAAGTATCGTAGCGTAGCGTAACATAGCGTAGCGTACACGTCAATAACATCAACGGTAGTGCTGGAATTTGCGATTTAATTACGTCAATAACGTTAACGGGAGTCTATGGGTTAAACGTCTCCACCCGGACCGTTCATTGGTTGTTTATGAATCACGTGACTCTCCACAGAGGAAGCGCACGGCCCACGAGCGAGCCAAGGAGCTGTACACGTCGGGAGAGTTCTCGTCGGGCAGGAAGTGGGCCGACGACGCGCCCAAGGAGAGGGTGGACACCAACAACGTTAACCTGATGGCCTCGGGGGCCTGCGGAGCCTTCGTCCACGGCCTGGAGGACGAGATGTACGGTACGATATGTTCTGTCTAAAGGCCTGTTCATAGTCCAGTTTAAGATGTACGGTATGATATGTTCTGTCTAAAGGCCTGTTTATAGTCCAGTTTTAGATGTGCGGTACGATATGTTCCGTCTAAAGGCCTGTTTATAGTCCAGTTTTAGATGTACGGTATGATATGTTCTGTCTAAAGGCCTGTTTATAGTCCAGTTTTAGATGTACGGTACGATATGTTCTGTCTAAAGGCCTGTTTATAGTCCAGTTTTAGATGTACGGTATGATATGTTCTGTCTAAAGGCCTGTTTATAGTCCAGTTTTAGATGTACGGTACGATATGTTCTGTCTAAAGGCCTGTTTATAGTCCAGTTTTAGATGTACGGTACGATATGTTCTGTCTAAAGGCCTGTTTATAGTCCAGTTTTAGATGTACGGTATGATATGTTTTGTCTAAAGGCCTGTTTATAGTCCAGTTTTAGATGTACGGTACGATATGTTCTGTCTAAAGGCCTGTTTATAGTCCAGTTTTAGATGTACGGTACGATATGTTCTGTCTAAAGGCCTGTTCATAGTCCAGTTTTAGATGTACGGTACGATATGTTTTGTCTAAAGGCCTGTTTATAGTCCAGTTTTAGATGTACGGTACGATATGTTCTGTCTAAAGGCCTGTTTATAGTCCAGTTTTAGATGTACGGTACGATATGTTCCGTCTAAAGGCCTGTTTATAGTCCAGTTTTAGATGTACGGTACGATATGTTCCGTCTAAAGGCCTGTTTATAGTCCAGTTTTAGATGTACGGTACGATATGTTCTGTCTAAAGGCCTGTTCATAGTCCAGTTTTAGATGTACGGTATGATATGTTCTGTCTAAAGGCCTGTTCATAGTCCAGTTTTAGATGTACGGTATGATATGTTCTGTCTAAAGGCCTGTTTATAGTCCAGTTTTAGATGTACGGTACGATATGTTCCGTCTAAAGGCCTGTTTATAGTCCAGTTTTAGGTGTATGGTGAGATATGTGTTTGTCTAAAGGCCTGTTGATAGTCCAGTTTTAGGTGTATGGTGAGATATGTGTTTTGTCTAAAGGCCTGTTCATATAGTCAGGGAATATTATCGGAATAATGGGAATACATTTCTTACCAAGAATCTTCTTCACCAATGCGTTTGTAAGGGTGTCTACTAACATATCCTAGCCTGATTATCAGACTGTAGCTTTCTTGAAGCTTCAGTCTGACATTGTCTCTTGTCTGAGCGATTTCAAGAGGGAGGGGATTAGAATTTCCCCTCGACCAATAGCCATTTTTGTTGTTTTTCCCTCCTTCCTCTGTGTGTTGCGCTGTGTGATGACGCTGAAAACGGGTCTTGGCGCTGATTGGTTGTTCGTTAGACCCACCCCCACCATACCGATTCTCATTGGATAATAAATTTTTTGTACCGAAGAAATTATAGGTTCACAGTGAGTGACAGTGCAACACCAGACCAAGAGACGCAGTCAACTCAGAGAGAGGGGGCGGGGTCTTTGGGCTGGATCCAGGCTAAACATATCCCGCATTGGTTTCTATTCAACCACCCTAGGGGAATCTTTGTTGTTTTTTCTCGTAGAGGTTCGTATCGCGGCCGTAGAAGCCCTGTGCCTGCTGACTGTTAACTTGTGTTGCCCTCTATTGTAAACTTTACGACAGTTCTATATAGTTTCCTTACGGCAACACACACTAGGATATATACGCATGCGCAGTGGGCGCAGGTATTCAGATGTGAAATGTGGAGGGAGCAGTATACGGAAAATAAAGTGATCTACAAATGTATAAACGTCGTGTTTATTAACCCATTCTGACCTGAGATCAGATTCTGAAAATGTCTTCTACATCCTGACAGTTTTCATTCTGACCTGAGATCAGATTCTAAAAATGTCTTCTATGTCAGTCGCTCTTCGATTTTTCAAAAATAGCAGACCTACAAGCTCGTAGCGCGCCACTCGGTGGCGCGCTATGAGCTTGTAGATCTGCTATTTTCCAATAGCTAAAGCGCGACATGACGCTAACACCAAAATGGGTGATCAACATGCTGACTTCATGTGTTTGTTGTGTAGAGGTCCGCATCGCGGCCGTAGATGCCCTGTGCCTGCTGGCGTGCTCGTCGGACGGCTTCGCCGAGAAATGCCTGGACTTCCTGGTGGACATGTTCAACGACGAGATCGAGGAGGTCCGTCTGCAGTCCATCCACGCTCTGAGGGAGATCTCCACACACATCACTCTACGAGAAGACCAACTGGACACTGTCCTGGCTGTGTTGGAGGTAAGACCACACACACACACACACACACACACACACACACACTGAGGGACATCTCCACACACATCACTCTACGAGAAGACCAACTGGACACTGTCCTGGCTGTGTTGGAGGTAAGACCACACACACACACTGAGGGACATCTCCACACACATCACTCTACGAGAAGACCAACTGGACACTGTCCTGGCTGTGTTGGAGGTAAGACCACACACACACACTGAGGGACATCTCCACACACATCACTCTACGAGAAGACCAACTGGACACTGTCCTGGCTGTGTTGGAGGTAAGACCACACACAAAGGAAATAGAGCATGCACCTCCACTCTAGCCCAGGTGCTAGACAAAAGGCAGTACAAGAGGAAAAATAGAGTCTGCAACACTGGTATGAAAAACTCAGCTCCACTGGTTTATTTGACTCAACGTTTCGATCCCTTAGGATCTTCTTCAGGAATAGTGTGACAGGGAATGGGTGTGCACCTATATACATATATGGGTGGTGACCAATGCCACCTAAGCCCAAACCAATAATAATAATAAACATGACGGGTTTAAATATACACAAATACAAAAATACAACGGGTACAGAATGTGTACACAATATGCAATATTTAAGCACAATAATACACATTGATTTCAGGATAGGACACAAAAAGATTGTCATGGATAACAAAAATCTAATTTGAAATTCCAGATGACTCATTTATTAATTGTTTGGTGTTGAAAATAAAAAAGATAAAGTCCCAAAGCTCCTAGTGAGGAAGCTGAGACCATTACTTTAATTATCACCAATTGTGTCCGATGCTGAGAACAAATGAGGATGAGGACTAGTAGTTCTTCAGGAGGGGCACTCCATCAGAGTACATCATCCGACAACCTACAGATAAGGAAGAGAACATGTGAGATACAAATAGTACAACAGGTGAGTGCCTAAACATAATAAAGTGTGGGGCATGCACACTGTACTACTGCAAGAGTTTAAATCAAGTTAAAAACCCTCAAGGAAAAAGGGGGATAAATTCACCACAAATGTACTCAAAGGTATACTGGATTGAGAGACTCATAATAAATGTACAATTATAGGAATGGTCTGATGTCGAAAGACTCATTCAAGCCCTTATTAACAGTATTGAGGGTTGACATCCAAAAAGTTTCACGCTGAAGGAGTAGAACATCAATGTCTCCACCCCTAGGTGGCAGTTGGACCCTTTCAATACCAATATACCTCAAGGAGGAAATACAATGTTGGGCTTGGTGGAAATGTAGGGCTACAGGATTTTTGAAATTTCTGTTTCTTATGTCACTCCTATGTTCTGAAATTCTGGTTTTAAGGGGTCTTAGAGTTTTGCCTATGTAGGCAAGCCCACACACACACTTAAGCATATAGACCACATTATTTGTCGTACAGCTGATAATGCCCTTGACTTTGAGAACACACACACACACACACACACACACACACACACACACACACACAGGCTCATGGAGGCCCTCCATGAGCTCCTGTGTTAATAACATGTGTCTGTAATCTCCAGGACTCGTCCCGGGACATCAGGGAGGCCCTCCATGAGCTCCTGTGCTACACCAACGTCTCCACTAAAGAGTGCATCCAGCTGGCCCTGCTGGAGCTGCTCAAGAACCTCACCAAGTACCCCACCGACCGCAACTCGGTCTGGAAGTAAGTACCCCACCGACAGCAACTCTGTCTGGAAGTGAGTGTGTGTTGTTGACACATGTCTGTGTGTGTGAAGGCAGCCAATCAGGACCAGGTTGCTAGTGTTTAGACCAGGGGGGCAGTCAGACAGATATTTTGTGAAGCCACTAAGGAAATCGGGACTTCCTGAAAGTTCATATGATGGCCTGTTGTGGCGCTGTCATTGGGCCCAAAAAACCCCCATATCTCCATAGAGGTCCATGTATTTGGGCCCAACTTCACCTAGACTGTATTACCTTAACCCATTCTGACCTGAGATCAGATTCATACGAGGTTTCCGCCGGACACACACTGGTCTGATGAACCCATTCTAACCTGAGATCAGATTCTAAAAATGTCAGTCGCTCTTCGATTTTTCAAAAATAGCAGACCTACAAGCTCGTATCGCGCCACTCGGTGGCGCGATATGAGCTTGTAGACACCAAAATGGGTGCCCGGTCACAATGGGTTAATAATAAACATGGTCATGAATACTTTCTGCTTCCAGTCACTAGTTTAAAGTCTAATTTCTCATGTCATAATATTATTTTTGGAAAATTATGGTCCCATTTATTTAAAAAAAATGACCATAAAGTCACGTATGTTCTGAGGGGCGTGGATACCGTTACAGTCTATGATCGGGAGCCACCCCCCGTTCGAGTCAAAATAAAAACCAACGAAGAAGAAGGGGGGAAGTCCCGCCTCGTTGTCTGGGCCAGCCAATGGCCAGCTGGGCCCAAACGGATCTAGAAAGATGGTGATTTACAATTCAAGGACTGACTGGCTTCATCTTACGTCCATATCAGACCCGGGGAACGCTTTGTCCATATTGTTTTTTACAGTCTATGGTTTAGAGTCGTCTTTAAGGTCGTCAGTAGTCGTGCGTGCACCTGGCAAAAATGTGAGTATCTTCTCCACCAATGTGATTGTTCTCCAGGTGCCTGAAGTTTGTGGGAGAGCGTCACCCCACCCTGGTCCTGCCTCTGGTCCCAGAGCTGCTCAGTACGCACCCCTACTTCGATACGCCCGAGCCTGACATGGACGACCCAGCCTGTATCCTACACACTAACTAAAACGCTTATTTTTGACGGGCCCTAGCCCCTCCAATGCATGCATGGCTTTTGAAGATTACGTCATATGGCAGCCAAGTCTATGGGATTTTATTTATAATGATTGTTTAGAGCACTTCTGATTTAAATCGTTCGGCAGCCAAGTCTATAGACATAGGGCTCCATTTTCGTCACCGATAATCCCTAAACCTCTTTGCCTTTTTGGAAAACATTTTTGAATAGTTCAACTAGCCAATCTACATTGACACGTTGTGAGCTTGTAGACTGGCCATTTTAACTATTCAAAAATGTTTTGCAAAATATTTAATAAAGGCAAAGAAGTTTAGGGATAAGGGGTTTAGCGGTGACGAAAATGGAGCCCATAGGGCCCTATTTTCGTCCATGCTTTTTTATTATTTTGAAGAAAAAAAATTGAGTAGTTCAAATAGCCGATCTACAAGCTCACAACATGTCAATTTCGATCGGCTTGTAAATCAGCGGTTCCCAAACCTTTTTGGCCATGCAACCCCTGTTACCTCCTGACCTAGCTGACACCCCCCCCCCCCCCACACACACACACACACACACATGGAAATATAAATCGCATAAGCTATATAGATACATACATTTCCTATTTATCCACATATATGAACCAACGGCAGCATAGGCTATATGCTGCATGTACTGTACTTGCCATATATTGCCATGATATGTTAATATATTTTAAATCAAACCACCTTTTAGCCTTTTCATGTCTCCCCCTAGAGGGCGCCCGTGCACCACAAGGGGTGCACAACACGCACCACAGTTTGGGAACCACTGGGCTAGTTGAACAATTTTAAAATGTTTTCAAAATATAGTAAAGACCAAAAAAATAAGGCAAAGAAGTTCATGGATAAGGAGTATAGCATGGCGATTATAGGGCCCTTAGTCTATTTTCAAGTCTCTGGTTTACCCGAAGACCCCTCGTAGGGAGTCGCACCTTTTGATGACCGGTGGTATTGCATTGCATATTCCATATTCTGGTGGCATAGCGGTAAAGGGGCGGCTGTGGCTCAGGAGGTAGAGCAGGACGTCCAATGATCCGTGGGTCGGCGGTTCGAGTCCCGGCTCCTCCTCCTGTCCACATGTCAAAGTGTCCAGACGGTGTGAGCTTTGCCACCGTCGGTGTGTGAATTGTGAGGACGCTGCATGGCGTCGACTGTTCGCCGCTTCACCTCCCAATGTATGAATGAATGAACCATTGTAAAGGCAAGGCAAGGCAATTCTATTCATATAGCACCTTTCATACACAAGGCAATTCAAAGTGTACAGAGTAAAGTACAGAATAAAAACAAATGCAGAGTGCAACAGTGCACTTTAAAATGAATACAGATTATAATAGATACAATTAAAATAAGATATAGGAGCATATAAATTACAACAAATACCACCTTTAATAGAAACAGAAAATAGAAACAGAAAACACAGCTAATTTAAAGTCCAGGCAAGCGCTCTGAGCAAGCGCTATAAAAATGCAATCCAATATTATTAATATTAGGAATTCATCCCCATGTTTGTGCCCAATCTGGGTGGGCAATGAGATGAGTGGAGGAGCTCCGTTATGTGGAACCTTCCTTGACCCGTGCCCTGTGGGATCCCAGACATTGCGGTGTTGGTGCTGGTGTTCAACGCAGCCAAGTCCTGTCCCACCATGCCCGCCCTGTTCTCTGACCACACCTTCAGACACTACGCCTACCTCCGAGACAGCCTGAGTCACCTGGTACCCCCCCTGAGGGTGAGGACACACACACACACACACACACACACACACACACACACACACCGTCTCACCTGGTACCCCCACTAAGGGTGAGGACACACACACACACCGTCTCACCTGGTACCCCCACTGAGGGTGAGGACACACACACACACACACACACACACACACACACACACACACACACACACACACACACATACCGTCTCACCTGGTACCCCCTCTGAGGGTGATAAAGGGCCATGAATGCTTAATCCATTTAGGCCGGGGTGCATACTTAGTTTAGACTAGTCATTGGTTAGACATGGGTTAAGGTTATAGGTTTAGGTGTGCTGCCCCGTGGGAGGTTAGGGTTAGACTAGTCATTGGTTAGACATGGGTTAAGGTTATAGGTTTAGGTGTGATGCCCCGTGGGATGTTAGGTTTAGGGTGAGGGTTTGAGACAGGTTGTAGTTGCGAACGCAGTGAGCCACTTACTATGACAGCAGGGGCTGAGTGTCTGTGTGTGTGTGTGTCACGCTGTTATGTCACGCTGTTACACCACCGGCCCGCCACCAGAGGGCGCAGCTGTGGCACGCACGCACGCACACACACACACACACACACACACACACACACACACAGGGCGCAGCTGTAGCACACACACACACAACCACACACACACGAGCTGCGTTCGCTTCACGCGTTTGCGCGTCTTACTTGTTGTAGGACTAATGACTGGTCTAACCAGTGACAAGTCTAAACCAAAAACCGTCTAAACTAAGTACTGCACCCTTTAGGCCTGACCTCAACATTTAAAAAAGATATTCTAAATCCTTCAGTTTTCTGAAATAAATATTTTCACGATTTTTTTCAAAAATAGCAGACCTACAAGCTCGTAGCGCGCCACTCGGTGGCGCGCTATGAGCTTGTAGATCTGCTATTTTTCAATAGCTAAATTATAACATGATGTTTAAAACACCAAAAGGGGTTTTTGATTTGATTGATTGAAATATTTATTAACAGTTTGTAGAATTTACAGTACATTTTAAGCACAAACTCAATACAAATACTGTTAACTGTGAGTGGACGACCCAATTAAGCATTACACTTGTTTACAACAGGGTCCACATTGTTCAATTCATCAAAACATTTAGAGACATACAAATAGACACTTCTATGTAGCTAAAGAACAGAACAGGAATTCATCATATAGGAAGCAAAAAGGGAAAAGATATATATACAGTGAGGGGAAATGGGGTGGGGGGTGGGGATTCAGATTTTACAGAGGCCAGTTTCGAATTGCAGCCATCCATAGGTGCCCTTTGAGAGCGGTTTTGAAGGAGTCAAGGGATTCACATGTCTTAATGACTGTTGGTAGGGCGTTCCACATTTTGGTGGCATAGGAGCGAAAATAATTTAGTCCCTTGTTTGTGCCGAATCTGGGTTGTACATGGTTTGTTGCACTCCCTCTGGTGTTGTGGGTGTGGACTTCGTTTACATTAAGGAAGTATTTAGACAGGTACATGGGTATCTTGGTGGTGTATCGAATCTTGTGGACCAGACCCATTGCAAGATGCTGTACTCTGTCGTCGACCCTAAGCCATCCCAGCCTGTCAAAGTGGGCAGGGGTGAGGTGGGTTCGGGGGGTGAGGCCAAGTAGGAGCCTGACCAGTTTGTTTTGGGAGGTCTGGAGCCTTGTTTTAAGGGCCTTTGAGGTGCTGTGGTACCAAGAGGTGGATGCATAGTCAAAGAAACCTTGTACGAGGGCTCCTGTTAAGGTCTTCAAGGTGTTTTTGCTGACCAGTGAGGAGATCCTGTAAAGGAATCTTGTTCTTTGATTGACTTTTTTGATTACGTTGGTGGCCATCTTATCACCGGAAAGATTGGCCTCCAGGATGGAACCTAGGTAGGTAATTTGATCTTTTCGTGTGATAATATTGTCACCCACTCTAACCAAGAAGCCATCTGCCTTGCTGAGATTACTATTTGATCCGAAGAGGATGGATTCAGATTTTCCCAGGTGTAAGGATAGTTTATCAGCGAGCCAGGTGCAGATTCTACCGAGTTCAGAGCTGAGGGTCTTTTCAACCTGCAGTTTGTTCCTGTCCGAGACCAGCAGTGCTGAGTCATCTGCGAACAGGAACAAGTTGCAGTCACAAGCTGAAGTCATGTCGTTAACATATATTAGGAACAGTAAAGGCCCTAGTATGCTTCCTTGTGGGACGCCACAGCTCACTGGGAGGGGAGGGGACAGTGTTCCGTTCACCTCCACCATCTGTTCTCTCCCCTCCAGGTAGGATTGCATCCAGCTCACTGATGTGCTATCAAAACCAATAGCTTTAAGCTTGTTAACCAGTATGGAGTGGTTCACGGTGTCAAAAGCCTTTTGGAGGTCCAGCATGACCATGCCGCAATATTTTCCAGCGTCCACCTCGTGTTTGATGTGGTCGCTCAAATAGAGGAGGCATGTGTCAGTGTAGTGGGATGTTCTGAAACCAGATTGGAACTCGTACAGCAATTTATTAGTGGCAAGATACTTTTCAACCTGTTCATAGACTATTTTTTCCATCACTTTCGAGATGGAGCTTAGAATAGAAATAGGGCGGTAGTTGCCGGGTTCCCGCCCCAAAATGGGTTAATCCTAAACTCGAAGCTGAATGTTTTCCCATTTGTTCAGTATGTTCAAACCAGAGTGTAGAGTAAGAGAGTGTTGACACGCTTTGATCTCGTCGTAAAGCGGGTGCCTATGGGCGATAGTTCCAAACATTGCTCCTATATGGCTGGAACTATCCCATTGAGATAGAATGAGCACTTCCGCATTCCATTGTTACAATGGGAGTCAACACTAGTGTCGCCACTCTCTTATTATATTATTTCAAATCAGAGATTTTTAGAGAAAGTGCTGTCATCGAAGGGGCAGAAAACAGCACTCGAGTGCTGTTCATGCAGCCTGGAGAGTGACAAGCTGGATTTTGAAATGTATTGTTTTTTCAACGAGGGCGGCGCAAATATCAGGAATTTTAGGAATGTGTGCAAACTGTTTTAAAGTATTGCACAGTGACAACTAAAATAAAGCAATTTAAGATCATTAAAGCTGGGCTTGTTGCCTGAGTCCAGTCAGTGCATTCTGCCAACTTCTGGTCAAGGACATTTTCACTCTTCGCATTTGGAGGCCAAAAAAGAAAAATCTGAATATTCTTCCCTCGTTTGATATAATTGAAAATGCGCTGGTTCAAATGTTCAGCAGTGATTCTAAGTGTCGTCTCTCCTTCCTCCTACAGTTACCGGGCAGACAGCAGGTGTGTGGTTTAGACTCGGTGGACGCCAGCAGTGAGTCCGGCTCTGTGGAGTCGGCCCAGCTTTTCCTCCAGCAGAGCCTGAACCGGGTCAGCACCATCCAAAACCTGGAGGCGCCCGGAGCACAGGAGCTGCTCGACTTCACCATACGGTACGCACGCACGCAGGGGCGGCCTTAATGATCGCGAGGCCCCGTTCATGAAGTCGTCATAATTCATAATTATTCATAATTCATAGTTTAAAAAATATATAAAATTATTATTTTTTTTTTATTTTATTATCGGACTTCAAAGCATGAACAGCATACACAGCCAAGTGTATGCTTTCTTACCTTTATTTGTAGTTGTTATGTCCCCACCAAAGAGGTTCAGGTGTTATTTTGTGCAAAAGTGCATTATTGGCATTATTATTGCATTATTTCCCCTACCATAAGCCCTCAATGGGGGTTCGGTTTTTGTGCTAATTCGCTTAGTTCCATCGAAATAAGTAGTAAAGTGTGCCCCTTGGGATTTACATTATGAAAAGAGGATATATACAAAAAATATAGATTTTTGAGCGATGGAATTAAGCGAATTAGCATAACACCCCATAACCCCATTCAATTCAATGCAATTCATTGAGGGCTTATGGTAGGGGAAATAGCCAATAATGCGCTTTTGCACAAAATAACACCTGGACCTCTTTGGTGGGGACGTAACAACTACAAAGAAAGGTAAGAAAGCCTTCTAGCATAGAATTCTCATTTAAGTGTTTGGTTTTATATGATCTTCACTACTAATTACTACTTAACAGAACACTGAGCTGCAGTTTGATCAATGAAGTGAAAACCATCACTTCTCACAGATTGAGGCCCATGGATATGAGCATAAGTCATTATACCATGTTCCAGGGTCAGTACATAGGCGGACACATAGGTGAACACGGACATTGCTGTTCCTTGGAGTAGCTCATTGCTCAACACAAGTATAATTAAAGGCATTTGAAATGACATAAAAATGTTAATTTTCAGGATTCAAATTAAAAAATAGCAAAAAAATTGAAGATTTCAATTCGACCAAAAATAGCAGATCTACAAGCTCAAAACGCGTCGCAGCGGCAGTGCTTGTAGATCTGCTATTTTTGCTACGACAGCAATGTGCCTCTCTGGAGTGAGTGTGGAAATATAGTGGCCCTCTCCGTCGTCAAAGTTGGCCCATCCCTGCTCTAAAACAGTGAAAGATATTATTCCATTGCAGTGCTGGATTGGCGGAGGGTGGAGCCAGAGGCAATCGGAGGAAGGGACTAGGCATGTAACGATTCACATGGCTGGTTTTGGCACAATGCCTTCATAGATGGCATTAAGGAAGTACAAAACCTAAAATCTCAAACACAGGTTGTGCAACCCCCCCCCCCCCCCCATACAAAGGGAAGCTAGAGGTGACCACAGTTTATCTGTAGGTTCTACATCTGTCCAAAGTTACACAACCCTCACACGAATGTCCATTATGGAGAACCAACACCAAGTTACACAATGAACGTGAAAAGATGATAATCAATAAGGAGTTTTAATCAAACAATGTGTGAATGAATGCATGCGTGCGCATGTGCATTCATTCATGTGTGATTCCACGAGGAATGAATCTTACCTCAGTCCCTCAGTAGCATGCTGTATGGGTTGAGCAGAGAGTTGGGCAAAGTAATTATGTACAGTAGCACTGGATAATGTAATGTTTTGTATCATCAAGTGATTTATTATGTATCACCAACAATGCACGCACGCACACATGTGTATGCATGCACGCCGTTTTTTATTCAGTGCAAGTTTAAATCTTTCATAATTTATTTTGGTTTTATTTTATTGTGTGTGTGTGTGTGTGTGTGTGTGTGTGTGGGGGGGGGGGGGGGGGGGGGGGGGGGAGTAGGGGGTTGGAAGTACATCAGGACACCTCCCTAAATCTCTCTGCTGGTCCTGAGGCTCTACATTGTAACTTCATGCTAGTTCTAGTGAACTTGAGTGGGTTTACAGGGTTCCCCAAAACCTTGAAAAAAACAACAACATTTGAAACGTTTGTTTTCTTTTAATCAAGCCCTTTCCCTTAATTGTCCTTCTCCCATAACCAATCCACCAGCCGCCCGCTTTCTATTGGAGAGAATGGCTGCCATCTGTTCTTATCACAACGCACTCCATCTCTCTTTCTCACCTTCTTTTTCATGTCTGGCTCGGCATAAATATCTAATTCCATAGAAGTATGAGAGCCTTGAGCCATGAGTACAAATAAATAGTAACTACGTTGTATGAACTATATAACCATAACTAGCTTAGCAAAAATATCACCATGTCAGCCTGTGGCTGGTTTTGGCACAATGCCTTCATAGATGGCATTAAGGATGTACTAAACCTAAATTCTCAAACACAGGTTGTGAAACCCCCCTTCCCCGGTACAAAGGGAAGCTAGAGGTGACCACAGTTTATCTGTATCTTCAACATCTGTCCAAAGTTACACAACCCTCACACCAATGTCCATTATGGAGAACCAACACCAAGTTACAAAGTTACACAATGAACGTGAAATGATGATAATCAATAAGGAGTTTTAATCAAACAATGTGTGAATGATTGCATGCGTGCGCATGTGCATTTATTCATGTGTGATGGGGTAGGGGGTTGGAAGTACATCAGGACACCTCCCAAAACATCTCCTCATGGTTCTGAGGCTCTAACATTAACTTCATGCTAGTTCTAGTGAACTTGAGTGGGTTTACAGGGTTCCCCAAAACCTTGAAACAAAACATTTGAAACATTTGTTTTCTTTTAATCGAGCCCTTTCCCTTAATTGTCCTTCTTCCATAACCAATCCACCAGCCGCCCGCTTTCTATTAGAGAGAATTGCTGCCATCTGTTCTTATCACAACGCAGCTGCAACTTAGACTGCACTTTCATAGTAGTAAATTAATGGTCCTATAAGTATTCAATCAATCAATCAATCAGCAACTAAAGTTGTCAAATAATTGTAGTGGAGTAAAAAGTATTTGCCTCTGAGGTACAAGTGAAGTAGAAGTTTAAAGTATCAACAAATGTACAGTAGTGAGTGTGTGACAGTGTGAGGAATATTGCAGATGGTCAGATTGCCAAAACAGAAACACTATAAAATATAGCCTACTGTATATTTTCAATGTTTTTGTTTACTTGATTTTTATAGAAACACTGAATCACGTTCAAGGTATTAAATACAGCTGTGGAAAGTAACTAATGTACAGTATTGTACTTAAATCTGGTTATGTACATCATCTACCTCAATACTTCACTAATATACAATTAAATCTGGTGCTGTACATTATCATTATACATCAACACATACAATTCAGCAGACAAAGCATCTTACTGAACACTCTGAGACAGTCTTTGAGGGGTGCTAGCCCCTCCTATGCCCAGCTTTCCAGGTTTGGGTGAACACAAACATTGGCTTGTGATTGGCTGATCACCCCATATAGCAATGCTTTGATTGGCTGAGCAAAGTACATATTGAGGGCAGAAAAGCGAAGACGGAAAAGTGAGGACGCAAATTGTGTTGGCCGCCATGAGGATGTCTGATTGATAAGAGCGCCCCTCACTTCACACAGGTGTGATTTATTTTTTAGATGCTGGCTTGAAACCTCTCAAACAACTCGTCTTCTTTAACCCATTCTGACCTGAGATCAGATTGAAACCTTGAAACCTCTCAAACAACTCGTCTTCTTTAACCCATTCTGACCTGAGATCAGATTGAAACCTCGAAACCTCTCAAACAACTCGTCTTCTTTAACCCATTCTGACCTGAGATCAGATTCTAATAATGTCTTCTACACCCTTACAGTTTTCTGAAAAAGCTATGTTTCTATGTCAGTCGTTCAGTCGTTCAGTCATTTTTCACTCGGTGGCTCGCTATGAGCTTGTAGATCTGCTATTTTTCAATAGCTAAAGTATAACATAGTGCTAACACCAAAAGGGGTTCCCGCCAAAAATGGGTTAAAGCAATGTACACAATTTAAGGAAATACGAGTCAATCAATAAATAGTGAATATATACATAAGCTTAAGCAACAAAATATAGTTTATTGTTTTATCAACGTGGTACTGAACAGATCAGTGCAATTTTGTAGCAACAATTATAGGAATAAATTCAGGATAGGTAGCCTATAAAGGACCTTCTGTATTAAAAAAACAATACTTACAAACTGCACAATACTTCAGAACAGTGAAATGTACATTGTGGTGCGCGATTAAAAAGCTGTACATTTGCGTTATTTTTTTTCTATAATTAATAAATTTGAAATGAATCAGTAAAAATCCCTGCCCTAAATAAAGAGATATTTTTTGGAGGTGAACTATCCCTTTAAAGGCATATTCAGTGATTTCGCTCAAAAAACCTTAGGTTTCGTTTTTGGCTGTGGGACCCAGCCTTTCGTCCAATCAGGATAGAGAGTCAAAAACGAAACCTAAGGTTTTTTGACCCCCAGGGGTTAACTGGGGACAGGGAGGAACTCCTTATATGGCCAGCACACTCTATAGTAGGGAGGATTATCACAACAAAACAAAAAAATAAGTGATATTTGAATTGAGTGAAATCACTGAATATACCTTTAAGATCTTTCAACCTGCTCTGTTTATCTTGGCCATGCCGTTCTGGCTGAACATCTGAACAACAGTATTCGTGAATATTCATACATTTTAAACATATTCATGAATATTCATACACTAAACACATTACTCCAGAAATATATATTTTTTTTCAAAAAGATCAAAAATAGCATATGTACAAACTCAAAACAAGCTCTCTGAGCTTAGAGCGGTTCTTTTATAGGGACTCAAGTAGTTAAAGGTATATTCAGTGATTTCACTCAAAAAACCTTAGGTTTCGTTTTTGGCTGTGGGACCCAGCCTTTCGTCCAATCAGGATAGAGAGTCAAAAACGAAACCTAAGGTTTTTTGACCCCCAGGGGTTAACTGGGGACAGGGAGGAACTCCTTATATGGCCAGCACACTCTATAGTAGGGAGGATTATCACAACGAAAAAAAAAAAAAAGTGATATTTGAATTAAGTGAAATCACTGAATATACCTTTAAAGTTGTTCCCAACCTGTTGGTCAGGATCCCCTGGGTCCTACCGTCCACAGATGAATGAATTAATGAATGCATTTTATTTGTATAGCACCTTTCCAAACATATAGTTACAATGTGCTTTACAGACAGGTTATAAAACAGTAATCATAAAAACATAAAAACAACAAAGCATCAAAACATCAGAGACAATAAAACATAAAGAAAAGAACAGGTCAATAAAACAATTTAAAAACAATATTAGGAAAAACACTTGGCATACAGATGTGTTTTTAAAAGCGTTTTAAAAGAAGGCACTGATTCTGCTAATCTAAGGGCCAAGGCCAGGGAGTTCCAGAGCAAAGGTGCCCCAGCCGCAGATGACAGCAAATTGAAAAATACCAATAAAATAATTACAAAAAAAGCACTTACTGCATCAAAACTAATGCAACAAACTATACTATAGATAGGAGCCAAAAAGGAAGCACGCACATCTCCAGAAATTCTACAGGTGCTGAACAAGAAATATACGTACAATGAAAAGGAAGGGTTGTCCGTACAGTTGTGCGGACAACAAACTATAACATAAGAAAGAGGCAACCCTTGTGAAAATCACTGATGTACAAGGCAAGCTCACTTGTATAGCAGATGTACAAGCTCGCATAGCGTCAGCTTGCATGGCACCAAGCTGTGACAGCTTGAACATCTTCTATTTTTGAACGCTTGAATCTAAAATGACACATGCTTTCCTGGTGTTAAAGTGGTTAAGGCTACAACAGTTTGTACTAGTAATTGAGACTTTCACTTAAGTACAATTTTTCTGTATTTGTACTTTACTGAGTATTTCCAATACAAATACTATAATTATTTCTACTCCACTACAGATCCTAATATTGTACTTTTACTCCACTAATTTGTTTTTTTAAACTTTAGTTACTAGTTACTTTGTACATTTGTATTATTTATTACAGTAACAAGTAACTTCAGCCCAATATACATTTCCATCATTTGATCTACTAGCTAACATTACTGTGAGTCTGACGCATTGAGAGCTTGTAGATCTGCTATTTTCAAAAGACTTTTAGACATTTGAAAACTTGAAATGATAGACATTCTACATAATGAGTACTTTTACTTTTGGTACTTTAAGTAAATCTTAATGCCAGCATTTTGAATTCCGGTCTTTTACTTGAAACAGAGTATTTGAATACTGCAGTATTGATACTTTTACTTAAGTAGAAAGTACTTTTTCCACCACTGTTTGTACTTAAATGTTTGGGTTTATATGAACTTCACTACTAATTACTACTGTAGCAGAAACACTGAGCTGCAGTTTCATCAATGAAGTGAAAACCATCACTTCTCACAGATTGACGTCCATGGAACAGCACATAACGTATTTAACCATATTCCAGGGTTAGTCCTGTGATAGTACATTGCACAGTCTCTGGGTCCATCGTCATTGGGATATCCACTGCCCCAGTACCTGCACAATAAACAACAATGTATTGAACCACATGCACTCAGTCACTCACATACAATGACTTTGATAGAATTACAATATAAAAACATGTCAAATGTCTCACTGTGTTGTCAGTGGTCTTCCATCCACCCACGTCCATCTGCCCCCAGTCCTGGTCAGACCAATGTATGAAAAATCAGCAGCACCACTCAATCCATAGATGAATACCTGATTATTTGTACATGATTGAATCATCATTAATTGTATCCAATACATTCACTTATTCACTATAATCATGGAATTATATCACATGCAGCTATGTGGACAATCTGAGAACCCATCGTCAAAAAATAAAGGAAAAATCACACCAATGTGAATTGAGTGGTGCAACTCCCCTCTCTCTCCCCCCCCCCCCCTCTCTCTCATTAGCAGGCAACAGTGCAGCACTATCTCTCTGTTTCTGGCACAACAGCGCCCCTACTGGTACTAACTGGTAATAACTGGTGCTCATTAACACTATACATAGGCGGACACATAGGTGAACACGGACATTGCTGTTCCTTGGAGTGGTTGCACCACTCAAAAATAGCACCCTGTTTCCCTGAGTCGTATCTGGATGATGGACACCTGGACACACTCATGCTCACACACTCGCGCTCACACACACACACACACACACACACACACACACACACACACACACACACACACACACACACACACACACACACACACACACACACACACACACACACACACACACACACACAGGGACACACGGACACGGGGACAACTAACCTGTTCTTCTCCACTGTTAATGACCACCAGATCAGCTCCTAGACTCCGACATTCGTCTCTACCTCTCTGCCATGATTTCTTCTCAGTAGTTCTGTAGTAACAGCTGCATCCAAACTTCTTCCATCCACTGGGACACGACTTGTCTAAAAACATCAAACAGGAGATTTACTGATGGATTTTCAATGTACCGATAATTAATTCTAACACATAGTTGTAATAATAATTGTAGTCATAGATGTAGTGGAGTGGAGGCAAAACTATTCATCTATTATATCAATGGTGTTTTCTACTCCACACATTTACTCGAGTAAACCTTTCTGGTATTTGTACTTAGTTAATTAAATATTTCAATTCTGTGGTAGGCCTATGTAGCATTACGCGGAAGCGTGGATTGAACCCGGGGGGCGGGGCTCCCACTCACCAGACCAACGCGCAGCCTACCGTGCCAACAGGGCTGAGCCCGATTAGCAGGACTGTTGCAGGCTGGGTCTCGGCTGCATGGAGGCTACACCTACTTCCTACTACTACAAATATTGTAGTTTTTACTCCACTACATTTATTTGACAGATTTAGTTATACTTTATATATTTAGATTATTAATATTAAATCTATTTCAGCAGCCATCCCCATTGATGATGTCATTGGTAGGCAGGTTTCTGAACTGTCCACATAGACAAATTATGCCATGTTATAATGAGCATTAGTGACGCCGATATATTATATAAAGATGAGCTTGAAAACAGGTGACGTGCATCTTAAGAATAATGATTGTTCTATGATAGTTGTCATATACACCAGCAGTGATGAGCTTACTCAGAATCTCTACCTCTATATCCCAGATAATAATTAAAATATCAATGATATTATTTAAGTTATTTTGTATCTTCTCTCACCTGCTGTCTGTGTCTTCAGCTGGTCTACTTCACTTTGAAGCAGGTTCTTCTCCTGGTTCAGGTCGGTGTTGACGGACTTTAGCCGGTTCTTCTCCTGCGTCAGGTCGGTGTTGACGGACTTTAGCCGGTTCTTCTCCTGTGTCAGGTCGGTGTTGACGGAATTTAGCCGGTTCTTCTCCTGCGTCAGGTCGGTGTTGACGGAATTTAGCCGGTTCTTCTCCTGCGTCAGTTTGGTGTTGACGGACCTTACCTGGTCCTTCTCCTGCGTCAGGTCGGTGTTGACAGACTTTAGCCGGTTCTTCTCCTTCGTCAGGTCGGTGTTGACGGACTTTAGCTGGTCCTTCTCCTGCATCAGGTCGGTGTTGACAGACTTTAGCCGGTTCTTCTCCTGCGTCAGGTTGGTGATGACGGACTTTAGCTGGTTCTTCTCCTGCGTCAGTTTGGTATTCTCCAAAATCAGAGTATGGTAGTTGGACTTGTTGGACAGCGTGTTATGATCATGTACCAGGGTGTCGTTGGCCATGATGTTACTGCTGGGTGAACGATCTGCGAAGGACAGAAATGGATGATAAAGACAGTTATCGCTACTGTTCATGATGAGGTCAAGCATCTGTGGTGGAACACTTTATTTGAGAAGAAAATCTCAACGTTGTTAATTATCCTTTTTTCATGTGCATTGTCACTTGTCAACACTACTTTATTCATCATACTTTTCAGATGCATATCATGCAATGCAATAATACAAAAAGAAACGAAAAATAAGTAAATGATAATAATAAAAAAGTCAACATTTTGGGTTAAAGCTGTGGTGGCCTTAATTGTATGCACCAGCGAGGAACTGGATGTGCGCAAGACTTCTGCTTTTTAAACAAGGCCTTAATAGTTGTCACAGCTAGAAAATGTCAGGCAACAAACTCCATGCAATACTCACAGCTCACGCCCAGGCCTGTGATCACAGCTAGGCAACAAACTCCCTGAGTGAGTGATGTGTAGTTTAGTGACATGTAATACTCACAGTACACAGCCTGGGCTATGTTGCCACCCATCAGCGTAAGACACAGCATCAACACAGCAACAACTCTGAAAGGCCTTCTCCCTGTTAAGACAAAAACAAGATAAGAGTAAATGCCGTTAGCTAAACCCAACCGGACCAAAGTACTCTAAAATAAAATACTAAAATACTTTTACACAAAGTGAATCACTTCTATAACTGTCCTCGGCCTCAACTCTCCTCTGTCTCACATTCTTTGTCAAGACTGGAAAAGCATAAATATATGTAGACAGCTTTCAAGGATGACAGGCTTGAACTATTGACAAGTTAACAAATGGTAACTATCTTGATTATTACTCTTAGAGTCCTTGATTGGTTTAATGAAAATGGCAATTATGATTTTTTGTAAATTATGTACTTAGTTAATTCAGTCAGAGAACTCACAAATATACATAAGATGTAATGTGAGCGTGAATGCTCTTTTATCTTGGCATTCGGGGCTTTGCTACAGTTTCTCTCTCTCTCTCTCTCTCGCACACGCACACAACACACATGCACACACAAACATATACATACTGTGGGAGAAGGAGGGAGGGAGATCAAAAAAGGTATAAACGTGTTTGTATTGGTGATTTTTAGTCTTAGTAATATCTCTTACCAGACTTCTTCTTCTTGGTATGAAGATCTCCATAGACAGCATCGTCTATCTTGTGCAGATCAAGACTCTCATAATGTTCTTCTTCAGACATGTCTACATTAGTTCTTCTTGTAGTGACGATGGTTTCATTCTCGTAGTCTGCATCGTCTTGGTCTCCATCTTGGACCTCAATGTTTTCAGAATGCCTCGCTACAGCCATCTGTACCTTTATGACTTAAATTCTTCCTGCATGTTTTTGACCTCTTCACAACACACTGAGTATATATACTATCTTCACTACCCTAAACAATGACAGCACTGTTATTTTGACCCACGCACACACACGCACACGCTCACACACACACACACACACACACACACACGCTTATGCAGTTTCCTTGCTATCATGTCATGATCTCTCTAAAGTTACACAACACACAACTGTCCAGTTTTAAGAACACCAACACCAACGATGTTAAATAAAAGTTCAATGACAAATAAGGACACATTTTATTGAGCTGACAGGTTTTAGTCAAAATGATGTAGCAGGTATATAAGATATACAAATGAATGAATGCATTCCACCAAAGATCCCTCACATATTATTTATGTTTTGTGCAATAGATCGTTTTGGGAGCATATGTGTTATTTTATTTTGAAGTCCTCACTCCTTCCTGCTGTGACGTCATCCACCTGCGTTTGCTTCCACCTTTCTCTCTTGCTTGAAGCCAGACATATCATTGGTCCGATATCTCAAACCCTCACCCTAACCCTAACCTCCCACGGGGCAGCAGCACACCTAAACCGAACCTTAACCCTCTCCCAACCCTTAACGCACCCCTCACCAACCTTAATAGGCCTATCTCACAGCCATTCCCCGCCCCCTTTCCAGACCTACGTAGTGGTGCTGACGTGACGTCACTCCATAGACTTTACATGTTAAAAGACCTTAATTCAGAAGCCATAAACAACGCATAAACGTTATTCTATTTGGTTTAGAGGTCTTAACATCTTGTTTTCTCCATAATAATATTGGTCTTTTACATTTTAACATTTGGAAACGGCCTTAAATGGTGCAGAGAAAGCAGGTAGGGATGTAGCTCTGGTCCATAGCCTTACTCACGCCCATTCCTCCTCCTACAGATTTTGTCCAAATCTCACAAAAATCGGCACACATGATCTCCGGACCTAAGTGGTTACAGTAATGTATGTTTTTCTAATCAAAATGTAAATCTCCAAAGTAACTAGTAACTAAAGTTTTCAAATAATTGTAGTGGAGGGCTCTGAGATGTAGTGGAGTAGATGTAAATGTATTGGAAATTGGAATACAGTCAATTAAAGTACAAATACCTCAAAATTATACTTAGTACAGTATTTGAGTAAATGGACTTAGTTACTTTCCACCACTGGGTTAACAGCAGGAGGAAACGTCAAACGTCAACAAAGTATATGACCAAGCTGTCCGTCTGATGACAAAAAAGATTACGAAAGAAGTATGACTAAGACACAGAAGTGGTCAATGTTATCCTCAACTTCATATTGACATCTGTTGTCCAGATCATATCTCACACCAGGGCTGCAGGGCTGAATCATTCAGGCGGCGGTAGTCAAGTCATACACCCAGCCAGGCCACCCTATCCATATACACACACGCGTGTACGTATATCACTCATTCTTGAGATGAGGTCCCACACATAAGAGCCTTATTTATGTTAAAATAAATTAATTCATAAAAATAAAAGCATTTGCAAAGTTATATGTAATACAGTTGTGTATTCTTATGACATTAATTTAATTATAATCTTTTTCATATTCCATCTGAATTAGTTAAAAGCAGGCTCTGTACCCAAAAATGCCTGTATTTAGCCTGTCCCCAGCAAGTGGTCACAATTTCAAACTGCCAAAAAAGTGTCTAATACTGTCACAATCACATAAATATACATACTAAATGAAAGTAGATTGTCAACAACATAGCAAACAATATACAGTTAATTTAAATTTATATTTTCCAATAAATATCTAATATCAAATGTGTGTCCCACGTCTCCGTCAACTCCGTCAGGTTTTTTTAAAAGTCTTAAATTAATCAGAAAATATTGTCGACAGATTTAGCCTAAAGACTCCTTTTCCAAGTCCTGTTTATATTTGTTGCAACAGTGGAGCACCTGGTCAACAAAATGGGGAGGCCCCTGGAGGCTCGAGGCCCGTTTCAATTGAAACGATTGAAACATATATAAGGCCGCCTATGCACGCACGCACGTGCACACACATGCGTGTGCACACAAAGGCAGACATTCTTTTCCTATTCTCATTTCTTCCTGGTGTGTTTTTTTTTCTTTTTTTTCTTATTTATACATTTGTCTTCAGTTAAATTAAATACATTTTCTTCCTGCTTCCTCTAGTTCTGTTCTTACGTTTAGTTAGCTGGTTTCTGCCAGGCAGCGACGATATATATTAAATGATAGTCTGATAAGACTCTAAAGGCTCATTCATAGTCTGGATTTCCGGTGGTGAGGTGACCACCGCTCCGGTGGTGAGGTGACCACCGGAGCTGACATAACGTTGAGCGGTGGTGAGTGAAAACGGAGAGAAGGGCTGGAGCGGTGGCGGCGGTGGTTTTTGCTCTTCACCTTGACTCAGTGACGTCATGTAGTAGTTCGGTGGTCACCTCACCACCGAAACGCTTAAGAGATAAGTCTTATCACAATGGATAACGTGATGTCTGTTGTCTGTCTGTCTGTCTGTCTGTCTGTCAGGGACCTCCAGAGGCTTGGGGAGCTGCAGACGGAGCTGGCCGGAGCGGCTGACTTCTGTGCAACCTACCTTCGCTGTCAGCTGCTGCTAATGAAGGTTTGATATGGCTCATACTATTATTATTATTATTATTATTATACGTAGTGCGCTGAATATAAGACGACTATGGCTCAGGTTGCCATACATGTATTGCTGTACTAGGGTTAAATAAATGTACACATTTATTTTATGTTATCTTATATATTTATGTTTCTTGTCGTGTGACATGTTTAGTGTTCTAGGGTTAAAAAAAAATCGTCCTGTGGTCAGGCCTTACAGGAGAGGCTGTGGAACATGTTTAACCCATTCTGACCGGGCACCCATTTTGGTGTCAGCATCATGTTATGCTTTAGCTATTGAAAAATAGCAGATCTACAAGCTCATATCGCGCCACCGAGTGGCGCGATACGAGCTTGTAGGTCTGCTATTTTTAGAAAAATCGAAGAACGACTGACATTTTTAGAATCTGATCTCAGGTCAGAATGGGTTCATCAGACCAGTGTGTGTCCGGCGGATGAATCTGATCTCAGGTCAGAATGGGTTAATGTTTTTCGTCCTGTGGTCAGGCCTTACAGGAGAGGCTGTGGAACATGGCCGTCCCTCTCTGCGTCAAGCGGAACGCCACAGGCACGACAGCAGCACGGCAGGTCAGAGCAGCATAGTAGTGCTTCTTGTACTTTAAGTTTAGGCATGTAACCATATATCGTAAACCCATTTAACACTTGGAATCAATACAGTACATTGCTGTGCCCAGCTATTGCAGCCTTAGGAGCCTTTTTCAAGGGAAAAAAATACCCTAGGAGCTTGACCGGATTATCGGAAATTAGCAAACGCCAACCAATTCTATCACGGGAGGATCGCCGATCACCTCAGGCATGAATTATTTTAGTGCGACTAGCGACGGGACCGCAAATATTTCGGCTACTAGTTTTTTAGCTTTTTTTTTACTTTTGTAAAAAAAAAAAACTGCTGGGCACTCTACGTCTTTATTCTGAAATAATCCATGGGCATCTATTGTGTTAATTGGCAATCCAAATATCTTCAGCCGGCGATCCCCTTATGAGAAGATTTTAGAATAGATTTTAAAAAGGAAATAGCAGATCTATAAGCTCACAACAACGCGCCGCATCGTGACGAGCTGTGAGCTTGTAGATTGACTAATTTTGTTGGGGTCATTTATGCCTCCTTTTCTGTAGCATTGTGAGCATTTTAGTGAATACGTCTTTGTATCAACTTGTGCGTGCGTGTGCATGTGCGTGTGTGTAGATCCTGGAGGAGACGTATAAACTCGAGTTTATGTACGGCGGGTTGGAGAGTCGACAGGTGGCAACGATCCATCACGTTCGTCTCCAGGCCAAGGCGCTGCAGCTGATCCTTAACGCACGCACCAGACGAGGGTTGGTATTCAGTGCAGTTTTAGCCATAGTCTCTTGAATAGTGTTCATTTAGTTTTTTTTAATCACCTGGAATGTCTTAGTGTTAGTCTAGTTTTAGTCGACTGAATCTACAGTTGATTTTAGTAGACTAAAATGTGTTTTGGCGGGCCTCAATGCCGTCGTAATGACTGTTTTTACACTTGCTGAAAATAGCCGATCTACAAGCTCGTAGATCTGCTATTTTCAGCATGCGACCAAGTGTAAAATGACATATACTGGATCTCTTGTCCACTAGTCCCTTCCTAACATTTTTAGTCTATTTTTTATTTGTTGACGAAATTGTCAGTATATTTATTCTCAGTTTTAGTCACCATAGCATACGAACATTTTTCATCTTAGTTTTAGTCGACGAAAACAACACTGTTCAGTACTATATGATGCTTACTGTACACAGGGTTGGTACTGTACATTGACGAGTTTAAAAAAATTCTAACACACACACACACACACACACACACACACACACACACACACACACACTACAAATGAGCGTTACTGGGGTTGGTCACATGAATCTGATCTTGAATGATCGTCATGCTTGTGTCTTTTCTCCAGGATGGACCCTCTCATCAGCAGCTGTGAGAGGTTTATGCAGGACGTGGAGTCTTTTCAAAGGTAACGTCTCTCTCTCAAGTCGGAGCTCTTCTGGCTCCAAAACTATAAATGGTAAATGGTGCATTTATATAGCGCCTTCATCCATGGCGCTTTACATAGATTGTGCATTCATTTAAATTCACACATTGATGGCGGGGGAAACCATTCAAGGAACCAACCTGCACATCGGGAGCAATTCGGGGTTCAGAGTCTTGCTCAAGGACACTTGGACACTTAACTTCCAAACTATGGAATGAAGTTCCATTGCAATCAGAAGATGATTGATGATGATTGTTTATTTATTTCCGTGTCCTGCACACGATGTGCCCAACCCTTATGGGTTTATAAGACACCATTTCAGAATTGCATTTACATTTGCATGTTTACATTACATAATTCACACATTTCCAGCATGTTTACATTACTGCAGACTCACTCCCAGTCTTCCGCCGTAGTGTGAAAACCTGTAGCCCGTAGCACTTGCCCTATAGCCTCGAGGACCTTACAGGCCTACTGTATGCAAAGGCTCAACTTACTGTATGTTATTTAGATAGCATTGCATGTAGACATAGCACTCTAGTCTATAGTGTATACTCATAACTTCACTGTACAGATATTCTACTGTTAGACGGATGTTAGGTTCTTAGCTTCCTTATAAAGGAAAAGTGCTTTACATCAAAAGAGAACAACAAAAGATCAATCCATGCAATAGCAGGCATAAAAATACAAAACATACATAATACAATAATGACAGTTAAGAAAAGGCTTTAACATAAAGGTGGGTTTTCAGGAGAGTTTTAAACGTGGATATTGATTTTGCACATCTTAGGTCAGTAGGTAGGGCGTTCCAGAGCGTGGGGCCCCTAGATGACCATTTCTATGTACCGGTATTTGATCTAATATTACCATGTGGCGTTCTTGCTTACCGTAAATCGCTCTGGATTAAAAGCGTCTGCTAAATGCCTACATTGTAAATCTATGGACAATACCTTTTACACTGGGCTAGTTACCGGTGAGAGCTGTTCTGTTTTCCGTTGTCCAACCAGACGTGTTGTTGTCGTCCCACGGTCTCTCCACCCTGCAGGTCGTTTGTGACGGAGCTGCCCCACCTCCAGGACAGCTTTGTGGAGAAGCTGTTGGAGGTGCTGCCCCGCCTGTCGTCCAGTAAGCCCGTGGAGCAGGTGAAGATCCTCCAGACCACGCTGAGACAGAGCGGTCTGCTGCACCTGCAGCTGCCCCAGCAGGTCAGTTACTGCCCCAGCAGGTCAGTTACTGAGGTCTGCCCCAGCAGGTCAGTTACTGAGGTCTGCCCCAGCAGGTCAGTTACTGAGGTCTGCCCCAGCAGGTCAGTTACTGAGGTCTGCCCCTGCAGGTCAGTTACTGAGGTCTGCCCCAGCAGGTCAGTTACTGAGGTCTGCCCCAGCAGGTCAGTTACTGAGGTCTGCCCCAGCAGGTCAGTTACTGAGGTCTGCCCCTGCAGGTCAGTTACTGAGGTCTGCCCCAGCAGGTCAGTTACTGAGGTCTGCCCCAGCAGGTCAGTTACTGAGGACTGCTGCCCCAGCAGGTCAGTTACTGAGGTCAGCTGCCCCAGCAGGTCAGTTACTGAGGTCTGCCCCAGCAGGTCAGTTACTGAGGTCAGCTGCCCCAGCAGGTCAGTTACTGAGGTCAGCTGCCCCAGCAGGTCAGTTACTGAGGACTGCTGCCCCAGCAGGTCAGTTACTGAGGACTGCTGCCCCAGCAGGTCAGTTACTGAGGACTGCTGCCCCAGCAGGTCAGTTACTGAGGTCAGCTGCCCCAGCAGGTCAGTTACTGAGGTCAGCTGCCCCAGCAGGTCAGTTACTGAGGTCAGCTGCCCCAGCAGGTCAGTTACTGAGGTCTGCTGCACCTGCAGCTGCCCCAGCAGGTCAGTTACTGTGTCCTAATGCCAACAGATCCAGTGTAGTTCACACTGTGTCCTAATGCCAACAGATCCAGCGTAGTTTACAGACTGTGTCCTAATGCCAACAGATCCAGTGTAGTTCACACTGTGTCCTAATGCCAACAGATCCAGTGTAGTTCACACTGTGTCCTAATGCCAACAGATCCAGTATAGTTCACAAACTTCACACTGTGTCCTAATGCCAACCAACAGATCCAGTGTAGTTCACACTGTGTCCTAATGCCAACAGATCCAGTGTAGTTTACAGACTGTGTCCTAATGCCAACAGATCCAGTGTAGTTTACAGACTGTGTCCTAATGCCAACAGATCCAGCGGGCGACGGCGACCATCATCGAGCCAACGGGGGAGTCTGACAACCCCCTGAAGTTCATCAGTGGCCTGGTGGTGGCGCTAGACATCGACGCAACGCTGGAACACATGCAGGACCCTCAGAACACTGTTAAAGTCCAGGTAGGTTTATTTAACCCTTTAATAAACCCCCAGAACACTGTTAAAGTCCAGGTAGGTTTAATTAACCCTTTAATAAACCCCCAGAACACTGTTAAAGTCCAGGTCAGTCTGGATATGAAGTTATGAACCCGTTATAACCGAGAACAAGCAATTAGTCATTTCAGATTTTTATAGTTATATACTGTGCGTGCGTGCGTGTTCTATATCTAAAATTAACCTGCATCGTAATGCACTAGTCTGTCATTTACAGTAGCATGTTTACTTTAAACACACCCCCTCTGTGTTCGTAGGTTCTGTATCCGGACTACATTTACAGTAGTATGTTTAAACACTCTCCTCTGTGTCCGTATAGGTTCTGTATCCGGACTACATTTACAGTAGCATGTTTAAACACTCCTCTCTGTGTCCGTAGGTTCTGTATCCGGACTACATTTACAGTAGTATGTTTAAACACTCTCCTCTGTGTCCGTATAGGTTCTGTATCCGGACTACATTTACAGTAGCATGTTTAAACACTCCTCTCTGTGTCCGTAGGTTCTGTATCCGGACTACATTTACAGTAGCATGTTTAAACTCTCCTCTGTGTCCGTAGGTTCTGTATCCAGACGGGCAGTCTCACGTCATCCAACCCAAACCCGGAGACTTCAGGAAGCCTGGACCCAACAGACACAGACTGATCACACAGGTGTACCTGTCACACACCGCTTGGACAGGTCTGTACACACACACACGCACGCACGCACGCACGAGCGAGTGCTGTGACATGTTCTGAGCTTGTATTTTGACGATCTGCCATTTCTGGTGTGCGACTTCAGCACACAACTAGGTATATGATGATAACACCATGTATGGAAACGGGGAGTCATGTGAACAAAAACATTACATTGTTGTCATGTTTCGACCTAGAAGGTCTTCGTCAGGGTCTATCTAACATTTTGGCTAATCGGTCAGAGATGCACACGCAGATTAGACACACCAACGGACCGCTATGCGGACACAACGGTCGGACATGCGGTCAAAGATTTAGTTTAGGTTCGCCATCTTTGTTGAAGAAGAGTCTGGGCAATTATGTTTTAGTCTTTCTCATTCAAATTTTGGTAGACCTAGTGGTCTAGACTTTGAATCCATACCTCACAAGTTCAAATCCCACTGCTACCACTGTTTTTCCAACAACCACAAACTACTTTTTTGGACAATAAGGTAGGTTGTCGGTCTAATGACAGTCGGACCAATAGTATGTCGGAACTAAGGCCTGTATCCAATCAAAGCTAATAGAGCATGCACATCCACTCTAGCCCAGGTGCTGCAGGACAAATGGCAGTACAAGAGAAATAAATGGAGTCCGCAACACGGTTAAGGAATAACTCGGCTCCACTGATTCATTAAATTCAACGTTTCACACCTAAATACAGCCATGTGATGTTCCAGTCATGTCCGTAATTTACGTCGTCATCATGTCATTTGAATGACCGTTCATGTTGTGAACACAACATGAACCGTTCATTTGGTGACCAGCACCAAATGAACAATAAACATAAATTGTTGGTCAAACATGAGAGAAGGAAAACATGAGATAAAGTTGAGAGAAAAATGTTTTTAGGGTGTCATGTGATCGCTAAAAAGAAATATAGCAGTGGTCTGCGTTCTTTCACATGCGCTCAGCAGCTCTGCTTAGTAGTAGCTGGTAATGAGCGCCCGCGGGCTTACTCACATTGTTATACAGACACAGAGCCGCCTCGCTGGTCTAGTGGTCTAGGCATAAGACTTTGAATCCATACCTCAACAGTTCAAATCCCACTGCTACCACTGTTTTTCCAACAACCACAAACTACTTTTTTGGACAATAAGGTAGATTTTGTGAGGTTTAGGTTTAGGCCTAGTTTTCGTGAGGTTAGAGAGGTTAAGGTTAGGTTTAGGCCTAGTTTTTGTGAGGTTAGAGTTAGGGTTACATTTACTTGCGTGCGGTGAAGATGAACACAGCAGAGCGCTCCCTACGCCATCACTGACAACCAATCACAAGCCGATATATTTTATATCTGCACCTATGAACACAATATTCGCCTCCTGGACAGCTTCAATGAGGAACAACAGTGGATAGACACGGCCGTTTTGAGTCGCGTTTCTCTTTTCGTTGACACCCAGTGAGAGGAACTGTAATTTTGGACGTGTAGTAGAGGACATAAATATTTTGTGATTACCGGTACTTAAAAGGTAAGAAAAGCAACCTGAAAATCACGTCTGGCACTGGGTGAATGTAACGGTTATTGAGTCACTGGCACTGGGTGTGTTAAACGGTTATTTAGGCATAGAATGGTAATCCCAATTATTGGTAAATTTTTTGGGGGGTGTAAAAGCTGTATACCATATATTGTACAATATCATATATCATATACTGTACAATAAATATCACAACATATACTGTACAATATCAAGTGGTACATAAATTAGGGTCAACCTTATTTATGAGATTAGATTTCTTTGATGAGATTCAGCCTCTCAGACCCAAAACAAATTTGTTGTCCTGGATAAGATTTTGTATTGGTGTTGGTACCACTAGGAGACATAACAGGCAAATGTTGATCAAAATAACAGTCATTCTTCAAATACTTCAATATACTTCAAATATATGTGACCAGATTTGACTGAGACCCTGCCATCGTGCAACCTCCAGCTTTTCACCCGAGAAAAACTTGTTTTTATTAATTTTTTATCCAAAATGAGTTGAAAGCACAGGCAGACTCTTCACATACTAGAGCATGTCTGAAAATAATGTCAGAGCTGAAATCGACATGCAAATATGAAATAAATGCTTAAACATGTAGCTATAGGTGTAATGTTAGAGTCCACAGAAGTGAACCTTAATTTCAAGCCTGTTTTCTCAACTCACTGTTTTCTGCAAGACCTTATTCTATTCTATTCTCCAAAACTGGTGGGTCAAACTGAACAACCTATATGTCAATTTGAAGCTATGATTCCCTGCTTTCATATGACATGAAAAAGAAATCCAATGGCAGTCCCTCAGTCAAATTTGGCCACATATTATCATGATATATTTTTGGTTTATCTGTCATCATGTGACCTCCTCCCTCCTTCTCTCTCGTCCTTTCATTCTCAGAGCCGAGTCAGATCGAAGTGAGGCTCCTCCTGGCCTACAGCACCTCCTCCTCCTCTTCCTCCTCGTCCAAACCAGGCTGGGGCGACAGCACCGACAGCCTCCCGCCACCGGAGGGCACCATAGAGGGCACCATCCCCTTCAGCAAGCCGGTCAAAGTGTTCATCCATCCCAAACCCGCCAGACGCTAGTTAGTTGTTACATAACGAGACTTAAAAAATATATATATCTCAGTCTGCCTCGTCTAGACACTGTAGACAGAGTTCCTATGTTATTTAGGTGTGTCCCGACCCAGTAACTACCCTCAATCAGTCCCACTGGTTTTTCCCTAGTGGGACTGATTGAGGGTAGCTACTGGGATGTAAGTCGGGACTTGATCACTCCCGGCTGGGTCGCCTGAGTGAGGGGTATGATGTCGGGAGACCCGAAACCCTGTTGACCTCAGGATAAATCACTGAGGATAAGCCCCAGGTGCATCCATGCGATGTTTTTTAGTTATAGGTGTGAGCGAAACATTTTTTTGGGGGGGGGAAACAAAGAAATGTTCCAGATATAATTGGTTCGTGTTATGTTTTGAGACACAATGATCACACTTTGTATGTGCAGTATTATTAAACTATGGTTTTGGATTCAAGTCATTTCGTTTACTGGAGACATTATTTTTCTTGCTTTGATGTTTTGTATCTAGAGCTCCTTGAATGAATGGTTCCTATACTTAAGTCAGGACAACTCAAGAATGGATGGAATATATATATATATATATATATATATATATAATATAAAATGAGCAATATATTTATTATGGTTTGGCGATGAATTGGATCTGCTTTTTAGGTACTCTGATCAAGCGCATCAGCCACAACCATAGGGATTCCGAATCCCCCGTACCTAAACAGCAGATCCAAAACGACAGGTGGTAGCTGGGGTGGAGGAGGGTGAGACAGGTGATAGCTGGGGTGGAGGAGGGTGAGCAGCAACAGTTTAAGCAGGCAGCAGTATCGGTGTGTGCAGCACCAAGTAAGCAAGCAGATTGAGCAGTACAACCTTCCAGTTTAAATTGCCAGTATGAAGATGTGATGAGTGTGATTGGATGAAGTAAATCATGTGAATGAGAACGTGATGCTGATGCGGCACAATTAACGGCCGGCAGAAACTGCACTGAGTCTCCTGACTGTGCATGTCTGTGACAGGCGCGATGCCCTCATATCTCTTGGAAAACTTTGCAAACCTGTATTTTTTTTAAATGCATGGAAAATGACAAAACAAAAAAAAGTATATGTGAAATATATTACTTAATATAGGCAGTTTATGTTTTTTTTAACCTCTCTGTCTCTATACAGCCCATAGTGGCTCTAAGCACGTGTCTCTGTGTAGGTTCAGTCCTGTGTGCAATCTGCATTCATGCCTGGAGGTTCTGCCACTAGCAAACAAAACAAAGATAATGGTTCACAGGCAGATAATAAAATACCTTTATTTGCCATTTGTGTATACTATACACACATAGGAATTTGTTTTGACATAACATGAGTGCATTCAATAATTTTTTCACACAGACAGACATCAAGACAACACCGTGCAGGGAAATAAATATAAAGTGCAGGGTTATACAGTAGTTCAACTTCATAGCATCAATGTTTCCGGTGATTAAAGTGCCGGTGTCACTAGGAGGCAGGGGTGGAAGGGAAGCCAGAGTCTACTCTGTATCTGCAGATGTTCTGAAGAATATTCTACTTTTTTCCGGACAAAAAAAACCCCAAGGCTCATTTAATGTTCTTCATTATTCTTTTTATCAGGTGAAACATGACTAATGAAAGCTCAAATGCAAACGCACAACGGACGGACAAGCGCTTGTTTATCATCCTATCCTTGTTGTCTCCACCAGGCCGAAGGCATGTGGGGAGAGTATGTTTTGCACTCCGTCCGTCCGCGTGTCCGTCCGTCCGTCCGTGTGTCCGTCCGTGTGTCCGTGAACAGCTAATCTCGGCCACCGTTAACCCGGTCGATGCCATATTTTGCACACACACTCCCTGGATGCCAACCATGAACCTCTGCCCCAAACTTTCCAGAACGGCCTGTTATAGCGCCACCAGGAGGCCGCTTTGTGCAAAACAAGTTTTTGCACAGTACACCTACAGATTTTGTCCAAACATCACGCAAATTGGTACACTGTCTCTCTAGAGCCATTCAACGAAACTGGTCTTTCAGATTTATCAGACTCCATCCTGATTGGTTGAGATTGGCTTCCAAAGTTCACAGGAGTGCTCAGTTTCAAACAAAATGCTGCAAATCATGAACACATCGCGTGATTTCCGTGAAATTCTGCACCCACATTCCCACTAGGCCCAGGACGAAATGCCACATGAACAATTTCAACTCAGCCTCAAGGTGGCGCTATAACTGGCCGAAAAGTGTTTTTACCTCTAACTGCACGGATCTGTGGATAACGTGGTGGAGACCTGTGCCCGGAAGGGCACTTTTTCTAGTTCATATATATAATGCCATTTAGGTCGACGTCGGACATGGTGCACGCACGCGCACACACATTTAAATGCATAATATTTGTCCTGCACACAGAATGACCTATAAAACAACAATAACGATATAAAAAAAACAATACAATAACACAAACACTGGTGAGGAAGATTTGGGAGATATCTAGACCACACGTGGCCAATAAACAATAAACATACCACCTGAGAACCACCATGTACCAGCCTGTAGTATAGACTATACCGCCATTCAATTCATAATAATTATGACCTACTGTATATGAAGTGTGGCAACAACTGGCATGATATACATTTAGTAGGATCATTCAAAGCTGAAAATGTGTTGGAAGTGAATCCACTTCAATGAAAACTCTTCATTGTAACCTTAGAGTACAAAATAATGACATACAGGTGTGTGTGTGTGTGTGTGTGTGTGGCAACATTTTGTAACAGACAATTCTATTGCGAAGCTGCACGGACCATGCATGCCTTTTGGGCCTGACAAATACGTTTAACCCACGGCCAAAGCACTGTCACCGGTAGCAGCAAGAGATCTTACAGAGATTCCGATTCTGAAGAGATTCGATAACCAATTTACAATTTACAACTAAAGGCCTATTCAGAAAACAATTTTTGACTGGCCACCCACAATGCATAGGGCTTCAATAATTTACAAAAATATAATGGAATTACAAAGTGCAAAGACTGAAAATCTTAGATTAATATGGCAAAGGGATTTAGGATGTGAAATAAGTGAAGAGAAATGGTCAAATATCATTTCCAAAGTTGGGTGGGCCACTAGGGATATTAAAAGCAAATTTACACATTACAAAATTATACATAGATTCTACTATACCCCTGTGAAACTGTTTAGGGTGGGCTTGGTGGAAGACAAACGGTGTTGGAAATGTAAAGGGGAAGATGGTACATTTTTACATGCATTTTGGGAATGTCCTGTGGTTGTGCCTTTCTGGAAAGAGGTACTGGGGAAACTTAGAGACTGGATGGGGCTAATACTACCAGAATGCCCAAGGTTATGTCTCTTGGGAGATCGCACGGTTCTGCCACAGGGGGTCACCAAGGCACAACATGCATTGGTGACTGCAGGCCTTATTACTGCAGCTAGGTTGATACTGAGAAACTGGAAGAGCTCTGCTACGCCAGAGATCACAGAATGGACCCAACTTATGACTGAAGCGGCATCCTTTGAATACTCAATTGCCAGGAGGAATAACGTCAAAGGGCAGTTCCATGAGATATGGGACTATTTTTATTTGTATATCAAAGGATTGTTGTAACATGTTGTACATTACAAATGATATAACCACGAGTGTCAACAACAGAGTGTGGAGGGGTGTTGTCCAGGGGTTTTCTTTTTTTTTTTACTGCTAGGTGTGTTTTGTTTGTTTGTTTTTTCTTGTCTTTTTCTTTTGTGTAAGTCATGTGGATTTTGTATGCTTCATTTAAAATCATTAAAAAACTTTGATGACAAAAAAAATAAAATAAAGGCCTATTCATAGTCTGGATTTTCGGTGGTGAGGTGACCACCGCTCCGGTGGTGAGCTGACCACCGGAGCTGAAATAACGTTGAGCGGTGGTGAGTAAAAACAGAGAGAAGGGCTGGAGCGGTGGCGGTGGTTTGCTCTTCACCGCAGCTCGTGACGTCATGTTGTAGTTCGGTGGTCACCCCACCACCGAAAATCCAGACTATGTATGAGCCTTTAGGCATTTAGCAGACGCTCTTAATCCAGAGCGACCAAGAGATGAAACTCCCATTAAGTCCAATAGTAACAACCAGCGCTCAGTGCAGCTGCCATTTTGGAGTGATGACGGCTTTAAAAAACATTAAAAAGTCATGTTGTACCAACACAAACCTGTTTTTATGATCCTATTCTACTACACAACTGGTCTGTGCATGTTGAACGGCAAACGCATACTACTATAATTATTTACCCAGTTATTTATTATATTTATGAATGGATCAAAGCAGAAATTAGTATCGTATCAATTCAGAATTCCAGGGTGCATGTGTGCGCTTGACAACATTTTACAGCGATTTCTTTATTGTTATTTACAGTACTATAGTCCTACTAGTAGACCCCAGGAAATTACATCTGGCCACAAAAGATCACAGGATCTACTGAATGTGAATGAGGATACTAGGGTGATGCCATAATGTGTGTCGTAGGCTCAGTATGTCAGTGTGTCACCTCCCCCTTCACATTCAATAGATCCCGTGATCTTTTGTGACCAGATGTAATTTCCTGGGGTCTAGTGGGACTATAGTAAATGACAATAAAGACATTGCTGTAAAACTTTGTAGAGAAAAAAAACATATTTAGTAAGTAAGTAAGTACATTTTATTTATAGAGCACCTTTCAAAACAATGTTACAAAGTGCTGTACAACAAGGCAAAACAGGCCCAGGCCGTGGCGTAACGGTCTGGGCACCGGACTGGTAATCCAGTCGCAGTGTGCCGCGGGTTCGACTCCCGAAAGGCAAAACAATCATATTAAAACAAGGGCATGAAACAAACAATAGAAGGTAAAAACGTTAAAATGCAACAAATCAAGCAAATATATATCATAAAAGAAAGTGCTGAAGAAATAAATACGTTTTTAACAATCTCTTAAAACCGTCGACAGACTCTGCATTCTTCAGTTGAAGGGGCAGGGCATTCCACAAATTTAAGTGGGGGCGACCACTTCAAATGTGCGGTCACCCTTCGTTTTGAGTCTGGTTGTAGGGATAGACAGAAGACCTTTATCGGAGGACCTGAGTGAACGTGTGTTGGGTTTAGCATGCAGTAGTTCAGAGATGTAGATTGGAGCCAGTCCGTGTAATGCTTTGTATGTTATTAAAATAATTTTGAAATTGATCCTGGATTTGACGGCCAACCAATGGAGTGTAGCAAGTACGGGAGTGATATGAGATCTGCGGGGTGTGTTTGTTAGAATCCTGGCAGCTGTATTCTGTATTAGTCGAAGTTTATGGATTGAAGAAGAGCTGAGGGTAGTGTAGAGTCCATTACAATAGTCGAGGCGGGAGGAGATGAAAGCATGGATGATTTTTTTCTAGGTCTTGGGGGGTGAGAACTGGCTTGATTTTAGAGATATTACGGAGGTGAAAGAAACAGGACTGGGTGACCTTCTTGACATGGGATTCTAGGTTCATGCGGTTATCAAAGAGGACACCCAGATTTCTGGCGGACTCATTTATATAATATTTATATTATATTTAGCCACTTGTTCGAATGCCCCCCCCCCCCTTGTCAAAAACAGCTACAATTGTTAAAACGAATGAAAGCAGCAAATGAGACAAAACATTAACACTCATCTTTAATATTCTCTAATAACGACCTAAAACATGAACCTTGGTTTGGGAAAAAAGGAAAAACAAAGTTGTCCTTTAAGGGCGGGAACCCGTTTTGGTGTTACGTTATGCTTTAGCTATTGAAAAATAGCAGATCTACAAGCTCACGAGCTTGTAGGTCTGCTATTTTTGAAAAATCAAAGAACGACTGACATAGAAACATAGCTTTTTCAGAAAACTGTCAGGATTTAGAAGACATTTTTATAATCTGATCTCAGGTCAGAATGGATTAACGAGTTTTGTCTCTTGTTATAGGATCTCTTGAACTGTAGCAGCGAAACCTTCAGTTGAACAGAGCGACAGAGACCACCGTTGCTGCCAGCAGCAACAGGCTAACGGCGGTGCTGGTAGCGCTGTTGCACAGGTCACCCTCACAGCACACTGAACTCACTGAGGCTGGCAGGCCTGGAAGTGTGTAGCACAGGCTCTTTGAGACGCAGCCCTTCGTGGTCACCGTATTGTCTCCCAATTCCACTGTGAACAGACATGATAGAACATGTCACTTAACGCTCCATGTCTAGAGAAAGATAATTAATTCATACAACAGGTCGTTTTTATAGAGGAAGCAATCTGATTTGGTTGCAGACTGAAGTAGCCATCTAGACGTGCTTCAAACGAGCGTGATGGAACGTCTAATCGTAACCTAAAAATCAGCTGTGCGTGAGTGAGTCTCGCAGCTCTCCCAGAGAGATTTAGACCTGGTTGCTAGGCTAGCCATTTTCTAGGGACATTTTTCGGTCGTAGTGGCTACATCTGTCATCAAGAAAGTATGATATTTACTGTATATATATATATATTGTTTTGCAAATATCTTAGTTATAACTAGAAAGCAGTTCCCTGCAGAAACTGCGTGGGCTCGCCAAAAGACGCAATGTATATAATGTACAGTAGAAAATGTATTAAAGCTGAAGGAAAAGTTTAAAAAAGAATGTATAAAAATTGGTAAAAAGAATAAGCATAAATAACTGCATAAAGCGGAATAAAGTATGTGGAAGTAGTACGATGCCCAGAAAGTGGCAGAATAAAGTAAGTAAAGTATTACTGTCTACTAATGATTTGTAATGTATGAATAATGCTTTACAATGTATTCTTGATGAATTAAGAAAAGGTAAAAAAGAAAAAGAAAAAAAGAGTCAATCCAATGGAGTATACATATAAAAGCATTCATGAGCTTAACAGAAATAGCATACTTTTACATGTAAAAAGAAGGTTCAAATAGCATATAGGCCTATCTTTAAAAGCATAAACACAATGATTATTTATAATGGTCTAAGATTTTTCTTTAAATGTAAAAATAATAATAATATTAAGTTCTTTATTAAAAGTTTTTTCTTTTTAAGTTAAAAAAAAAAGTTAAAGTTTTAAATGTTTTCAATTTTTTTCATTCTTTTTCATTAAAAAAAAGAAAAAAGAAAAAAAATAAATATATATATATATATATATTTTTTTTTTAATTTTTATGAAAGTATTTTTTTTATAAACGTGTGTGCGTGTGTGTGTGTGCGTGCGTGCGTGCGCTTGCGAGAGCTGTGTAAAGGCCAGCCAATAGGAAGACAGGGTGTGTGTGTGCGTGCGTGCTCTTGCGAGAGCTGTGTAAAGGCCATCCAATTGCACAAATAGCAGACCTACAAGCCCACAAGGTATCGCAGAGCAACTCATTGAGATCTTGTAACTTTAATTTCAGCCCTGTAATTAAGCCCTTATATGTCTCAGCTGTGGAAGTGTAAAAGACTGGGAGTGGCGCGCAACTTGAAGGTCTGCTATTTTACAATGGTCCTGAATGGGGGGAAACTATGCCCGAACAAATTGCTCTATCGCAAAAAGTAAAAGTCGAATGCAAATATTCTTTTCGCTGTGAGTGGCCTGAGATATTGAGGTACACCATGTGCGATTGTGGTGTTGGTACGATCGAAAATGTGGTTATAAGAGCGAGTTAAGAATTGTCATCGCGATAATTTCCTCGTAAGAATTTTACAATGGAGGTCAATGAGCAGCTTGACTGTATTTGTGTCACTTAAAAGGCCGTAGTTCACATTCTGTATGTCTCTGTGCTTTGGTGGTCACATTGTGTGAAAGAGGACATGTGTGGCTACAAAATGACCAATGCGTGTAAAATGAATATTTTGGCCGGGACGACAATTTGTTTGGTAAATTTTCAAGGAAAGATTTTCTGTCTTCCGCACTCTAGTGAAAGAAGCCCTGCACTCTAAGTTGGCACTAATTAGGCGAAACGGCCTGCGATTGAACTGCGATTTCGGAAAAACCATTTAACGTATTCGAATACGGTTTGAACCACGAAAAAGTCCAGAGTCGTGTGAGCTTTGTAAAGTTTAAATCACGTTTCTACGACAAAGTATGCCAGAGTAATGAGGCTGCAAAAGTGAGGTTGATTTAGAGATAAATCCCATACATTGTCAATGGGAGGAAAAAACTATAAATAAAGTTAAATATTTTAAAAAGTATAAACTTTTTCAAAACAACTTTTTCACCAATGAAAGTTCAAAGATAGATGAACATTATAAAGTTTGAATGAAGTTTCAAAGTGAAAGTATGACGGAGTAATAAGAGCTCAAAAAAGTTAACTGTGAAAAATGGGACCTTTCTTCCATCGACTCTCACTATAAAGAATGTAAAAAAAAGTTAAAAAGTATAAAAAGTATAAAACTTTGTAAAAATTCTAATTGGAGCATAAATAACTGCAAAGAGCTGAACAGTTTGAAGTTTGAACTAAATTTCTAGTATAAAGTATGCGGAAGTAGTTAGGTGCCAAAAAAAAGGGTGGAATAAAGAAGCAGAATAAATATAAACTGACAAGAACTATTGTGTGCTCGCTGTGGCGAGCCCACAATGAAATTGTGAAAACTTGTATAATCGCAATATTACACTCGAGGGTCGTGCTTTACCGTCATTAATGACACTTCTGCTTGTAAGGAACTGGCCTATCGGCTCGTCCAGCTGCAGCAACGCAGGCATGCCATTAATGACGGTAAAGCACGACCCTCAAGTGTAATATTGCTTAATTGAACGTTCTTCTGAGCTGAAGAATAATGTGAAATATTTGGCCAAACGGGAGAACATGTGAAACCACAGACTTGTTGTTACCTCTTGTGGAGATGCATCGATCCTCGTCACCAGAACATTTAAGGATGGTGGCGCAATCGTCGTCGTTGCAGGTGTAACATCTCTTACCGTTGATAGAAGCAGAGAGGGAGGGAACTGGGGGCGGTTTACATTTTTTAAATGGTCATATACACGATTCCTTCAACCCTGAACAAAATAACATTCACGTCATTTGCATGGCCATGCAACATTAGATTGTTTTTATAATGTGTTGAACTTGAATCTAGAGTTGCAACAAACACCCTCCATTGACAGCCCATTCATCCAAATAGAAAAGACATTGCAGCTGTATACGGCAAGCTTGATTTATCCTCTTTCTATATCTGCAAAGTGTTTGTTTCATAAAAATCCACCGTAGACATGTTCCGTGCAGGTGATATATCTTTCAAAGTGTTGGGAGTTTGGAAGCACTTGTTTTTATTAACGCGTCGTGCTGCTGCCTCCTGCATTATGTGCAATTTCCAAACTACAAACTGGGCCGTTCAGTGACTTCCGACGAGCACTTCCAAACAACTGTTTGATACCAGTATGCACGCACACACACGCACGCGCACACACAGAAGTGCTATAGGTACTTACGTGAGGGATACTGGACATTGCAGAGGGCAGTGGAGCAGCACGTGCTGACAGTTCTTGTCTTGGTCATTCCAATGTTCATAGAGCCACTGATACCACAGCTGGCAGGCGGCAGGCAAGACTTCATTTTGACATCCATGTTAATCCCAGCTAAAAAGAAATGGTAAATGGTGCCTTTATACAGCGCCTTTATCCAAGGCGCTTTACATAGACCGTGCATTGCATTCACACATTCACACACCGATGGTGACTGAAACCATGCAAAGGCACCAACCAGCACATCAGGAGCAATTAGGGGTTCAGAGTCTTGCTCAAGGACACTTCGACGCTAACTCTGGGGGAGCCCACAGGGTTCGAACTGGCAACCTTGCGGTTACCATCCAGCCACTCTACCCCTGAGCCACCGTCGCCCCAAACAACATTACCCACTGTTGTTGTTTTTGTTGATTCATTTCTTGATTGATTGAAGTATTTATTAACAGTTTCCAGAATGGGTACATTTCACATCAATACACACAACTCAGGCACAACTCAATACAAAGACTGTTACTGTGGACGACACACTGATAAAGCATTGCACTTGTTTACAACAGGGTCCACCATTTTCAATTCATCAGAACATTTAGAGACGTACAAATATACACTTCTTTTTGTTATATATATATTTTTTATCCCACGATTTTTTAACCCATTTTTCAACCCTGTGTCAATCATCTAATGTGATACTGGGCTCTACACACCCTCCACCAACCTAGTCCCCATATATGGGACAAATATACACTTCTATACAAAAGAATCACACCTGTGTGAACTGAGTGGTGCAACTACCCACCCCCCCACCCCCCACATCTCTCTATCTCTCTCTCTCTCTCTCTCTCTCTCTCTCTCAGGCAACAATGCAGCACTATCCCTCTCTCTGTTTCTGGCACAACAGCGCCCCTACTGGTACTCATAGTCATATACTGGTGCTCATTAACGTCACATAGGTGGGTGAACAACACACGGACACGGATATTGCTGTTCCTTGGAGTGGTTGCACCACTCAAAAACAGGAAATCATCATAAGGAGGGAAAAACATATACAGTAAGTGGACTCAGACTTTTACGGGGGCCAGTTTTGAATTTTAGGTGCCCTTTGAGAGCGGAGTTTTGAAGGAGTCAAGGGATTCACGTGTCTTAACGGCTGTTGGTAGGGCGTTCCACATGTTGGTGGCATAGGAGAGAAATTAGTCCCACACTTCCATCTCTATGACCTTAATATCATAACCAGAGAGAGAGACTATTGTCCACCATGCCCATGCTCCGAGTTAAATTAAGAACAAGAATGCCCAGCATCCTCCACTCCACTGAGCGTAATTGTTTTGATAAGAGCGTGATGTATTATGGGCGAAGGATACTCTGATAGGCTACTGTACAGAGAAGAGCTGATAGGCTACTGTACAGAGAAGAGCTCCGGCTAGAGGAGCCATTGTATCGTCTGTCATCAGTGGCGTGCACAGACATTTAGAGGGGCAGGTGCTCAAGTGAAAAAAGGGCACCTTGTGCAGTCTGGTTGCCTTAACCCACCACCAAGTGGCGCGCTACGAGCTTGTAGGTCTGCTATATTTTTTTTATCGAAGACCCACTGACATAGAAACATAGCTTAAGATTGTGGGGGCCTAAATAATATAGTAGAAGCGTTTTATCAAGAATTGATCAATGTCACCATGGTCCACACACTTCAAATTAAGAAAAAAAGAGCACATTGCCAAAAGGGCAGGGGGTGCTCTAACACCCCCTAGTGTCTATCTGTGCACGCCACTGTCTGTCATGACTACATTAGCCAATGGGCTTTAAAGGTTTCATGACATTCATTTTCATTTATTTTTCTTTTTTCTTTTAGGTTTTATGACCTCAATTACACCCAAAAAAGCCTGAACTTTGAACATTCAGTGGATTTTCTGTGGTCTGAAGTTTTCTTTGGGGTTTTTGGGGCCTTTTGAGCTACAATGAAAACAGGCAACACAGTGAAACAGTGACATCTGCTGGCAAATCCCATTGACATATATGGGATTTGCAGTAAGTGATGTCACTTACTGCCGGCAAATCAGAGCACCTGTTTGAGCCAGAAAACCCCAGATCACAGAAAATCTACTGAATGTTAAAAGTTCATGTTTTTTGGGTGCAATTGAGATTAGAAAACCTAAAAAAAACAAGAACAATTCCAAAACCTTTTTTTTTATGTCACAATCCCTTTAAGGCCAATGTGATAGAGAGAGAGAGCTGCCTGTACTCAGCCTGACACTCAGCCTGTTACTCTGTAGATTTAGATTTCTTTCTTTTTTTTACAAAACATTACCCACATTGCATTGATGCATTTTGGAAAATAGCAGATCTACAAGCTCACAATGCGACGCAATGTGAGCTTGTAGATCCGCTATTTTGGTACTCTTAAGTATACATTTTGATGCCAATACTTGTGTACATTTGCTCAAGTACTTTTTGAATTCCGGCCATAGTATGAAAACCTGCATTTCCGTGCATGTGTCACGTCACACCACCATATATGGTCACGCCTCGTGACATCACGCCTCCATTTCCATATATGGAGCTGACCGTCCTTCCTCTTCGATGTCTCCCTTTTGACTTAGTGATACCTGTCCATTCAAACTCTAGACGGGCCTGCCCTGACCCAAAGTTATTAGTGCAGCCGCGCCCAGCAGCCTGGCGAAAATTAGAGTTCTCAACAGGCCCTGCCCTAACTGGGCCCTCATTAAACCACTGCCCCTGCTGCAGATGGAGCTGACCTGTTCTAACATTCTTTATGTTTTGTTGATCTGACCTCCTCAAACCCTGTACACTGAAGGCACGCTCCATATATGGCCAGTACAGAATTCATTGCACGTTGATCTGACCTCCCAGGCGTATTTCTACATTGAACTATTGATACTTTTACTCATGTAAATAATGGTGAGTACTTTTTTTCCGCATATACATACCCAGAGATGTCCTGACTGTTGTGGCTCCACATTGCTGCGAAGCAGGACAGTCTGTCTGTGTCTCGGTGCAGACTCCTGTGAGTCTGACTGTCACTGTCTCTGTGCAATCGTAGCATGTCAAGGCAGACAGGGCTAAGGCAACAGAGGGGCGGCATCATAGAGGTCAATACGACTGAACGCTAATTCTTCACACACAGTCCACCATGCATGTGTAATGTTATGTATTATTTGAAACTTTAAGCAAACTTGAAGGAATTTTGGACACCAAAATTTGGTGTCCAAAATCAAGGATTTGAAAGAGGACAGGAAGCGAAGACCGTACGGTGGACTCCATGTTGCTCCCTGGAAGGAAAGAAACATGCGCAATGGGCTATATGCAGCCAACACTACCGTGTTCAGCTTCCTTGGTCTCAATTGCGTTGGTCAATTCGTTCCAGGGAGCAACATGGAGTCCACTGTACGGTCTTCGCTCCCTGTCCTCTTTTAACCCATTCTGACCTGAGATCAGATTATAAAAATGTCTTCTACATCCTGACAGTTTTCTGAAAAAGCTATGTTTCTATGTCAGTCGTTCTTCGATTTTTCAAAAATAGCAGACCTACAAGCTCGTAGCGCACCACTCGGTGGCGCGCTATGAGCTTGTAGATCTGCTATTTTTCAATATCTAAAGCATAACATAATACTAACACAGAATGGGTTAAATAGTCCTTGTCCAAAATGCGGAAGTGCAAACGAGCATTCAATGTTAAAGCCCAGATGCACAGGGTTTCCTTGTCATAACTCCACGGGTCCGCCTGCAGTCCCCACTCTTACCACTAGGGCCGAGCGCCTCAACGTTGGAGAGCCCCACTGGGGGCTTGGCTAAACCCCACCTCAAAAGCCTCAATAATTGTTCAATGCCATATCCAAATTATAAAGGAAAAAAGAGACGATCCGGGCACTCAAAGTTAAAAAGAGGAGGAAAGCCTTTATTCAATTAAAAAGGCAACTGGGCCGTGGCTCAGTGGTCCAGGCACCTTGGCTGGCGATCCAGTCTGGCAGTGTGTCTGGCCTGTCAGGGCTTTACTGCATGTCTTCCCCCCCATCTCTCTCCCCATTTTTCCTGTCGGTCTGTCCCTCCATGGGAAATATAGAATGGAGGCGAAACCAAAAAGAAAAGGCAACTGCCAACATGTTTAACCTAACCGGTCTTCATTGTCTCCACCAGGCCGAAGGCATGGGGGGAGAGTATGTTTTGCACTCCGTCCGTCCGTGTGTGTGTGTGTGTGTCCGTGAGCAGCTAATCTCGGCCACCGCTAACCCGGTCGATGCCAAATTTTGCACACACACTCCCTGGATGCCAACGATGAACCTCTGCCCCAAACTTTCCAGAACGGCCTGTTATAGCGCCACCAGGAGGCCGCTTTGTGCAAAACAAGTTTTTGCACAGTACACCTACAGATTTTGTCCAAACATCACGCAAATTGGTACACAGTCTCTCTAGTTTACTTTTGTTGCCCTTTTATCCAACCACCAGATGAAGGCAAGCTGCAATGTCCTACATTCCTATCCTGGTGGAGACCTGTGCCCAGAAGGGCACTTTTTCTAGTTAGTGAATCATTCTTGCCCTGATGAAGACCGGTTAGGTAGAAACATTTTGTCAGTTGCCTTTTTAATTGAATAAAGGCTTTCCTCCTTTTTAACTTGTGAGTGCCCGGATCGCCTCTTTTTTTCTTTATCCCTTTTGATCCGCGTGAACACCTTGTTTTAATCCTCGTTACCTGTTTATATCTCCGTCGAGCACCTGGTTTTTCTTTTTTGCCATATCCAAAATTGTTTAGCAACCGTCCGTTGCTATAATTGTCTATGAATTGATTGCGTATAGGCCGGGCCTAAATGGAAACAAGACCGCATGGACTTTTGTTTTGGTCCTGAGTGTTGACTGTACTAATTAACTAATGGATGGATGGATGGATTGAAAATTGTATTAACAGTTCGCAGAATCCCATTCTGGGCGGGAACCCCTTTTGGTATTTTAAGCATTGTTATGCTTTAGCTGTTGAAAAATAGCAGATCTACATGCTCATAGCGCCCCACTCGGTGGCACGCTACGAACTTGTAGATCTGCTATTTTTTTGGAAAATCGTTAGAATGTGGCGCAAATCTTTGAATTATTTTCAGAGTGAACGTTTTGAACTCAAATCTTTGCTCCTGGGTGGGGTCCCTGGAACGACATCTTTTCAGATGGGGGTCCGCGGCCAAATAGAGATAATTCTGGGGGTCCTTGACATGAAAACGGTTGAGCACCACTGACATAGAAACATTTTAGAAGCTTTTTTTTTTAGAATCGGCCTCAGTCCAAAATGGGATAAGGAGAAAAACCTGTTTACATAAGGGTTAGAAAAAGTTAGAAAAAAAGTAAAAAGAAAAAAGAAAAAGTTAGAAAAAAAAACATACAGTAGTATAGAAAAATAGGGGGGGGGGGGGGGGGGGTTGAACACACATACATACACAGTTTAACATCTGTACAGGACGTCTTGTCCAGTGCATATAGCCTCAGTCGGATATGCAGGCTTTGTTGACTAGATTTAGAACACACACACACACACACAACACTACATGATTGATTATTTATATGGAGAAATATAATTTAACACATGCATCAAACCCCAACATATTATCATTCAATGAAAGACTTACCTTTTGGGAACAGCAGAACCCCAAGGATCAGTGTGACTAGATGCATGTTGCTGTCCAACTGAAGACCAGGGCAACGGTACAGCTTCTAATAACATCCGTCTACAAATGGGGTGTGCACATCTGGATGGGGGGGGGGGGGGAGGGTGCAAGATACATAACTCCCTTTCCTTCGATTTCTTAACTTACACTTTCATTTCTCTGAAGTTGAAATAATGCCAACCATCCATCCATCCATCCATCCATTTTAACCGCTTATCCGTAGTCTGGTCGCGGGGGGCAACAGCTCCACCAGAGAGCTCCAGACTTCACTCTCCAGAGCAACATTAGTATCTTCCTCCTGGGGGATTCAGAGGCGTTCCAAGGCCATGTGAGTCGATGTGCTTCCTCCAACTGCAAATACACAGTATTTAAATGACTACTGCTCAGCCCATATCTGCTGTTACTACTACAGTACATACACACACACACACACACACACACACACACACACACACACACACACACACACACACACACACACACACTGTAGCTCTGCATAGGAGTGGCTATAGCACCACTCAAAAAAACGATATAAAAAACATTTTGTAGATCTATTTTCAAATGGCCGAAATATATATAGTGTAGAAGTGGTTAATGTATGTTTTGTAATAATAATCAAAATCTACAAAGTAACTAAAGTAATAAATTGCAATGGCGTAAAAGTACGTAGCCTAGTAATATTTCCCTCTGAGATGTAGTGGAGTAGAAGTAAAAGTTTTGGAAATTGGAAAATACTCAAAGTTTACAAATAACTCCAAATGGTAATTAAGTAGGCTACAGTACTACAGTATATGTATACTAATATACTTTCCCACCACTGGACAAAACAAATGACGGAAGGCAGCGATAAGCAGGCTGCATGTAAGGGATAATATCTGCCGGTCATTACCGGGAGAGAATCACCCTGTCGGTGAATTATCTCCCGACAATGACCACCTAGCCAGATATTATCCTACTTATTACATGAATTAATAAATTGACCCAAAACAAAAAAAGTATTCCATAGATTCGCGCTGGCTGCGTCTGCCCAGCTGCAGGGCTGGAGCACTGTCGGGAAAACAAGGAAGTGAGTTGATCAAATAGAATCCATTTCGGCGTACTGCTTTGTCTATTTCTCGCTCAAATGTTTTCAAAAACATTTTTGAGAGCAATGTTTAGCCGTAAATGAAATTGTGTGTCACTAGTGTGTGTGTGAGCGGTCATTATCAAGACAAAACTCACCGCTGAATTCAGCGATTGACCAATCAGAATCAAGCATTCAACCAAGCCATGTAATAAATTATGTTATCGCGTATCTACTGTATGTTAGACACATTGTGTGTAGATGATTCTACCTGCTTCAAGTGGTGGAAAAGGTGTTGTGCTTAACCCACTTAGAGCTGAGAACTGATTCTACAAAATGTCTTCTAAATCATGACAGTTTTCTGAAAAACCTCATGTTTCTATGTCGTGGTTCCCCAGAATTATCTGTATTTGGATGCAGATCTCCATCTGAAAGTATGTTGTTCCAGGGACCCCCCAGAAGCAAATATTTGAGTTAAAAACGTTCACTGGGGCCCAGGCCGTAGCGTAACGGTCTGGGCACCGGACTGGTAATCCAGTCGCAGTGTGCCGCGGGTTCGACTCCCGGACCCGACACGGCCTTTACTGCATGTCTCCCCCCATCTCTCTCCCGTTTCCTGTCAGCCTACTGTCTGTCCCTTCAAAAATCAATAAAAGGCGTAAGCCGCAAAAAAATATCTTTAAAAAAAAAAAAAAAAAAAGGTCACTTATTGGCCTTGCCGTCTTTGGTGTTGTCAATCTTTGGAGGGCAAAAAGGACGGGATCCGTCAAACTAGGGGGGTTTGCATGATTCTGAATCCATTGCAAGCATTAGTTTTGCACAAAAGACACTCATTGGGCTAAAAGAATCAGCCATATATAGCTGTCACAGATGCATTGAACTGGTCATTTTAGATTTGAGCTGAAAAGCATTATTTTAACGCAGGTAAATAACTAGCCAGGATAAAACCCCAAGTATTAGTTTTGCATGAAAAACAGTTAAAACACTCCTTGGGCTAAAAACGACCATAGCCGTCATCATAAATGTGATGAGGTAAGCACATTTGGGCAAGTGGAAATTTAGCCCAAGGAGTGTTTTTATATATCTATTATATATAATAGACCTAATGTACTGTCAGAAACAAAATAATCCAATTTTGTAACATGTTTCTAAATGGTACACACACTTCACAATGTCCGTCCGTCCGTCCGTCTCCGGACTGTCCCACTCTTGAACTTGAATTTCTTGAACACAAACAATAGTGGATGCGCAAGCTTGAAAGAAACTCTACAACAAGTTCTTCAGGATTCAGATCACGGGTACAGAAAGCATCGCCTTCTCCATACACTGTATGGCGACTGCCAATTATTGCAGACACTGAACAGAATTTTGCAGATGACTTAGCTCTCGGCTTGGGCATGCCTGCAATCTGCAGGCCCCTCACGACTGATTCATGGACATTACCGAGGCTTCCAAATATGAACACAAGTAGTTTACATTTGTAGCCAGGCTCGGCAAGCTGTATAATAGCATCCTTAAGACGCTGGTACTTAAGCACCTTGGTAAGGAATGCCTCTTCCAGACTGTGGTCAAATGTACATGCCACTTCCAAATGGTCACTTCTCTACCGTGCCTAGCAATGTACATTCCCTTATATACATAGCAGCCATTAAGAATAACACACACACACACACACACACACACAAATCCCCCGGCGATATACAGTACACTTTACATGAGCTCAAACATATTAAGACCTGAGGTCGATTCTACAAATGTCTTCTAAATCATGACAGTTTTCTGACAATCCCATGTTTCTATGTCAGTCGTTCTCAAACTATTTCATGCCAAGGCCCCCCAGAATGGTATGTATTTGGCCGCCGACCCCCATCTGAAAATATGTTTTTCCAGGGACCCCCCAGAAGCAAAGATTTGAGTTAAAAACGTTCGCTCTGAAAGAATATATATTCAAAGATTTGCACCACATTTTCACGATTTGTCAAAAATAGCAGTAGGCCACTAGCCTTTGCATAGAGCCCTTATATATTATTTTTTTCCTGTTTTAAAATGTACATTGTGTATATACTCTGTGCACAATTTCTTGCTCCCGGTCATTGTTAGTGTACCATTGTTGGAGATTTGTTATATACTTTGTATAGGTTTCTTGAGGTACGTGACGTCATGGATGTATTATTTGGCTGTTGTGAAATTTGACATGTACTGTAGTGTGTAGCACTGAAGTCAGACGCGTAACTAGATGTAAGTGGGCCCCGCCCCCAACGTAGGCTGATCAGTGAGTGCCAATTTATGTATGTGTTTATAATTTATGGGCGGGTGGGCGGTCGTGTGCCCCCCCTTGCCTCTGGGCCCCCACGCAGTCGCGTTGTCTGCGTCGCGCTAGTAACGCCCCTGACTGGAGTGTAATTTAGTTTCTGCCTCTTGGCCAGTTCACACTTGTAAAAGAGACTCCGTCTCAATGTGTTTTTACTGGTTAAATAAAGGTTAAATTAAAAAAAATAACATAATGCTTAAAACACCAAAAGGGGTTCCCTTCCTGAATTTTGGACGGGAACCCCTTTTGGTGTTTTAAAGCATTATGTTATACTTTAGCTATTGAAAAATATCAGATCTATACAAGGTCATAGCGCGGTACAGAGTGCCGCACTACGAGCTTGTAGGTCGTGAAAATCGTGAAAATGTGTCGCAAATCATTGAATATATATTATTTCACAGCGAACGTTTTTAACTCAAATCTTTGCTTCTGGGGGGGTCCCTTTCTGGGGGGGTCCCTGGAACAACATATTTTCAGATGGGGGTCGGTATATAATGTTTAGGGGCATTGACATGAAATATTGAGCACCACTGATACAGAAACTGATACCGTTTTTCAGAAAACTGTCAGGATTTAGAAGACATTTTTTTAACTTCGATGTCAGGCCTAAATGGGTTAAAGTGCCAAAAGTAGAAAGTCATCGTGCAGAATGTCCCATTTCAAGTTTTCAAATGTATAAAAGATATTTGCGACGCATTGTGAGCTTGTAGATGGGCTATTTTCAAATGGCCAGTTCCGTTTTTGTTCTACTTATTTTTTGGTTACGTCAAACACGTGTAATTCAGCTTTTAGACATGTCAAAAGCTGACACGTCTAATATACCTAAAACGTGTCAAATATACCTAAAACAATTGTTCAAGGCTCAGGGCAGTTAGTGCAGTATATATTGCAGTAGCTAGGGCGGATAGACTTCACACATTACAGACATCACTGACTGACGTGGTTCTTCTCAGCTCTGAGGACTTCCCCAAACTACTGAAGGTGAGCTCAAAGATTCTTGCTAGTATGCAATTGCAATGACAGAGATGCTTGACCTGCGGGCTGCAGGGTCAAATAATTGGTAGAGCACTGAGATTGTAATGATATGTTATGTGTTAAAAAAATGTCATAGTATTTTATTTTGTATTTCAAACCGATATAGGCTACTGTGTTAAGTGGCCTTAATATGTGTTTTTGAGGATCTTGAAGTGGGTCCTCCTGACCCAGAAAAGGTTGATAAACACTGTCTAATGAGAACGACATCAGTTACATTCAATGTTCTTACCTTGTCACCAGAGGTGGTCGGGCCTTTGCCGCCCGGGCACCCAGATTATGGAATTCTCTACCGGTGCATGTAAGATTAGCACCATCTGTGCCTGTGTTTAAGTCACTTTTAAAAACTCACCTCTACACAGAATGTTTTTTACCCTTTCTATAGAAGAATGTTCATTTTTAACTGCTGCTATTTTGTCTTCTTTTCTTTTGTGTTTCTCGTTTTTAAACTGCCCTTGATTGTGATTTGCTATATGTTGTTTGTGTTTTTTAACCTGTACAGCACTTTGGAACCTTGCCAGGTGCTATATACATAAAGTTCATTATCATTATAAGTTGTCTCTGTAGCAGATCCAAAGGCATACAGACAGCGTCAAACAACTATACTGACTGACAGCTTTTTTATGTTCTCACAGAAAAATGAAGATAGTGATCCTTCTGTTCGCCATGCTGGCCATCATTAACGCAGCATCAGTGCAGAATGCCAAAGCAGAGGATAAGCCAGGTAACTATAGTTTCATAAGATGTCATTTTGTGTGAAGTGACGTCAAGCCGTGTAACTTAGTTAAAGCAGTGGTTTTCAACCAGTGGTCCCTGAGGGGGTTCCAGGTGGTCCCCAGCTAAATGATGGAGAGTTGGTAACCAAATGGACCCAGCTAGGGCAGAAGCACGGGTGCTTCTGCCCTAGCTGCCCCTAGCTGCCCCTTTACCCATCGGTAAAAAGTGCCCCCCTAGACCATGGATGCAGTATTTACTGTGGTGAACCCCCCCCCCCCCCCCCCCCCCACAAATGCCCTCTTTCCATGCCCTACTCGAAGGCAGCATTCATGAGAATTGCCCCTTCCTTACTCTCCTGAACTTGAACGCAGCAATTTATGTTCATGTTAGAACTGCCCTCTATAATAATCCATGCCGTACGCCGCATCTCCAGTACAGCTTGATTATACTTAAATTGAGCTGGCTGGGAGGTCACATCAAATCCAGAGTCAAATCCACAGTCTAATCCATAGTCAAGGTACAAATCCATAGTCAATTCCAATCGTATTCCAATATACAGCAACAATATCCTTTATTATTCTACACTGTACACTTACCCTGCGATACTTCTCATTATGCTGCTGTAGCTGCTGTGAAGGTGGAAGACGCCCCTAAACCTGCTGAGATGAGATTGCATGAGGCTGAAGAGGCAGAGGATTCCGAGGATGACGGAGAGATGGAAGAGGATGAGGCAGAGTTGGAGATGGATGAGGATAAGGCAGAATTTATCGTCGGAATGTTTCGCCACATATTAAATGCTCCATATCAAATCATCAAAAAGCTCGGATGATGAGATGGGGCCCGCTGGCCTGATGGAGAGGTGAGGACAGGAAGTCAACAAGCCCTATCGTTTGTACTGACACGGTCCATGTAGTTATAGTACAATAATAATAATAATAATAATAATAATAATAATTTTACATAGACATTTTTTATGTCTTTATAAACGATTGTAACACATAGATTGGTTACGTATAATTGCAAAGTGTGTTTGCTGCAGTCGCTTACATAGGCCCCTCCCACTAATATTGTCCAATTAAAATGTCACGTTTTGTTATGGACAAATAACATTTTGGACAGGTGTATTTAATACCTTTTCAATCCCTTTATTAATCCCACAGGGTAAATGATGTGCCATTCTATGTATATGTATAACCACACTAATAATAATAACTATAGTCTGGTTTCCCTTTGGGCAACCACACTAATAATAATAACATGCCACTATCTCTGTATTAACGTGTTAATGCGCTTCTTCCACAGCTCCAGGGGAAACCCAGAGTCACCATCGTCTTCAATAATACATCATTTGGTCGATCGAGACCTATTTGACACTCAAATAAAAGTCAAATGCAACTTTTGGCTTGCCTTCTTCTTTTGTGATGGGGGGGGGGGGGTATTTAGTATGTACTGTAGGAAGGAGCTCCAGAGAGTGATCCTACATGAAGTCCTCCTCCCTGTAGAGGTCGCTGGATAAAATGCGGATGTTGATAAAACATAGTACCTGTTCTCTCTCAGCGACTAATATTGTGGGTTTCTGTTTAGCTCTGCATGGTCCATAAACTCTAATGCAGCTCCGTTGTGGGTTGTGGCCTTGTGGGTGGCATGATTTAAACTTCCGAGAAATGAAACTGAAGAAGTTGCTCTCTCTCACACGCACGCACGCACGCACGCACGCACGCACGCACGCACGCACGCACGCACGCACGCACGCACGCACGCACGCACGCACGCACGCACACACACACACACACACACACACACACACACACACACACACACACACACACACACACACACACACAGTAGGCAAACATGTATTGTTTAAGTTATCCCAACTTAAAACCTGTTATAACTGGACTCTTAGTCAAATGTATAACTGGTGTCTGCTTGAGTCAGGCCAATATGTTTGATTTGATTTATTACAAAATATATACTGTACAAATTGATAAAGCTTCTGGGTTAAAACCATCGGGTTAAAACAACAAATTCCAGGCCGTATTCCCATTGTGATCACATAAAAACAAGACAAAGCACCTTTCTCTTTGTTTTTAGTTTAGATTCTAAACAAAAAAAGTAAGGTTCTAAACTTTAGAACCTTTATTTTTCACCCTAATAAAGTAGTTTTTATTCTATTTGTCCTGTAAAGTGCACTTTGAGTACCTTGAAAAGTGCTATATAAATCATATACTAATTCCAAAACGAACAAGCGTGTTAAATGAACACGTTTCATAACAAATGACATCACATACGTATCAGAACACAACAACATATAACGACATATAACGATTTAGGTCTGACTTGAATCAAATTCAAGGTATTGCTTCTAAATAATTGGCACGTTCTGCTTAAATTCTAAAATAACCTAATTCTAATAAACCTCTTGAGATTCATGATGGGTTTAAAACAAAATGACATTTTGGTGGGGATTTGCATGACTCGCATGACTTATTTCCACTGAGGTCCTCTCACACTGAACGAAACAATACTTTATAATACATCACAAGTACATATACATTACATACACAACAAGTACGTCCCTATCCATCCCTCTAAGATGACCCTTTATAGGGGAACCTTTTCCAGTAGCCATTTATTTGTCTTCTGTTTAAATGTCCTCAAATTGGAGGTCAGTTTAAAACAAAAAAAAAAGTACTCATCACTGGCTATTTCCAATACAGTGGTTAAGTAATAAGTGGTTAATGTTGTAATATAATCTATTCTAAATTCACAAAGTAACTAGTAACTAAAGTTCCCAAATAATTGTAGTGAAGTAAAAGTATTGAAAATGTTAAATACTGCTGTAAAATAAAAATGACTCAAAATTGTACTTAAGTGCAGTACTTCAGTACTTGAGTAACTTATTTACTTATGCCTACATTGCACAGTTAGACAGGTCTCAAAGCCACTATTTTAGCACACACACACACACACACACACACACACACACACACACACACACACACACACACACACACACACACACACACACACAACATGGAGAGTGACATAGATTTAGAGAGAATAGACAGTTTTGTAAAAAATAAAATAAAAAATATTATTTTAGTTTAATAGTGGTTGTGGTGTCAACAATAACAACCTGAAGTATTGCTTCAGTCCAAAGTTGTTAATGTCAGGAACACAGTTTTACATTGAAAAGCCATGTTGGTGAATGATGGTGTTTAATTCTGGTCCATGGAGCAACACGAAAGTCATTCATTTGAATGTCACACAGAGGCCTCATTTTACTGGACGATGGCAGAAAAACAAGGCGAGGCAAATGTATTTGTATAGCACATTTCAACAAGGCCATTCAAAGTGTTTTACATACAACATTAAGCATCAAGTGAGACAGAGAAAAAAACTAAAAACGTACACAAATGAAATCATTATTAACTCAGCACACAAAGTTTGCCTCCAAAAATGTTTAATCCGCAACACAGATTTGTAGTGGGTGTCCTATGCTTCATCTCTCTCTCTCAGCAAAGGGGCCCTTAATTGGACTGAAAAACATTGAAAGCGATTGTGACATCAAAAAGTGTTTGTAATTTTTAGGAGATTAGCATCAAACTGAAGCCGTGAAACGGCTAGAGGTGCACCTATCGATCGGCCATCGATCGGGACAATTTTCACTTCGGTGATCGGTAATCGTCAATTTACCCGAACTGGGGAAACCGATCTTTAATAATTTTTAAGTGGTCTAAAAGTCAATCAGATGTATAGTATAATATAGACATAGTCATAGTTGTGACAGGCCTAAACATTCTCCTCTTCCTCCCCACACTCACACGGGGACAGTTTTGACGTGGGTTTGGAATTATAATAATTTTGGAAATATTAAAACTTTCCCCTTATACGCACAAGATCGGACTCTGCCCGATCGTGAGAAAAACAAACGGTGATCGGGGCTCGGTCCTTGAAAAAAATATATATATCGGAGCGCGTCTCAGTTGAACAGCGCAACCGAGACCAGTGGTGCTGCCAGCATCAACAGGCTAACGGCGGTGCTTGTAGCGCTGTTGCACAGGTCACCCTCACAGCAGCTCACAGAGGCTGAAATGCCTGGAAGAGAGTCGGCATCCGACGACGACACGCACAGGCTCTTTGAGACGCAGCCCTTCATGGTCATCTTATTGCCTCCGTATTCCACTGTGAACAGACATAAATCAAACTGTATTCTTAACGCTCCATGTCTTGAGTAATTATACAACAGGTCGTTTCGTGGAAGCAATCTGATTGGTTTTTGAGTGGTGCAACCACTCCAAGGAACAGCAATGTCCGTGTTCACCTATGTGCCTATGTGTTGGTTAATGAGCACCTATTAGAGAATATCTATAGTTATAATGAAATTGAGTTCAGGAAGGGATTGTGACATAAAAAAAGTTATTTTCTTAGGTTTTCTGAGCTCAATTGCACCCAAAAAACCTGAACTTTTAACATTCAGTAGATTTTCTGTGGTCTGGGGTTTTCTGTCTCAAACAAGTGTGATGTAAGAGCCAGCAAATCCCATATGTGACAATGGGATTTGCCAGCAGATGTCACTGTTTTCACAGTTTTGCCTGTTTTCATTGCAGCTCAAAAGGCTTCACAGACACAGAGAAAATCCCAGGCCACAGAAAATCCACTGAATGCTCAAAGTTCAGGTTGTTTGGGTGTAATTGAGGTCATAAAACCTAAAATAAATTAATGTCATGAAACCTTTTAAGGGCAACTGTTACAGTCGAGGGTTGTGCTTTACCGTCATTAATGGCACTTCTTCTGCGCTGCTTACGGAAGGCGCCTGTCGGCTCGCCTAACGGCTGGCCTATCGTTCCTGCAGCAACGCCGGCGTATAATTAACGGCGGTATAGCACACCCTCTCGTGTAACATTGCTTAATTGAACGTTCTTCTGAGCTGAAGAAGAATGTGAAATATTCGGCTAGACGGGAGAAGCGTCAGCGTGTGGTAGGCAAACGGCTGATTCGGTCTGGCTTATTAGCCAGGCTAGTGGATCTGAACTCTGAAGCCATAGAGTTGCTGTTGTTCATCCCAGATTCGGCACAAACAAGGGACTACATTTTTTTCGCTCCTATGTGCCACCAAAAATGCAACGTCCTACCAACAGCCATTATTAAGACATGCGAATCCCTTGACTCCTTCAAAACTGCTCTCAAAGGGCACCTACGAACGGCTGCAATCCGTAAAATCTGAATGCCCCACCCACCCCTTTTCGCCCCCACTGTATATGTTTCCTATCCCTTTTTTACCTCCTTTATGATGATTTCCTGTTTTTTTTATATAGAAGTGTCTATTTGTACGTCTCTAAATGTTCTGATGAATTGAAAAAGGTGGACCCTGTTGTAAACAAGTGTAATGCTTTATCAGTGTGTCGTCCACAGTAACAGTCTCTGTATTGAGTTGTGCTTTCATGTGAAATGTACCCATTCTGCAAACTGTTAATAAATACTTCAATCAATCAATCAATCAATCAATCAATCAATCAATCAATCAATCAATCAATCAATCAATCAATACCTCTTGTGGAGATGCATCGATCCTCGTCACCAGAACATGACAGGATGGAGGAGCAGTCATTGCCGTTGCCGCAGGTGTAGCACTTCTTACCGTTGGGAGAAGTAGAGCTGGCAGGAGCTGTATAGGTTTTACATTACAGTATTACTGTATTAGGTCGCATTCATACCAGAGAGCTTTGCTGCGATTAAAACGAATCCTGCTGCGCATTGTCAGAAAGTGCGCTTCGTTTGGCAGGTGTGAAGGCTCATTCGAATCCTAATGCGCAGCAAATAACCGCATTTTACTCCGCCCAAAAACGTGGGTTTCGCTTCGCTTCGAATCGCACTTGACTACGATTCGGTGCAGGTGTGAATGCAATCCGCAGTAAATAAAGGAAATTAAGCAAACATAATGTGGCGGGTGAGGAGCTGAACACAGTTGGAGACGGTTAAGGCATATTTTACGCAGCGCAAAGATGTCCCGTTACTGTGGATAGACGTGGTCGAATAAGGAGACTGAAGCCCTGATCGAAATGAGGACGTGTAGGCTACATTAATCAATTGCTTAAGAAAACACATAAAAACACTGCAGTGTATTATAGCCTACATAATATTCTGTCTGTCTGTCTGTGCGTGCCGTAAACATGGAGTGCTGTCACTGTGTGGGACTGGGGAGTTATATAAGTGCGCTCATGCAGCGCTGTGCCTCCATGCCCAAAAGAACAGTGTGTGGCGGCTGCGTGCAGCGTGCGTAGAGAGAGAGAGAGGGGGGGGGGGGTCCCAGACGGCACGACACATGCACGTTATGAGTGTAATTTTATCACCATAGATTTCACTGTGTAGGCTATAGTTTATGAATGGAACACATTGATAAAGGTCCCCCCTGCTGCGTTTCCAATTGCTGTGAATGACAGTGTGAAGGCAAACCCCAGCCAATTAAATATGCAAGAATTCCATTTCTCCGCCCATACGGATCTGAGTCTACCGAAGTATTAGGTGAGAATCTGACCTTACATACAGGAGCTGTATAGGTTTTACATTTTAAAATGGTCACATACACCAATGTCTCTAAGTGATGTAATGGTGATGTAAAACAAACAGTGCCAACACTAACAATAAAAAAGACAATATGTCGTAAGGAGGCGTACATTTCCCCTTCATTGTCAATGGCGTTTACAAAACAAACATTGAACTAAAGACAAACATTAAACCTGTATATAGGAGGGGCTAGCACCCCTCAAAAAGTGAGGACAGACAAGTAAAGTGAGGACGCCAATTATGATTGCCCGAAATGTGATGGATGTATGACGATGTATGATGACTAGAGCGCCTCTCACTTCACACGGGGTGTGACTTTTCTATGTCCAGCTCCTAGTGGGCGTGTAAACACAAACTTTGTCATAATTCAAAAACATTAAAAGCCTGATTGGCCAGTTTTACATCATAGTGTAAAATTAAAAGCTGGATGTGATTGGCTGGAATGAGATGATTTATCTCAAGATAGGGCCCCTCACTTCACACGGGAGTGATTCTTTTTGAGGGGCCTATATGCAGATTTTGTCCCCACGCGTCTCAATATTTACCATTGACAATGAACGGAGAGATCCGCCAAATATCAAAACATTAAACGCCATTGACATTGAAATGTAAACGAGCAAATCAGCTAACCAATCACAGTCAACAGGCATTCTGATTGGCCAGTATGAGATGATGCATGATTGATGATGTACAACGATAGCTCCTAATTACATACATCATCATGCATCATCCCTCACACGGGTGTGATAAAAAAAAAAATACAATCTTGAAATAAATTAAAAGTAATTCTCTTCTGGGTGTCCGTGGCACAAGATCTTTTCAGGTGGGCGTCTGCGTGCTCTAGGTACTTACGTGAGGGATACTGGACATTGCAGAGGGCAGTGGAGCAGCACGTGCTGGCAGTTCTTGTCTTGCTGATTCCAAGGTTCATAGAGCCACTGAGACCACAGCCGACAGACGGCAGGCAAGACTTAATTTTGACATCCACGGGGTCCATCCCACCTAAAAACAAACAACATATTTAGCCCTACATATTACCACTTAGTTAGGCTATAAAACACACAACCGGTGGTTAAATTCTCCTTCTCCAGTGCTGCCACCCAAGCGTGGAATGCCCTGACCCCTTCCCTCAAAAAAATGCAGATTACGGCATCTTTTAAAACAGGCCTGAAAATCCATTTTCCAGCAGGCCTTTTAAGGGAGAAGAAATTATCCCTTCATTTAAACAGGTATTCAATCAATCAATCAATCAATCAATCAATCGATCAAACCCACTGCAAAATAATGTCTTAATAGTACTAGAAAGTGGCTTTTAAATGAAGGTTCTATTCATTGTAGCTCTTCTTCTTAATAATCACATACCCGCAGATGTCCTGACTGTTGTTGCACCACATTGCTGGGAAGCAGGACAGTCCCGCTGGGTTTCAGTGCAGGCTCCTGTGCCCACCGCGACGCACTCGTAGCATTTCAAGGCAGAGAGAGCTATAAGACAACATGTGGGCGACGTCATGGATAGAGGTTACAACTGAACTCTAATGTAAACTTTACACACATTGTAATTAGGACTTTCTGAACAATTGCTAACAATTATGAACACATTTCTCAAAAGATACACATATGCTGTGAAAGCTGTTTGAGGAGACATCGAACAGAATGTAAGTGGAATGAATGAATGAATGAATGAATGAATCAATGAATCAATGAAAAAAGAAAAATGTTAAACCCCAACATATCATCCAAAAAACACTTACCTTTTGGGAAAAGCAGAACCCCAAGAATAACTGTGACTAGATGCATGTTGCTGTCCAACTGAAGAACTGGACAACGGTACAGCTTTTAATACCTGTCTACAAATGGGGTAGACACGCAATAGGTATACCTTCTCCTTCCTGCCTGTACCTCCTCCTATCGTGCCCATAGGAGGAGGAGCTAACTTGTCACCTGACTCGCTTGTATGAATTATTAACAGTTCTGAAAATGTTATGAATTTCAATGTTACACTGATACCTTGAACTGCCATCCTGTTTTATTGTTCTATGTGTACTACATACTGTATGTGCCTTTTTACTGTGTTTTTGTGTTTCATGTTACCTGCCTGTGTTATGCCTTGCTGTAAACCAAGGGGGAACAAACAAATAGATGAACCTGAACCTGAAGGGTGTGGCGTCTAAGTGTGTGTGTGTGTGTGTGTGTGTGTGTGTGTGTGTGTGTGTGTGTGTGTGTGTGTGTGTGTGTGTGTGTGAGGGAGGGTGTGTGTGTGTGTGTGTGTGTGTGTGTGTGTGTGTGTGTGTGTGTGTGCAACTTCTTTGTGTGTGTGTGTGTGTGTGTGTGTGTGTGTGTGTGTGTGTGTGTGCAACTTCTTCAGTTTCATTTCTCGGAGGTTTAAATCATGCCACCCACAAGGCCACAACCCACAACGGAGCTGCATTAGAGTTTATGGACCATGCAGAGCTAAACAGAAACCCACAACATAGTCGCTGAGAGAGAACAGGTACTATGTTTTATCAACACCTATTGACCTTATGCACACCACTGTCATCTAAACACACTTATTGACCTTATGCACACCACTGTCATCTAAACACACTTATTGACCTTATGCACACCACTGTCATCTAAGCACACCTATTGACCTTATGCACACCACTGCCATCTTGCCAGCAAGGTGGTAACTATAGGTGCAATTTCCCATTGCCAGCCCATTCATCCACTTAGAAAAGTCTGATTGTATTAAACTCACCAACATTGCAGCTGTACAAAAAGCTTGAATTATCGTCTTTCTATTAGCAAAGTGTTTGTGCGTGCGTGCGTGCGTGCGTGCGTGCGTGCGTGCGTGCGTGCGTGCGTGCGTGCGTGCGTGCGTGCGTGCGTGCGTGCGTGCGTGCGTGCGTGCGCCTAGTAGTGTAATAATGATCTAGTAGACTGAATGTTATTTTACGGGTGCAACGGTTAATGCTTTAGGTTTCCATTTCCTCAGAACTTTAGGTGAAGCACATGTTCAGGTGGAGACAGAGCTTCACTTAAGTTTATAGGTTTCCATTTCCTCAGAACTTTAGGTGAAGCACATGTTCAGGTGCAGACAGAGCCTCACTTAAGTTTCGATATGAGTGTCATGCTGAAATAAACGGTAGACAATAGGCTATTGTGCAACCCGGATGTGTTTCCACCATTAAATAAGATAAATCATTAACCGTAATATATTGGATAAACCGTCCCCATATCTTATCAAACATCTTCTGTTTATTCTTCAAAGTATAAGTGATTCTTTCCAGAGGAAGACATAGTGATAACTCCCTAAACCACTGAGCAATACTGGGTTTGCCTATCTTTTTCCACGATAAGGCTATAGCCCTTTTGGCTTGTAGTAAACATAAATCTAGAAATCTTTGTTCGCTACTCTGAATCTTATGGCCAGGTGGGTAAAGACCTAATAGAAACAGTTTTGGGTCAAGCTCAATATCTATCGACTATCTTCTGAATCTCCCTCCTCACTTCTTCCCAGAATTCTTTCACTCTTGGACATGCCCACAGACAATGGAAAAGTGTACCTTTGTCTTTACCACATCTGATACAAGTATCTGGAATATCTGCACTAAATTTATTTAATTTCTCTGGAGTGATATAGACCCTCATCAGCCAATTATATTGCAACAGTTTTAACCGAGTGTTACCCGTCTGGGATTGAGCAAGAATGTCATATTTTGACTTGCACTATGTAGAGAGCACATGCGTGCGTGCGTGTGTGTGACATATTAGATACGAGCGTGGCTCGTACTGTACTCTGTGCCACTTTACTCTGCTGTGCTGTACTGTACTGTACTGTACTGTACTGTACTGTACTGTACTGTACTGTACTGTACTGTACTGTACTGTACTGTCCACTTTACTCTGCTGTACTGTACTGTACTGTCCACTTTACTGTACTGTACTGTCCACTTTACTGTACTGTACTGTACTGGTCACTTTACTGTACTGTACTGTACTGTACTGTACTGGCCACTTTACTCTGCTGTACTGTACTGTACTGTACTGTACTGTACTGTACTGTACTGTACTGTACTGTACTGTACTGTACTGGCCACTTTACTCTGCTGTACTGTACTGTACTGTACTGTACTGTACTGTACTGTACTGTACTGTACTGTACTGTACTGGCCGCTTTACTGTACTGTACTGTACTGTACTGTACTGTACTGTACTGTACTGTACTGTACTGTACTGTACTGTACTGTACTGTACTGTACTGGCCACTTTAATCTGTGCTGTACTGTACTGTACTGGCCACTATAGGTATTGCAGCTTGCAGCTACAGTTGCTCCATAATGGAGCAGAGGCACCGCTCAAAAAACACATTTTCGCCATGTTTTTAGGAATATAATGTAAATACGGCTATGAATGATAACAAACCCTTCTGTAAATACCTGCAGGATATAGATATTAATACAACTGGTGTGAGAGGGAGGATGACTGATTTAAGCAGTCACGCCTGGCCTGAGTCAAACTAGAACTTGACTCAGAGCTGGGTGTGGCTGCGCACCTGTTGTGCATGCACTTGATCAAGGCACAACAGGTTAAATCAGTCATCTCAAGTGAAGAAACGTCAAGAATCTTCAGTGTGCATAAGCAACCTTTTTCATAATTAATGTCTATGTCACACAAAAGTAGTGTGGTTGCAAGTAGATCTATGGAGAACACTTGGACAGGCTTATAGTCAGAGAAACTCAGATCAACATAAGAAAGTTAGATTAGTAGGAGTTTATTCATAATCGTGCAGAGTAAAACAGGATCAGAGCCTTCGGCTGCATTGAGTCTCAAACTCCAAGGCCTTTTATACTATTCTGCCTGTCCTTGTTTTTGCCACTCTTGTTCTATTCCCTGCCAATTTGCTCTTTTCCCCATCGTGTACACTGTACACGCTCTTCCGTAGTTTTTTCCCAATCTTTGGCACGATAATATCTTGGCCACTGTTATATGTTGTGTGTATTGCAGGAAACGTAATTCTGCTGTGTCTCTTCGACCTGGCTGTACTGGGTTGCACCAGTACGCACCCCCGACATAGCTCAGCTGTATTGCTGAGATTTATGGCTCTCCAGTTGTCTATAGCTGGCTCAATTACAGGTTGTTTCGAGGAAGCAATCTGTTTGGTTGAAGTACAGTCGAGGGTTGTGCTTTACCGTCATTAACCCATTTTGGGCGGGAACCCCTTTTGGTGTTAGCATTATGTTATGCTTTAGCTATTGAAAAATAGCAGATCTACAAGCTCGTATAGCGTGCCACCGAGTGGAGCGTTACGAGCTTGTAGGGTCTGCTATTTTTGAAAAATCGAAGAACGACTGACATATAATGTGATGGATGACAAGATGCATGATGACAAGAGCGCCCCTCACTTCACACGGGGTGTGATTATTGAGGGGCGCTAGCCCTTCCTATGTCCAGCTCCTAGTATACATGTACACACAAACTGTCCTAAAACACAAACATTAAATGCCATTGATAATGAATGAATGGCCAGTTTTTCATCTGGAATTAGGATTAGGATGTGATTGGCTGGAATGAGATGATGTATAATGACAAGATAGGGGCCCTCACTTCAGACGGGTGTGAAGTTTTTTAATACAATCTTGAAACTAACAGTGGCAAATCTATATAATGAAGCTATGCGTGTATCAGTCATTCTTGAGATAAGGGACAAAACCTTTTTCAAATCAGATTTTTTTTTTAAGAAACATTAAACTCAAATGGATGTATTTGAGAAGGAACAGGTTTTTCGCCTAACATTTCTTTCTAAAATGGGACATTTATGCACTCCCTCTGTGAGCTTGTAGATCTGCTATTTTCACTGGTTTGGGAGCCACTGCATGGTTTTTACAGTATATGAGTACGTGTGTCAGGTTTGTATTGAACAGCAGTGATGTTGTGAATGGAACAAAGTGATGTATCTGGATCACGGCGCTCTGTGCATACAGAAGTCAGGTGAGGCGACCCCCTCAATGAATCAGGCAGAGAAGTCTCTTTTCAATCTCAATGTTGTATCACAGTTTTATTGATACAAACACACTCAGCTTACAAGACAACGTAGGAACAACGGCCCACGAAGAAATGGAGTCACACAGTTTGAAAGCCCTCTTGATTGATTACCATATGTAATGAAATAATTAGACTGTATTCTTAGTTCTAAATCTTCTTCTTCTTTTTCTTCTTTGAATCTTTATTTCGGTCATTTTTACAAAAACAGATAAACAAAATTAGGTTTAAGCAATTTACATTGCTTAATTTATATTACATTAATTAGTCAACACAGTGACTAGTTCTGACCGAAAAGGTATGGGCTGAAGCATAAAGCTTATTTTGCCCACCTTTTTATATAATACAAATAATAATAATAATAAGTCTGTGATTAATTATCACAGCAGCATAATTTATGAAAACACAAATGGGGAAAAAAAAGAGCAATATCATAGAAATATTACTAAAAACAGAAAAGGAAAAGGAAATATAACAAAAGTAAACAGGATGTTGATTTACATCTGTCATCACATACTATAATATAATATATAATAATATAGATATGAATATAAATATAAACTTAAATATAATTATAAATAGAAATAAATATAACCATACTTATCTAAATGTCTATACATGAAAATGTATACATATTTGTTTTTGTTTTCTTTTTTACAAATATATAGAGCCAAGCACCCATTCAACCGTTTTCTCATTTTGTTTGTTCTGCTGCTATATATGTATCAATTATCTTTGCTTTAAATAATTTCTTATATGTTTGTATTGACCTAGACAATTTAAGCTCGTTATCCAATTTGTTCCACAGTTTCACTCCTATCACAGTTATACATCTCCCCATGGTGTTAGTCCTTGCCTTTGTTGTTTTAAACATAGCTGTTCCCCTGAGGTCATATTTGCCTAAATTTTTGCATAATTTTTTTGCATGAATGCATATTTGGCAAGGATATGTTGTTATTCAAGAAAGACAAACAGAGTAGGCCTATATATGTCTCAGAGATGAGCTCTAACAGCTGATACTAACCATAGATTACCACCCAGAGTTAAGAGTTCCCTGTGGGGTTTAATTACACCCCTAATATAAGGCTCTGTTATCTCAGGTCGCCTCGTAAATAACTCTCATATCTTCTCGAGGAATCACTGTTGAGCAAATTAACTGAAAATAGCAATAGTACATCGAAATATACATCAAAAGTCTAAACCACACAGATGAACATCTGACTGACACGTCATGGACACACACCTGTTCACTATCTATTGTATTGGCAACGTATACAGAATGGAATAGTAGAATGAAGTATGAAAATGCATTTCTCTACGTCAACGTCAGTCTGCCCGCTTTGTCCAATGTGTGCCGGCCAGCGAGGCTGGACGTGTGCCAAAACAACAAACAAACCCAGTGAGAGTCAATTTGGGTCTCAATCATCAACCAAACCTTTCTTCTTTTTTTCCGTTTTCATAATTAAATCATGGCAAACAGAGCTGATGGGTCAACAGCAGCCAGTAACTGAGAGACAAGAAGAGAGAGAGGGTGAAATCACTGGCTATTGTGGCTATGTTCCATTGGTAAATAAGGGACCGTTTGTGAAGAGAATATAATGCTGGCCACTAACATTGTCACGGCTGATAAGAGCGGCCCGGGGACAAGGAACTTACAAGGAAGTAACATGTAAACAAACAGTGTTAACTGTTAACTTTATCACAAAGCAATTCAGACCTGCGATAGGTTTGTCTTTGTCATGTGACCCGTGATGGCGTGATCGAGCTTTCTTTGAGTGGAGTGAGACAGTTGTAATACTCACTCAGTCCATAAGCCTAACTATTAAGACCAGAGGCTGATTTTACAATTACAAATGCCTTCTAAATCAGTAGTGTCACTGACCAAGGTTACTACCTCCTCTGTGGGGTGTCACTGGCCAAGGTGACTCCCTCCACTGTGGGGTGTCACTGACCAAGGTGACTCCCTCCTCTGTGGGGTGTCACTGACCAAGGTGACTACCTCCTCTGTGGGGTGTCACTGACCAAGGTGACTCCCTCCTCTGTGGGGCGTCACTGACCAAGGTGACTCCCTCCTCTGTGGGGTGTCACTGACCAAGGTGACTACCTCCTCTGTGGGGTGTCACTGACCAAGGTGACTCCCTCCTCTGTGGGGTGTCACTGGCCAAGGTGACTCCCTCCACTGTGGGGTGTCACTGACCAAGGTGACTCCCTCCTCTGTGGGGTGTCACTGACCAAGGTGACTACCCCCTCTGTGGGGTGTCACTGACCAAGGTGACTCCCTCCTCTGTGGGGTGTCACTGACCAAGGTGACTCCCTCCTCTGTGGGGTGTCACTGACCAAGGTGACTCCCTCCTCTGTGGGGTGTCACTGGCCACGGTCCAAAGGTCACATACTCGCATTACTGGAGCGTTCAGATGGACAGTCAGAAATGCAGCAGCGTCATCATGACACACAGAGGACAGAGCTAAATGTGCACAGACACAGGCTCTGACACTGAGGGCACGCACGCACACACCTGTAGGATATTGAAGCACTGTGTGTAGACATGCTCTGACTGCACCGAGTGCTATATGGGTCGATGGTGTTGGGGGGGTATCTACGTATATATACTGTATGAGCTAAATATTTTATGAGGATTGTTATTTTGTCAAAACAAAGAAAAAATACATCATTTATTATCATTCTAAACCAGTACCAAAGACGAACATAAATTCTGTATTATGTCAAGAAGACACGATTGAAAAATAGTCAGGATTTAACAGCATCATTTATACCTCTTGCAATCTTTCATCTGCTTTATTTTCATAAATGTCACGGCATGGCTCATTGTCATGAAGAGATACATAATTTACAAGTGTAGTACCTGCTGTGTGTGTGTGTGTGTGTGTGTGTGTTCGCATGTAGGTCACGTGGAACAGGGTTGAATGTATGATTTCCATAGATAGGATGTGGTTTCTGTTTGAAAGAACATGGCTGCCTGCGTCACAGACGAAGACCACTGATGTTTCCATGTCGAACCTTTCCATCTCGAACAGGATGTGTGTTTGTGTGTGTGTGTGTGTGTGTGTGTGTGTGTGTGTGTGTGTGTGTGCTGCAAGGTGCAGAATAGAAGTGGTGTCACAAGTTTTCTGTGCAGAAGTGTGAGAAACTAGACCACAAACATGGAGCACTGTATTTTATACACACAATACATATTGTGATCTTTATTTAAGACATAGTTATAAACAATACAATTAGTATATTGTCACTGTCATGACCTTGTAGGCCTGAAAGGCCAGAAAGCCCACCTCCTTTTAATGTCCTGTCAGTAGCAACTCAACCTGCACCTGAAATAAGCTCTGACCCCTCCCAGAGAAAGTTAATCCTTGAAAATGTAATGATTAGTCGCCAGAATCAAGATCCTTGGTGTTGTGGCTGATAATAATGACCAATAAATTACTCATGCCGGCAGGCTAAACCTGGGAGATAAAACAAGCTGTAATGACGCGCAATAAAACAATGATAAAATGATTCATATCCAAACAAGCTCAAAGTTTAAAATGTTTATATAGCTCAGTGCACCAAATATTACAATACAATAAATATATATATATGCAATAAATATGTGCAAAGAATCCAATAAATAACAATCAAAACAGTGAGCAAACAAAACGTGAATGAATCAAACTAATCAAAGTATATGTGCGGTCAACAAAGTGTATCCTCCCAGCTCACCCTGCCTCCAAGTTCAAACAGCCTTAGGGGCGAGCTGGTTCAGACACCCATATTTGTTTACTACCAAGGGCCACCCACAGACGCTCCCACCAATAACGGAACGTCAATGCGGTGCCCACACCCATCACCAACCAAGTGACAAAATACTGTAGCTAAGCATTCTTTGTCTCCTACATTCCGGCCCCTAATTAAGCCTTGCATTAATTAACTATTATTAATTATGTAGGAGCCCTTAATTAGCCTTAGCAAAGTTACAATAATTCCAAATTATAAAGTCAATGCAAATTAATTCAGAATAATGCATCAATTTTCTCCATCGATAGGATCTCCATAAACTCTCCACCTGCAAAAATAGACAGAGAGAGAGAGGATTCGGAGCATGAGCGCCCCGAGTAAGACTTCATGGCTCCTCTGCTTCTTGAAGAAGACACACTTTAGTAATGGGCCTGTCCAGGCAGCTTGAGCTCTGATGGTCTGCATCTCCTCATGTGCCTTCTCATCCTCCAGACCAGACTGGACGAGAAGCCTCCTCTTCTGAGCCAAGAAGTGGATAGTGAACTGCGTGACCAAGTCTGCCTGCTCATCAGCTTGGATCGCATTCACAGAGGCCACCATCTTAATTTCAGGATCCTCTAGAGAGACCTTTCCAGCAAGATCAGGCTGTGGCGGCCACATCGTCTCAGGTTCAACAAGGAACTTGGGTCCTGACACCCAAACATCAGACTTCAGGAAGGATTCCACTCTGGTCCCTCTGGAAGCCAAGTCCGCTGGATTACTCAACGTGTCAACGTATCTCCACTGAGAAGGACTGGACATTGTAGGTATCTCGGAGACACGATTTGCCACAAATGTCTTGAACCTTGATGTTTCATTCCGGATGTATTTCAGCAACAGGTATGTGACCGTGCCATACCCATCCTCGCTAGCATCCGCGACGTGATGCAATTGAGCGGAAGTGACTTCTCCAAACTTGGGAGGTTTCAAGCACCTGCACAAGCAAAACTCTTCAATGAGATGAAGCTCCTCCAGCCAGACTGTCCACTCCCGGACAGTGCTTACTGGCAAAACATCATCCCAGCCCAGCTGGTCTCTGCAAAGGCGTTGAAGTAGCTTCTTGGCGCTCAGCACCACAGGTGCAAGAAACCCCAATGGATCGTGTATGGAGCTAACGGTGGACAAGATCCCTCTCCTTGTCAGAGGTTTGTCCTTGAGTGTGATCTTGAACTCGAAAGCATCCGACTGGACACACCAGTGTACGCCCAGAGCCCTTTCCACAGGCAAATTGTCATTGTTCAAGTCAAGATCCTTGACATCCACCGCTCTTTCCTGTGGAGGTATGGCAGCAAGCACAGCGCGTCTGTTGCTAATCCACTTTGTTAGCTGGAAGCCTCCTTTAGCACACAGAGCACGATGTTGGTGATATAGTGACACTGCCTCCTTTTCGGTGTTCGTATGGAACGAACAGTCCTCGTCGAATCTCCTTTTGAGAGCCAGGGTACGCTGCTCAGCGACCTTCCTGTTGTTCGGCATTCTGACATCTTGTCTCAAGGGTAGGCCGATGTGGTAATGACCATCAACTAACTGTACAGAGCCATTGACAGACTCCATGAAGTTCAAGTCTTCCCTAGACATTCCAAGCTGTTCCTCCTGAGCACATTCAGGAGCCTTCATCTGCTGCTCCCACAGCTGGTCTAGTCTTGCGACTGCAATCAGATTAACGGTTACGTCATGGCTCGTGTAAGTGGTATCAGTAGGGCAGTCGCCCCTAAGAGGACCATTCACGGTCCAACCCAACATGGTTCGAATGGCGTAAGGACCGCCATACTCACTTCTGACCACCTCCCATGGCTCTAGAGCCTTGGGGACGTTGGTGCCAATAAGAAGATCCACTCCTGAGTCGATTGCTGTGATGTTTATGTGCTGAAGGTGCGGCCAGTTCCGCAGATCTTCCTGCCTAGGAATGTTGCCTTGGTGGACAGGCATGCACTTCTGCGTGAATATTTCAGGTAGCTCACAGAAACAGTCTGTGTCCAGCCCAGCTACCTCCAAGTCCATCACAATGTGACTGCCCACCACCTTCTCCTGACCCATTGTCCGTAGGAGAATATCTGACTTTCGTCCTGAGAGGTTCAGCCGTTTCATTAGCCCTTCTGTACAGAAAGTAGCCGAGCTTCCAGGATCAAGAAATGCATAAGTGACCACTGTTTTATGACCCTTCCTAGACTTCACTCGAACCGGAATTATAGCAAGTGTGCACTCACCATCTCCGGCCCCAGTAAGACCGCTGGACTGAACTGAGATCAGAGCACTTTCATCTGCTGTTCTCTTTTCGCCTTTGGCCTGCATAGGACCTTCCCAGTCTTTGGAATAGATATGCAGCATGCTGGGATGTTTCATACCGCACACCTTGCACACCAGGCGTTTGCTTTGGTTCCCAGTGCACATGCAGCCAAAACACACCCCTTTCTCTTTCAAGAAGGACATCTTATCGATGTGTGTCTTCCTTTCCAATAAGGAACACAGGTCCAAGGTGTGACCTGCTCCACAAAGCAAGCAAACTCCAGGTGAGCTCCTCTCTCTATTCCATCCAGTGTCCTTGTCCCCTTCAACTGTAGCGACAGTGGTCGCAAAGCTACTTCCCCTGGGTTTAGAAAAGGACTGGGGTTTAGTAGTTCTCGATACTGCCGGGGAAGAATCCTGTAAGTCTCCAAACAGGGGGTCGCTTGCAATCTTCACCTGCCATTCGATGAATTCAACGATGTCGCGAAAGGTGGCTCTGCGGTGGTTCGTCTCCTGCAAACTGCAAGCGACATCTCTCCACTTATCCCTTAGCTTATAGGGTAACTTCCTGATAACAGTCTGCATGTTAGCAGGAACATCCAGCTCATATGTGGATTCAAACTCTCCCAGAGCATTGAAGCAGGACCGCAGCAAGAAGCTGTAAGATTGAAGCGTGTTCACGTCCTCAGACTTTAGCGCTGGCCACAAGAAGACCTTGTCCATGTATGCCGAGGTGATCTTCAATGAGTTGCCAAAGTGTTCTTGTAATAAGGATTTGGCCTTGGCATAGCCATTTTCGGAAGACATATGATGACAGCTCTGAACCATGTCTCTGGGCTTCCCTTTGGTATACTGCTCGAGAAAGTACAAACAATCCTTGGCGCTGCGAGTCTTCTCCTCAATGCAATGCTCAAAGGCTCTCATAAATGTTTGGTATTCCAAAGGATCACCGTCAAAGGCTTGAATGTCACGGCGCGGGAGAAAGAACAACGACTGCTGTTCAGCCAGCAAAGAGGTTATCTCGTTTTGTTTCTCCAAAACAGAGATCAGCTGACCATGATTGGCGCTGCCTTGCGATAAAGGTGCAGAATGGTGTGACTGCAGCTGCAGCTGGGGATGTACTTGAGGGTTATACCCTCCACTTTGTTGCACCCTAACCGTCTCTGGCCTTGGCTGAGGCTGGTATACTGCAGCGTGAGACTGCAGCCCCATGTTCTTCACATTAGGTCGAGAATCCAATAAAGGTGGACGCGATACTGGCTGCTTAGGCCTAGCGTCAAGCAAATGGGAACGTGACTGTGGTTCACGTATTGAAGCATGATGAGATGGATGCCTCCCTGACACAGGCACAAAGGTCTCAGCATCAACATCCAACAACGGAAACCTTTCTTTCCTTTTCTCAATGTAAGAATTCATCCCATCTGCCCTACTGGCTGCAGCACCAGACACTCGAGAGCTGCCAGAAACCTTCAAGACACTTATTTTAGCCGCAGATGCTGCTATCTCAGTCTCCAACTCTAGCTGCTCTTTCTTTCTTTTGAGCTGCCTGGCTTGCTCTCTGACCTGCGCCTCTTGCTCTCTGACCTGCGCCTCTTGCTCTTCCAGATCCTGTTTCTCCTGGAGCATATTCTGGCGAACGAGAAGAGCTGCCAAGTCTGCTTCTGCCAATACACGTGCAGATGCAGTAGTTGAGGCGGTGGTACTAGTGGACCTACACTTACTACCTGCAATGCTCTTTTCCCTTGATGCTTCAACTGCAACATTTGAAATACTATCATCAGGGTCAATGTCATCAACGACTGAGGCTACCACCTCATCCTCATCGCCTTCTGCAACACAAATAACATCATCGTTATTTACTTCATTCAATGGTACAACATGAGGTGTGTGTGACTGAGTAACTTCCTGTAACTGAGCTGCACTTTGAAGTGGGCCATTAATGTCTGAGAGCCATTTGTTGACAATGTTGTGGCTGATAATAATGACCAATAAATTACTCATGCCGGCAGGCTAAACCTGGGAGATAAAACAAGCTGTAATGACGCGCAATAAAACAATGATAAAATGATTCATATCCAAACAAGCTCAAAGTTTAAAATGTTTATATAGCTCAGTGCACCAAATATTACAATACAATAAATATATATATATGCAATAAATATGTGCAAAGAATCCAATAAATAACAATCAAAACAGTGAGCAAACAAAACGTGAATGAATCAAACTAATCAAAGTATATGTGCGGTCAACAAAGTGTATCCTCCCAGCTCACCCTGCCTCCAAGTTCAAACAGCCTTAGTGGCGAGCTGGTTCAGACACCCATATTTGTTGACTACCAAGGGCCACCCACAGACGCTCCCACCAATAACGGAACGTCAATGCGGTGCCCACACCCATCACCAACCAAGTGACAAAATACTGTAGCTAAGCATTCTTTGGCTCCTACACTTGGTGTTCTAAAACTTGAGTTATTGGTAAAATAACAGCAGGTTGGTGGTCATTTTGAAAAACAATGGCTTCCATAGTCACAGGACAAATCTAAATAGTACTACTGTATTCCTCATCTTTTAAAATGTATGATTAGTCACCAGAATCAAGATCCTAGGTGGTGTAGAACTTGAGTTTACTGTAAAATAACAGCAGGTGGCGGCCATTTTGAAAAATGGCTACCATGGTCACAGGGAAAATCTAAATTGTACCACTGTATCCCTCATCCTTGAAAATGTAGTCTTAGTTACCAGAATCAAGATCCTAGGTGGTGTAGAACTTGAGTTATTGTAAAATAACATCAGGTGGCGGCCATTTTGGAGAATGGCTACCATGGTCACAGGGAAAATCTAAATTGTACCACTGTATCCCTCATCCTTGAAAATGTAGTCTTAGTTACCAGAATCAAGATCCTAGGTGGTGTAGAACTTGAGTTATTGTAAAATAACATCAGGTGGCGGCCATTTTGGAGAATGGCTGCCATGGTCACCAAGAGACAAATCTGTGATGGAAGGAGGAAAAATGTTCCTTAAGGCATGCTCTAACTGTGTGCCAAATTATAATACTTCCCATTATTCAAAAACTATAATTTTATTGTTTTAGGAACACTTTTGTCAACTCCGTCAGATACATGTCTACTCCGTCAGACATAAAACCTGACGGAGTTGACGTCTGACGGAGTTGACAAAATGGCATTTGTTGGAAAAGGAGTCTTCAGGCTAAATCTTGTTGACGGAGACGTGGGACACACATTTGATATTAGATATTTATTGGAAAAATTAACTGTATATTGTTTGCTATGTTGTTGACAATCTACTTTCATTTATATTTATGTGATTGTGACAGTATTAGACACTTTTTTGGCAGTTTGAAATTGTGACCACTTGCTGGGGACAGGCTAAATACAGGCATTTTTGGGTACAGAGCCTGCTTTTAACTAATTCAGATGGAATATGAAAAAGATTATAATGAAATTAATGTCATAGGAATACACAACTGTATTACATATAACTTTGCAAATGCTTTTATTTTTATGAATTCATTTATTTTTAAAATAAATAAGGCTCTTATGTGTGGGACATGTTTTTTCCACTTTTGTCCCTCATCTCAAGAATGAGTGATATACTATACAGTGCTATGTTTACATAAAATGCTATAAGTCTACATGAACTGCTCTCTAAGTCTACATAAAAATGCTAGTTGAGTCTTTTCATACGCCTGTAGGAGGTCGAGGCTAGGTGTTATGGCAAGTGCTATGGGCTAAGATGGAGTCTGAAGAAGTGCGTTTTCAGACTGCAGCGGAAGAATGGGAGCGAAAGATGTTATGCTATAATTCCCTATAGCATGACTTTGTGACCTTTAAGTAAAGTGACTTTGTAACGGTTACTATAGCAATTGTGTAAGACAAAAAAAAACACCACAATGATTATCCAAACCATGTCAATATTTATTTTTCTCAAATGGCACTGAAAATGTACAATGTTGTCATGTCAAGTAAAAAAACAAACATACAGAAGTTATGTTTTAGATGCAGTTAGCTTTCAGTTGGTAGTCAACGTTTAATTCACCTTTAAATAGCAGAGTGAGGTCTGACTTAAAGATATATTTTTCCAGTTTTCCAGGTGTCTATGAGGTGACTTGAGTACTTCATTAGACACCCTGGAGTTGTTTTTATGTGCAATGGTGTATACACTTCCTGGAGGCTGAACCCTTGACAGACAAACGGGCCAATGAAATAAACAGAAATATAGTGACATCACATTATCAGCCCCTCCCCTAACCCCTCCCCCTTTACAACTAAAGCTGTGGGTGCGGCTTCAGTTCAGGTCGATCACCACCCATCACCACCCACCAGGCAAACCAGGCCTACTTAATTAACTGGTGGGCTTGTCCACATAAAAGCATGATTTTAACAAATACTGAACACTTTTTGGAAAACATTCTTCCTCTTAATATTATAATAATACCTGATGATCATGTTTTAGGGTGGAAAAAAGATCATGGCACTCCATCTTTAAACTTTGTAATGGTGTCATCCCTACTTTCAGAGATATCTAGACCACACATGGTAGTCAATAGAACCACCATGTTACCAGCCTGTAAACAATCTACATAAAATTCACAATAATAATTAAATGATTTCTTCTTCTCTCAATGACCTATGAAGTTCTGCAACAACCGGCAAGATATACATTTAGTAGGATAATTTAAAGCTGATTTAAAAAATAATGCATTGAAGTGAATCCACTTCGATGTATACTGTCTCTTCATTGTAACCTGTACCATTGTAAGGGACTGATCGTTATTTATCCACCAGGGGGGGGTGGTGCAGATGTGATTTAATTTTTTTATTTTTCCTCATCCCCCCCCCAGCCTCCAAATATTTTTTCGGGACCCCCCCTCAGGGACTGGAAGAATATATATGACCCCCCCCCCCATACACCATAGACTATATTCATTTTATATTCACACCAACAGTATAGCAGCATAAAGTAAACGCTGATCGTTTATTAGGCGGCCGTCTGGGGTTCATTTGGTTCCATATCTGTCATTACATTATGGTCAACACTCAACACTGATATACCATTGCATTCTTCCAACTAAATATTTAAATATGCTCCAAAATAGCATATGCAGACCTATAAGCTCACAACAACACGCTGATGACGCGACGCAAATTTGTGATCTTAGATTGGCTATTTTTGAGGTGAGCCTCGTGCGTAAAGTAATTCTAGCTAAGCTGCCAAGGCAGTGGGCACCCCTCGCCTCTGTGCCCAAGCCCAGGATGATGAAAATGAATGAATGCTAAATAAATACATGTATGTCACGCAGTCGCATACCATAATACTACAGCGTCATACTCCACAGAGAAAAGCACAATTTGCGCAACACCATGCGTGGCATCAACTGCCTGCTCGGCTCATTTAGCCAGCCAGGCACCACCGAATAGTTTAACTCTTTATAGTCTATATAACCAGTACGCAGACAAGAGTAGGCTACATCATTGGCACCGGCCAAGTACTATTCTCTGACTCACACCAACATTGCAAGGGGCACAGTGCGCAAAGATGCACATCACGACCAGCCAGCCCTACCTTTTAAATCAATGAGCGTCTGTCTCGTCTGTGCTTTTCTCCGCCACCATGTCGACGATGCGTTGTCCAAAGACGGTTGCGTCTCTTCCATCAAAATATTCCATATACCATCAACATAAAGGCAAGGTGTTTCTGTGATGTTTTTCTACTTTCTATTTGGATGAACTTGACGTTCACAAGCAACTTGAGTCACCAACAGTAACTTGTAAGAAGCCTTCTAAGGTTATATCGTTACGTCATCCACGACCTCAGCCGCGACATTATTATTATTATCATCTCAGTCTGACATTCTCCTGACTCGGTGAAGCGGCGCTGGGTGAAACCGAAACACCAGCAGCAGCGCTGGTGCTGCCAGTCTGCTTTCCACATCTTCCTCCTCTCTGACACCGACCGACAACACTCGCTCTTTTCAGTGCAAACACCGTGGTTCATAACTTCAATTTTTTTCCGCTTGCATTATTCTACTGGAAATGTCATGAGACATGAACGGCGCAGAATCAATCTATCTCGCGCCACCTTGTTTTGAACTGAAGTGGTTACGTCAGTTACTGAGTCAGACCTTTGCTGGTAGAACAGATCTACAAGCTAACAACGCGTTGCTTGGTGGCGCGTTGTTAAACAACGCGCCACCAAGCAACGCGTTGTTAGCTTGTAGATCTGTTCTATTTGCATGTGCAGTTGCGCACACATGGAAGATACCAAGTACACTCGCCACACAGGGTAAACTTTATATAGATAGGAGTAAAACACTATGAAAAACAAAATAATCTAAACATTTTTTTAAATACAAAATTCAGCAAAATAAAGTTGTACAACCTCCCCCAAGCCAAAATAAAAGAAAACATATCCCCCCCTCAGGCTCAAAAAATAGTTTAATGACCTCCCCCTTTTTTGCACCATAGGCTACCAACCTTTGATAAATAACGATCAGTCCCTAAGTACAACACAATGACACACAACAGCTGTAAAAAAATAAAATAAAAGTAAAAAAAATAAATAAAAAAGGCAACATTTTGTGTAACAGAATATTCATTTTGCGTTTAAGCCAGGACACAAATGATGTCTTTGGGCCTGACAAATAACCTATAGCAACTGTCACCCGGTACGAGTAGCACTAAGAGATAAGATCATGCAGAGATAACTTAGATCAACTATAACTCAGAGCAACAGAGACCAGGTACGTTACTGCTAGCAACAACAGGCTAACAGCGTTACTGCTAGCAGCAACAGGCTAACAGCGTTACTGCTAGCAGCAACAGGCTAACAGCGTTACTGCCAGCAGCAACGTTAGGCTAACAGCGGTGCTGGTAGCGCTGTTGCACAGGTCACCCTCACAGCAGCTGGATTGGGTTGCCAGTGGCATAACCTGAGTGGCAGCATCCGACGACACGCACAGGCTCTTTGAGGCGCAGCCTTTCATGGTCTTCGCAAGGCCATGGAATTCCACTGTGAACGGATATAAAACATGTTATTGTCTGTATAGATAACGTGTTTTTTTTGTTAAACTGTTAAATCACATTATATTGTGATAGTAAGGCTACTCATTGCTATAGCTATAGCTTGTGTTTGTATAGTGTTTGTTCAGTAACAGAGGTCTCTCCAGCTCTTTAAAACTCATCCAGTGCCACCTGGTGGACACCAGTTTTGGTCCTCGTTGCCACCAAAGCCCATTATAAATAAAATAAATAATTTGTCATTCTATTGTGCATCTAATGTGCATATCATCACCTGAACACCAGATTAGAGGATTTTTTTTTTTTAATCTAATTCTTTGAAAATATTTTTGAAAAGAAAAAAAAAAAAAAAAAAAAAAAACTGGGGACAGGGAGGAACTCCTTATATGGTCAGCACACTCTATAGTAGGGAGGATTATCACAACAAAACAAAAAAATAAGTGATATTTGGAATTAAGTGTAATCACTGAATATACCTTTAACCGAAAAAATGCTCCATGTCTAGAGAAACATAATGGACCGTTCTTCTGAGCTGCAGAATGTGAAATATCTGGGTGTGGATCTGAAGCCATAGACGTGTTGTTAGTTACCTCTCATTTTGATGCATCGATCCTCGTCACCAGGACATGGCAGGATGGTGCGGCAGATGTCGGATGTGTCGTACAGGTCGCAGGTGTAGCACTTCTTACCGTTGGGAGAAGAAGGAGAGCTGGCAGGAACTGTAGGTTTTACAAGAAATGGTCATATATCGGTGCATGATTTATTCCAGTGGTTCCCAAGGTGGGGTCCGGGGACCGCTATAGGGGTCCTTGAGGGAGTTCCAGGGGGTCTCCAGCTAAATGATAGTTTGGAACCAAATGGACCCTTATGGCTCTGTAACTCAGAGCTTACAAAAGGAACCAAATAGACCCTTAACGGGTCCATTTGGTTCCATTTGTACACTCTCAGAATTAACATTGATTTCACAACATAAATTGGGGACCCATAGATAGAAATGCCATTACATGGGGTCCGTATAGCCTGTTGCATGTCAAACTGGGGGTGCTTGAAATGAAAATGGTTGAAAATCACTGCTAGAGCCGTAAAAGTCTTCTCTTATGGGGGTCCCTGGCATTTTCTCTTCAAATGGGGGTCCGCGGGCTAATGAGTGTCAATTTGGGGGTCCTTGAAAAAGTTTGGGAACCACTGATTTATTCAACCCTGAACCTCATGTACAACAAAGTCTGGCACAAATGCAACTGTCAAAGTGTTTGATAGTAGGATTGACAGCTGGAATAGCTTTAGGGTTGCCGTCAGAGTGCAGCAACATGCAATGGGTCTGGTCCACAAGATTCGCTACACCTCTAAAGCCCAACACACACCGTCTGCGAACGTCATATGTAATTTACGTCATATTGTCTCTTTATTGTTAATGGCGTTTAATGTTTGTGTTTGCACCGGTTGTTTTACATCCCTATTACATCACCTAATCAACATGAGTTAGACTTTAATATATTAGCGCCCCTCACTTCACACAGGTCTGATTTTTAACTATATATATGATTTCCTATTTTGTATATAGAAGTGTATATTTGTACAAACTGTTAATACAAATTTCAACAAATCAATCAATCGTATTTTTATTTAGATTATTATTATTATTTTAAATACAATCTTGAAATAAATAAAAAGTAATGCTCTGGCCTGGGCGGTTAGCTCAACCGTCTGGGCACCTACAGTAGGCTTGCCTCGTGTCACTCCCCATCTCTCTCCCCCTTTCTGTCTGTCTACTGTTCCCTATCAATTAATGCATAAAAAACAAATTAAAAAAATAAAGTTATTCTCTTCTGGGGGTCACTGGCACAAACTCTTTTCAGAAGGGTGTCTGCGACAAAATACATATTGACATGAAAATGTTTGAGAACCGCTGGATTAGACCTTAGAAGACTATAAATGCTAAGCACGAAGCCCTCCAAAAGTGTGACTGTGGACCCGGCCTCCTCACAGAGCATGACCATGGACTGCTATCATATTATTACACCACTACACTATACTGTATATCTTAATATTCTTATACATTATTCTGGGTGCCTGCCATGCAATGGCAGAAACACAGGTTGAAATCCGCAACACATACTTAATCGTAATTATCAAGACACGAAACTTTGACGTCTATGGCCGGCCGCACGGTTTACCAAAGCCCCACAATATATACATCGAAACGTGCGGCTCGGCCGGGAATGGTGTGCTTGTGCTTTTCTTTCCGTTTCGGGTTACCGTGCCGACGTAATTCGCAATAAACGACGCGAAAAATGCCCCATGCAAAGTCAATGGGGAAACGCGGGTAAAAACAGAAAACGACACGTTACTTTGGAGCCACATTGCTCTGGCATACTGTTACGTAGAAACACGATTTAAACCTCAAACAGCACACGAGGCCATCGACTTTGTCGTGGTTCAGACGGAATTCGAATGCGTTGCATGGTTTGCCCGCTACCGCAGTTCAAAGTGTGTGTGGTCTGAGCAAAAATCTTGACTCTCAGTGTCGCACGGCCAGAGAGAGAGCGGGTCAGAGGGAGAAGCCAATGTGAAAACTGTAGCGAATCGTCCTCACGGCCAAAATATTAACTTTACACGCATGGGTTTCGGTAATTTTGTAGCCACACTCGTCCTCTTTCACCCAATGTCACAACCACAGCCCAGATTCATACGGTACGTGAACTACAGCCCTGAAAGCGACAGGTGTACCATCATAATGTGTCATACAACTCCATGTTAAATGCCAGAACGAGTCAGCAATTTTTTCATCACAAACACAATTTCTTAACTCGCTCTCATAACCACGTTTTTTATCGTACCAATACCACGATCGCACACGGCATACCTCAATGTCTCGGGTCACTCACGGCGAAAACAAAAATCGCATTTGACGTTTACTTTTTGCGATAGAGCAATTTGTTCGGACATACGTTCTCTCACTGAGTCAGTGTGGTTTTAACTTTCAATAGTGTTTGCATTCGCATAGACTAGCCCTAGCCCAGGTGAAATTGATACTTTGTTAATGATTCAAGGTCAAGTTGACCACCTCTCAAACACGCGCACACACGAACGCACATGCACGCACATGCACACATGTGCACGCACACACACACATTGAAAGTCAATGGAGAAAATTGGGGAAACACGTAACTCTGTCATTTCTCGACCGTTTCAGAAGCAGGGCGGCTCGCCGGAACCGGGCCGCCCCCCTGAACGAAACCAAATGGACCCTTACAGCTCAGACATCTTAGCATTAGCATGTTAGCATGATAGCATTAGCATGTTAGCATTAGCATGTTAGCATGTTAGCATTAGCATGTTAGCATGATAGCATTACATGTTAGCATGTTAGCATTAGCATGTTAGCATTAGCATGTTAGCATATTAGCATGTTAGCATATTAGCATGTTAGCATTAGCATGTTAGCATTAGCATGTTAACATTAGCATGTTAGCATGATAGCATTAGCATGTTAGCATTAGCATGTTAGCATTAGCATGTTAGCATTAGCATGTTAGCATTAGCATGTTAGCATGTTAGCATTAGCATGTTAGCATGTTAGCATTAGAATGTTAGCAGCATTAACATGTTAGCATGTTAGTATTAGCATGTTAGCATGTTAGCATTAGAATGTTGGTGGCAACGTAATGCGCAATGAACTAAGACAAAATACCTCATTGAAAGTCAATGGGGAGACCTGGCTCACATGTAACCAAATGGACCCTTCTGAGAGGCTAAATGTCATCAAATGGTGGTCCATGGCTCAAATGCTGCACAGACTTGGCGAGCTTCAGGCACCCAGTAAAATTTCTTGAATTTTTTTTTCTAGTATATTATTATTATCCGACAACATTGCTATACCATATTATATTATCTTAAACTATTTCATTCGTTATTATTGTTATTGCTACTACTTGTATTTGCCTGTATCTCGTTCCCTGTCTATCATTCTTCTATTTTCTATTTTCTTTGTCGCAATATTGCTTGCTCTGGGTGGATCTTTGTTGGTTTTCTGCTTTATGTAAAGTGACTTGAGACAACTTGTTGTGATTTGACACTTAAATAAAATTGAATTGAATTGAATTGAAAGCACTTACGTGAGGGATACTGGACATTGCAGAGGGCAGTGGAGCAGCACTTGCTCATAGCACTTGTCGTGGAGAATCCAAGGTTCATTGAGCCACTGCCACACTGATCAGATGGCATGCAAGACTTTGCTGCGTGCCCCGCACTAATCACACCTAAACACAGACAAGATAGCATCCACTGTCAAATAGAAAGTGGCTTTTGCGCCTCACAAAAATGAAATTCAGAGGTTATATTGTATACCTAACATAACACTCTTGGCTGTTGTTGCACCACATTGCTGGGAAGCAGGACAGTCTCGCTGGGTTTCAGTGCAGTTCCCTGTGGTTCCCTCCGGGATGCACTCGTAGCATTTCAAGGCAGAGAGAGCTACAGTAAGACAACATGTGGGCAATATCATACATTTAGATAGAGCAGGTTATGACTGGACGCTATAATGTAAACTTTAACACACACAGTCCACCATGCATGTGTGTATTGGAAGCATGGCTTTGAACAAACAATTATGATTACATTTCTCAAAAGATACAAATATGTTGTGAAAGCTGTTTGACACATACACAGTTTAACGTCGGTAAAGTTACACGACTGACCCACTCATGGTGATGGCAATAATTTAACACATGCATCAAACCCCAACATATTATCATTCAATAAAAGACTTACCTTTTGGGAACAGCAGAACCCCAAGGATCAGTGTGACTAGATGCATGTTGCTGTCCAACTGAAGACCAGGGCAACGGTACAGCTTCTAATAACATCCGTCTACAAATGGGGTGTGGCGTCTGGAACTATTACAACAACAACAACTTCATTAGGCCTACCTGCTTCTTATTGGGCCGTTCTAGCTCCACCAATCACAACCTCAGCCGCAACATTATTATTATTATAATCCGTCTCCTGACCAGGGGTCATCAACATGTCCGGAGTTTGCATGTTCTCCCCGTGTCCTCTAGGGTAGGTACCCTCACAAAAAACATGCAGTAATCCTGGTCACTAAACTGCCTCCCCCTGGCCAGCCGGGGCGCCTGATGGAGGGGAAAGGAACTGGTTGGAATAACGTGTTCCTTCCATGCGCTATACGTCCAACCTGCAGGGAAACTCCCCCTTGTCAGGTGTAAAGGAGCAACTTGGACACTCAGGCATGAAGGAAGCATGAGTTCAAGTCCGTTGCTCTCCCCTTGTCCCCCATATATGGGGACTAGGTTGGTGGAGGGTGTGTAGAGCCCAGGATCACATTAGATGATTGACACAGGGGTGAAAAATGGGTTACAAAATCGTGGGATAAAAAAAATATATATAAAAAAAAACATGTCCGTACACAGCAAAAACAGTTCTGTTCAGAAGGATTATTTGCTACAAAAGCAAAGGAGGCCATGCAGTACTGAGGAAATAAACTGGCTGAAAAACGATTTCACTGTTGAGAGAAAGTTTCTCGGAACCTCCATCGGCTCACTGAGCTTGATCTTGGTGGTGTAACAATATATAACTATAATAGGCTAACTCTCCACAAATCCACAATCGTGGAGACCCTTGATCCACAGTCTGGGCGTCCACAATCTCCACTTAGAAGCTTGTTCACCTTGCATGGAACTATAGGTGTGACAGTGCATTCCTTTAAATCCTGGCATGCTCTTTTTATCGTTATCTAATCACCCATCAAGTACGTACATGATGGTTTTGACTCTTATCTTTCTGTTTCCATTGTTCCATTATTGTCATGCATAGCATTGCGCGGAAAGCGGGGATTGAACCAGGGCCCTCCCACTCGCCAAACCAACGCACAACCTGTGATGCCAATAGGGCTGAGCCCGATTGGCAGGGCTGTTGCGGGCTGGGTCTTGGATGACATCACAACTATGCAAGGTCTAAGACTGTCTCTAGGATGTCTCATCAAGATGTCACCAACTATCGAAGCTACCGTACCAAACCAAATAGTTTCGGTTTGATAAGGTAGAACTGGCAGAACTTGATCTCCTCCTGACCTCAAGTAACACTGTCCTCTGAAAAGCAAGCAACCTCTATATAATAACCATATGACACACTCACCTCTGCAACCTAAATGGCCCTTTTCTCATGTTATGTAACGTGTGATGGAAGCACTAACTGTACTGATAAGACCCATTTATTGAAACCACAAATATGGAATCTTTAAGCCTGGCATCCCCATTTTGTTTGGGCATGTCATTATAGACCTGTAAATTGACTTTTCTCTTTTCTTGTTAATAACTTATTCTAGTATAATTTAAAAAACTAGTCCTTATACCCATTCTGAATAATAATATGAACAGCAAACGATGTTCAGTGTGGGTAATCTATCTAATTGTTTAGCGACCGCTCACCCGCTGTCTATTGCGAGCAAAATAGACAACTCAAGTTACGCAGAAGAACTACATGGGCACATAGCGGGCGACAGCCAGACAAATCTTCCGGAAGTGCATTATTTGTCTATGGGACCTGGCGACTACCGACGATTTCTTTTCGGGCGATGACGGGTGATTGGACGATGTGTCGGCCGATGCTCGCCCGCTGTTAAAACATACTGTTAGAGTTACAGAACCATAAGGTTCAAAACTATCATTTAGCATGGGGACCCCCTAACTATCATTTAGCATGGGGACCCCCTCCCCATGGGCAGCTAAATTATCTCCTCGAGGTTCAAAACTATCATTTAGCATGGGGACCCCCCCGCCCCCATGCTGCTAAATTATCTCCTCGAGGTTCAAAACTATCATTTAGCATGGGGACCCCCCCCGCCCCCATGCTGCTAAATTATCTCCTCGAGGTTCAAAACTATCATTTAGCATGGGGACCCCCCCCCCCCCCCCATGCAGCTAAATTATCTCCTCAAGGACCCCACGTTGAGAACCACTGCTTTAGGACCAGGTTTCCATTTCCTCAGAACTTATAGGGGAAGCACATGTCCAGGTGCAGACAGAGCTTCACTTAGGTTTCGATATGAGTGTCGTCATGCTGAAATGAACTGTAGACATATTGTGCAACCAGAATGTGTGCTATCTCTGAACTCAATTGATTCACATTATCCTCGGTCGACCTTGAGAATGTCATGTTTTGACTTGCACCAGCAGAGTGCAAATAGGGTGATGATAGCTGTGTAGTGTGTGCGTGGCGTGTGCATGTGTGTGTGAGAGAGAGAGATGCAATTGAGCAATACAATACTGTAGAATAGATTTATTTTATTAATAGAGCCTTATTATAATACAACAGTATAGCCAACCTGTAATCAGAATCAGAATTCAGAATCAATCTTTATTGTCACATCACAAGTAAGTTACACGGGTGAAATTCTTGGTTGTGCAGAGGCTCATCATCATTGCAGTTAACCCATTCAGAACGGGAACCCCTGTTGGTGTTTTAAGTATTATTTATAGTATACTTTAGCTATTGAAAAATCTTTGAATTTATATTCTTTCAGAGTTTCAGTTTTTAACTAAAATCTTTGCTTCTGGGGTGTCCCTGGAACAACATATTTTCAGATGGGGGTCGGCGGCATATTACATATAATTTTTTGGAGTCCTTGACATGAAATACTGAGAACCACTGAAAATAAATAAGTTGAAGAAGCCTACTGTACGTGTTTAATATAGATAGAGTCCATATTAAAATGAGACCAATTCAGTCAGTATTTGTACGTGTTTCCTGTGACTGGCTCATATTTCCATTGGCAGGTCTACTCTTTAATCCAGTGGTTCTCAACCAGTGGTCCGGGGTCCACCAGTGGTCCCTGAGGGGGTTCCAGGTGGTCCCCATGCAGCTAAATGAGTTGTTAAACTTAACTCTTGGACCCTATGGGATTCATTTTACACTCTCAAGAGTTAAATTATTGTTAAACATCTGAATAACTAGTCTAAGTCTATAGACAATTAGATAATGTAGAAGAATTGTTATTTTTTAACATTTTCCTTATATATTACCACATCAATACAGCATGGAATTGTGGACAACATCTTATCCATGCACAACAAGTATTGGGTCTGAGAGGCTAAATGTCATCAAATGGTGGTCCGTGGCTCAAATTCTGAATAAATAAATGGAGCTTGATGTGAAAAAGGTTGAAAATCACTACTGTAATCCAAACTAGAAAATTCGCAATTTAAAAAAATTGCAGAGTGTGGTTGCCGCAGTGGCTTACATATGCCCCTCCCACTAGTATTGCCAGCCAATTACAATTTCAAGTCACGCCTTAGATCATGCGTAAGTAATTCGGAGGGGATTTAACCCCCGAAATTCATGTTTTTGCGACAAACGGTTACATTTCTCGCATTTGCGGCGCCCCCTATGGATGAAAATGGAATTGCTTTTAGAACTTGGTTGATTGAACCACCCCGGACATGTGATTCAAATTTGGGATGGATTGGACATTCCGTTCGTGATTTATGGCATTTTTGTGATATAGGCCCCTCCTACTAACTTCGGAAGACGATTACGGCCGAACGATACGCACTACCAAAATTCTGCATTTGGTGTTTTAATCGGATATGTCCAGAGATCATGTGTGCCGATTTCTGTGAGATTTGGACAAAATATGTAGGAGGAAAAGCAAAAAGTTTGTTTTGGACAAAATTCAAAATGGCGGAAAATCCATCATGGCGGAAATGGGCGTGGCCTATATGGGGAGATGCGTCATGACCCAAGGAATCCAGGGAAAAAATAATTTTGATTTTACGACCTACGGTTCAAGAGTTATAAGCCAAAAGGTAAAGTGGGCTGTTATAGCGCCACCATGAGGCCGACCTATAAAATTATAATTTTAATTAATTTTAGTCATAATTAAGAAATATCCCTAAAAGTTTTGTAACTATAGTGATTACAGTCTCCGAGGAAAAAATACTTGAATGTGATTTTTTGCCTTTTCCCATTCATGTCAATGGGGAAATTTAATTCACTAATAAATTCATATCAATTAAACTATACAACATTTCTCTTAACAAAATACAAGCACACGATTCCCGATTTTTCCGGTCAATTTGACATATGGCTCAAGTGCGTACAGCGTACAGTGTGGGAGGTATAAAGCGACAAAAAAAAGACTACTCCAGTGGAATAATACTACGAATAACTAGAAAGCAGTTCCTGTAGAAACTGCGTGGGCTCGCGTAAAATGCTTTGTATAAAGTTATTGCCGTGTCAAGTTTGAAACTCGGGGACCGGAGTAATGGTGTTACCATTGGTGGTCTAAGTCCATAATCAAAATTTCTGGACTGTAACATATTGTAAAGAAAAGTAGAAAATGTATTAAAGCTGAAGTAAAAGTTAAAAAAGTATGAACATTTGTAAAAACTATAGTTTAAGCATAAATAACTGCATAAAGCGGAAATAAAGTATGTGGAAGTAGTATGATGCCCAAAAAGGGGCAGAATAAAGTAAGTAAAGTATTACTGTCTACTAATGATTTGTAATGTATGAATAATGCTTTACAATGTATTCTTGATGAATCAAGAAAAGGTAAAAAATAAAAAAAATAGTCAATCCAATGGAGTATACATATTATAAAAGCATTCATGAGCTTAACAGAAATAGCATACTTTTACATGTAAAAAGAAGGTTCAAATAGCATATAGGCCTATCTTTAAAAGCATAAACACAATGATTATTGATAATGGTCTAAGATATTTCTTAAAAAAAATATTAAGATAAAAAATATTAAGTTCTTTATTATTATTTTTTTCCTTTTAAGTTTAAAAAAAAGTTAAAGTTTTAATTTTTTAATGTTTTTAATTTTTTTTAATTTTTTAATTTTTTAATCATGCTAATGCTAACATGCTAATGCTAACATGCTAACATGCTAATGCTAACATGCTAACATGCTAATGCTATCATGCTAACATGCTAATGTTAACATGCTAATGCTATCATGCTAATGCTAACATGCTAATGCTAACATGCTAATGCTAATGCTAACATGCTAATGCTAACATGCTAACATGCTAATGCTAACATGCTAATGCTATCATGCTAACATGCTAATGCTAACATGCTAACATGCTAATGCTAACATGCTAATGCTAACATGCTAACATGCTAATGCTATCATGCTAACATGCTAACATGCTAATGCTAACATGCTAATGCTAACATGCTAATGCTAACATGCTAATGCTATCATGCTAACATGCTAACATGCTAATGCTAACATGCTAATGCTAACATGCTAACATGCTAATGATAACATGCTAATGCTATCATGCTAACATGCTAATGCTAACATGCTAACATGCTAATGCTAACATGCTAACATGCTAATTCTAACATGCTAACATGCTAATGCTATCATGCTAACATGCTAACATGCTAATGTTAACATGCTAATGCTAACATGCTAATGCTAACATGCTAACATGCTAATGCTAACATGCTAACATGCTAATGCTATCATGCTAACATGCTAACATGCTAATGTCAACATGCTAATGCTAACATGCTAACATGCTAATGCTATCATGCTAACATGCTAATGCTATCATGCTAACATGCTAATGCTAACATGCTAACATGCTAATTCTAACATGCTAACATGCTAATGCTATCATGCTAACATGCTAACATGCTAATGTTAACATGCTAATGCTAACATGCTAATGCTAACATGCTAACATGCTAATGCTAACATGCTAACATGCTAATGCTATCATGCTAACATGCTAACATGCTAATGTCAACATGCTAATGCTAACATGCTAACATGCTAATGCTATCATGCTAACATGCTAATGCTATCATGCTAATGCTAACATGCTAACATGCTAATGCTAACATGCTAATTTTTAAGTTTAAATTTTTAAATTTTTTTAAAAATTTTCCATTTTTTTTAATTTATTTTAATTTTTTTAATTTTTTTTAATTTTTTTTAAAACATTTAAAAAATTTTTTTTTAATTTTGTTTTTATTTTTTTATTTATTTTTAAGTTTTTTTAATTTTTTAATTTTTTTTTAATTTTTTTGAAAATATTTTTTTATAAACGTGTGTGTGTGTGTGTGTGTGCGTGCGTGCGTGCGTGCGTGCGTGCACTTGCGAGAGCTGTGTAAAGGCCAGCCAATAGGAAGACAGGGTGTGTGTGTGCGTGCGTGCATGCGTGCGTGCTCTTGCGAGAGCTGTGTAAAGGCCATCCAATTGCACAAATAGCAGACCTACAAGCCCACAAGGTATCGCAGAGCAACTCATTGAGATCTTGTAACTTTAATTTCAGCCCTGTAATTAAGCTCTTATATGTCTCAGCTGTGGAAGTGTAAAAGACAAACAAGTGGCGCGCAACTTGAAGGTCTTGATCTTGAATGATCCTGAATGGGGGGAAACTATGCCCGAACAAATTGCTCTATCGCAAAAAGTAAAAGTCGAATGCAAATAATTTTTTCGCTGTGAGTGGCCTGAGATATTGAGGTACACCATGTGCGATTGTGGTGTTGGTACGATCGAAAATGTGGTTATAAGAGCGAGTTAAGAATTGTCATCGCGATAATTTCCTCGTAAGGATTTTACTATGGAGGTCAATGAGCAGATTGACTGTATTTGTGTCACTTACAAGGCCGTAGTTCACATTCTGTATGTCTCTGTGTTTTGGTGGTCACATTGTGTGAAAGAGGACATGTGTGGCTACAAAATGACCAAAGGACATGCGTGTAAAGTGAATATCTTGGCCGGGACGGCAATTTGTTTGGTAAATTTTCAAGGAAAGATTTTCTGTTCTACGCACTCTAGTGAAAAAAGCCCGCACTCTAAGTTGGCACTAATTAGGCGAAACGGCCTGCGATTGAACTGCGATTTCGGAAAAAACGTTTAACGTATTCGAATACGGTTTGAACCACGAAAAAGTCCAGAGTCGTGTGAGCTTTCTAAAGTTTAAATCACGTTTCTACGACAAAGTATGCCAGAGTAATGAGGCTGCAAAAGTGAGGTTGATTTAGAGATAAATCCCATACATTGTCAATGGGAGGAAAAAACTATAAATAAAGTTAAATATTTTAAAAAGTATAAACTTTTTCAAAACAACTTTTTCACCAATTAAAGTTCAAAGATAGATGAACATTATAAAGTTTGAATGAAGTTTCAAAGTGAAAGTATGACGGAGTAATAAGAGCTCAAAAAAGTTAACTGTGAAAAATGGGACCTTTCTTCCATCGACTCTCACTATAAAGAATGTAAAAAAAAGTTAAAAAGTTAAAAAGTATAAAAAGTATAAAACTTTGTAAAAAAAAAAAAACAAGCAACCATCACTGCAAAGAGCTGAACAGTTTGAACTTTGAACTAAATTTCTAGTATAAAGTATGCGGAAGTAGTTAGGTGCCAAAAAAAAGGGTGGAATAAAGAAGAATAAATAAATATAGGCTGCCAATATCTAGTGTGTGCTCGCTGTGGCGAGCCCACAACTAGAAAGCAGTTCCTGTAGAAACTGCGTGGGCTCGCGTAAAATGCTTTGTATAAAGTTATTGCCGTGTCAAGTTTGAAACTCGGGGACCGGAGTAATGGTGTTACCATTGGTGGTCTAAGTCCAAAATCAAAATTTCTGGACTGTAACATATTGTAAAGAAAAGTAGAAAATGTATTAAAGCTGAAGTAAAAGTTAAAAAAGTATGAACATTTGTAAAAACTATAGTTTAAGCATAAATAACTGCATAAAGCGGAAATAAAGTATGTGGAAGTAGTATGATGCCCAAAAAGGGGCAGAATAAAGTAAGTAAAGTATTACTGTCTACTAATGATTTGTAATGTATGAATAATGCTTTACAATGTATTCTTGATGAATCAAGAAAAGGTAAAAAATAAAAAAAATAGTAAATCCAATGGAGTATACATATAAAAGCATTCATGAGCTTAACAGAAATAGCATACTTTTACATGTAAAAAGAAGGTTCAAATAGCATATAGGCCTATCTTTAAAAGCATAAACACAATGATTATTGATAATGGTCTAAGATATTTCTTAAAAAAAATATTAAGATAAAAAATATTAAGTTCTTTATTATTATTTTTTTCCTTTTAAGTTTAAAAAAAAGTTAAAGTTTTACTTTTTTAATGTTTTTCATTTTTTTAATTTTTTAATCATGCTAATGCTAACATGCTAATGCTAACATGCTAACATGCTAATGCTATCATGCTAACATGCTAATGTTAACATGCTAATGCTATCATGCTAATGCTAACATGCTAATGCTAACATGCTAATGCTAACATGCTAATGCTAACATGCTAATGCTAACATGCTAACATGCTAATGCTAACATGCTAATGCTATCATGCTAACATGCTAACATGCTAACATGCTAATGCTATCATGCTAACATGCTAACATGCTAATGCTAACATGCTAATGCTAACATGCTAACATGCTAATGCTAACATGCTAATGCTAACATGCTAATGCTAACATGCTAACATGCTAATGCTATCATGCTAACATGCTAATGTCAACATGCTAATGCTAACATGCTAACATGCTAATGCTATCATGCTAACATGCTAATGCTATCATGCTAATGCTAACATGCTAACATGCTAACATGCTAATGCTAACATGCTAATTTTTAAGTTTTCATTTTTTTCATTTTTTTCAATTTTTTTCAATTTTTTAATTTTTTTAATTTTTTTTTAATTTTTTTTAAATTTTTTAAAATTTTTTAATTTTTTTGAAAATATTTTTTTATAAACGTGTGTGTGTGTGTGTGTGTGTGTGTGTGCGTGCGTGCGTGCGTGCGTGCACTTGCGAGAGCTGTGTAAAGGCCAGCCAATAGGAAGACAGGGTGTGTGTGTGCGTACGTGCATGCGTGCGTGCGTGCTCTTGCGAGAGCTGTGTAAAGGCCATCCAATTGCACAAATAGCAGACCTACAAGCCCACAAGGTATCGCAGAGCAACTCATTGAGATCTTGTAACTTTAATTTCAGCCCTGTAATTAAGCTCTTATATGTCTCAGCTGTGGAAGTGTAAAAGACAAACAAGTGGCGCGCAACTTGAAGGTCTTGATCTTGAATGGTCTTGAATGGGGGGAAACTATGCCCGAACAAATTGCTCTATCGCAAAAAGTAAAAGTCGAATGCAAATAATTTCTTCGCTGTGAGTGGCCTGAGATATTGAGGTACACCATGTGCGATTGTGGTGTTGGTACGATCGAAAATGTGGTTATAAGAGCGAGTTAAGAATTGTCATCGCGATAATGTCCTCGTAAGATTTCTACAATGGATGTCAATGAGCAGCTTGACTGTATTTGTGTCACTTAAAAGGCCGTAGTTCACATTCTGTATGTCTCTGTGTTTTGGTGGTCACATTGTGTGAAAGAGGACATGTGTGGCTACAAAATGACCAAAGGACATGCGTGTAAAGTGAATATCTTGGCCGGGACGGCAATTTGTTTGGTAAATTTTCAAGGAAAGATTTTCTGTTCTACGCACTCTAGTGAAAAAAGCCCGCACTCTAAGTTGGCACTAATTAGGCGAAACGGCCTGCGATTGAACTGCGATTTCGGAAAAACCGTTTAACGTATTCGAATACGGTTTGAACCACGAAAAAGTCCAGAGTCGTGTGAGCTTTCTAAAGTTTAAATCACGTTTCTACGACAAAGTATGCCAGAGTAATGAGGCTGCAAAAGTGAGGTTGATTTAGAGATAAATCCCATACATTGTCAATGGGAGGAAAAAACTATAAATAAAGTTAAATATTTTAAAAAGTATAAACTTTTTCAAAACAACTTTTTCACCAATTAAAGTTCAAAGATAGATGAACATTATAAAGTTTGAATGAAGTTTCAAAGTGAAAGTATGACGGAGTAATAAGAGCTCAAAAAAGTTAACTGTGAAAAATGGGACCTTTCTTCCATCGACTCTCACTATAAAGAATGTAAAAAAAAAGTTAAAAAGTATAAAAAGTATAAAAAGTATAAAACTTTGTAAAAAAAAAAAAACAAGCATAAATAACTGCAAAGAGCTGAACAGTTTGAAGTTTGAACTACATTTCTAGCATAAAGTATGTGGAAGTAGTTACGTGACAAAAAAAGTGGCGGAAATTGGAATAAAGAAGTATAAATAAATAAATAAATATAAACTGGCAGTAACAATTGTGTGCTCGCTGAGGCGAGCCCACAACTAGAAAGAGGCAATTCTGGGAAATTGCAAAGTGTGGTTGCCCACATCGCACCCGTCGAAAATGGAATTGCTTTTGTCTCTGCGTTGATTAAGCCACCCTCGACATCTGATTCAGATTTGGGATGGATCGGACATTCCGTGCGTGAATTGTGGCGTTTTTTGTAAAATAGGCCCCTCCCACTAACTTTGGAAGACGATTACGGCCGAACGATACAGAAGATCTAAATTCTGACTGTGCTGTTTTAATCGGATAGGTCCCGAGATCATGGGTACCGATTTTTGTGAGATTTGGACAAAATCTGTAGGAGGAGCAGCAAAATGTGTGTTTTGAACAAAATTCAAAATGGCGGGAAATCTATCTAGACGCAAATGGGCGGGGCCTATATGGGGAGATGCGTCATGACCCAAGGAATCCAGGGAAAAAATATTTTTGATTTTACGACCTACGGTTCAAGAGTTATACCCAAAAATGTAAAGTTGGCTGTTATAGCGCCACCATGAGGCCGAACGATATACTTCTAAGGTAATTAATTTTAGTAATTATTATGAATCTCTCCTCCAAGTCTTGTAAGTATAGCCCTTACGGTCTCAGAGGAAAAAATACTTGAAAGTGAGTTTTTGCATTTTCCCATTCATGTCTATGGGGAAATTTAATGCACTAATTAATTCATATCAATTAAACTATACAACATTTCTCTTAACAAAATACAAGCACACGATTCCCGATTTTTCCGGTCAATTTGACATATGGCTCAAGTGCGTACAGCGTACAGTGTGGGAGGTATAAAGCGACAAAAAAAAGACTACTCCAGTGGAATAATACTACGAATAACTAGAAAGCAGTTCCTGTAGAAACTGCGTGGGCTCGCGTAAAATGCTTTGTATAAAGTTATTGCCGTGTCAAGTTTGAAACTCGGGGACCGGAGTAATGGTGTTACCATTGGTGGTCTAAGTCCAAAATCAAAATTTCTGGACTGTAACATATTGTAAAGAAAAGTAGAAAATGTATTAAAGCTGAAGTAAAAGTTAAAAAAGTATGAACATTTGTAAAAACTATAGTTTAAGCATAAATAACTGCATAAAGCGGAAATAAAGTATGTGGAAGTAGTATGATGCCCAAAAAGGGGCAGAATAAAGTAAGTAAAGTATTACTGTCTACTAATGATTTGTAATGTATGAATAATGCTTTACAATGTATTCTTGATGAATCAAGAAAAGGTAAAAAAAAAAAAAAATAGTAAATCCAATGGAGTATACATATAAAAGCATTCATGAGCTTAACAGAAATAGCATACTTTTACATGTAAAAAGAAGGTTCAAATAGCATATAGGCCTATCTTTAAAAGCATAAACACAATGATTATTGATAATGGTCTAAGATATTTCTTAAAAAAAATATTAAGATAAAAAATATTAAGTTCTTTATTATTATTTTTTTCCTTTTAAGTTTAAAAAAAAGTTAAAGTTTTAATTTTTTAATGTTTTTCATTTTTTTAATTTTTTAATCATGCTAATGCTAACATGCTAACATGCTAATGCTAACATGCTAACATGCTAATGCTATCATGCTAACATGCTACTGTTAACATGCTAATGCTATCATGCTAATGCTAACATGCTAATGCTAACATGCTAATGCTAACATGCTAATGCTAACATGCTAACATGCTAATGCTAACATGCTAATGCTATCATGCTAACATGCTAACATGCTAACATGCTAATGCTATCATGCTAACATGCTAACATGCTAATGCTAACATGCTAATGCTAACATGCTAACATGCTAATGCTAACATGCTAATGCTATCATGCTAACATGCTAATGCTAACATGCTAACATGCTAATGCTAACATGCTAATGCTAACATGCTAACATGCTAATGATAACATGCTAATGCTATCATGCTAACATGCTAATGCTAACATGCTAACATGCTAATGCTAACATGCTAATGCTAACATGCTAACATGCTAATGCCAACATGCTAACATGCTAATGTTAACATGCTAATGCTAACATGCTAATGCTAACATGCTAATGCTAACATGCTAATGCTAACATGCTAACATGCTAATGCTATCATGCTAACATGCTAATGTCAACATGCTAATGCTAACATGCTAACATGCTAATGCTATCATGCTAACATGCTAATGCTATCATGCTAATGCTAACATGCTAACATGCTAACATGCTAATGCTAACATGCTAATTTTTAAGTTTTCATTTTTTTCATTTTTTTCAATTTTTTTCAATTTTTTAATTTTTTTAAATTTTTTTTAAATTTTTTAAATTTTTTTAATTTTTTTTAATTTTTTTGAAAATATTTTTTTATAAACGTGTGTGTGTGTGTGTGTGTGTGTGTGTGCGTGCGTGCGTGCGTGCGTGCACTTGCGAGAGCTGTGTAAAGGCCAGCCAATAGGAAGACAGGGTGTGTGTGTGCGTACGTGCATGCGTGCGTGCGTGCTCTTGCGAGAGCTGTGTAAAGGCCATCCAATTGCACAAATAGCAGACCTACAAGCCCACAAGGTATCGCAGAGCAACTCATTGAGATCTTGTAACTTTAATTTCAGCCCTGTAATTAAGCTCTTATATGTCTCAGCTGTGGAAGTGTAAAAGACAAACAAGTGGCGCGCAACTTGAAGGTCTTGATCTTGAATGGTCTTGAATGGGGGGAAACTATGCCCGAACAAATTGCTCTATCGCAAAAAGTAAAAGTCGAATGCAAATAATTTCTTCGCTGTGAGTGGCCTGAGATATTGAGGTACACCATGTGCGATTGTGGTGTTGGTACGATCGAAAATGTGGTTATAAGAGCGAGTTAAGAATTGTCATCGCGATAATGTCCTCGTAAGATTTCTACAATGGATGTCAATGAGCAGCTTGACTGTATTTGTGTCACTTAAAAGGCCGTAGTTCACATTCTGTATGTCTCTGTGTTTTGGTGGTCACATTGTGTGAAAGAGGACATGTGTGGCTACAAAATGACCAAAGGACATGCGTGTAAAGTGAATATCTTGGCCGGGACGGCAATTTGTTTGGTAAATTTTCAAGGAAAGATTTTCTGTTCTACGCACTCTAGTGAAAAAAGCCCGCACTCTAAGTTGGCACTAATTAGGCGAAACGGCCTGCGATTGAACTGCGATTTCGGAAAAACCGTTTAACGTATTCGAATACGGTTTGAACCACGAAAAAGTCCAGAGTCGTGTGAGCTTTCTAAAGTTTAAATCACGTTTCTACGACAAAGTATGCCAGAGTAATGAGGCTGCAAAAGTGAGGTTGATTTAGAGATAAATCCCATACATTGTCAATGGGAGGAAAAAACTATAAATAAAGTTAAATATTTTAAAAAGTATAAACTTTTTCAAAACAACTTTTTCACCAATTAAAGTTCAAAGATAGATGAACATTATAAAGTTTGAATGAAGTTTCAAAGTGAAAGTATGACGGAGTAATAAGAGCTCAAAAAAGTTAACTGTGAAAAATGGGACCTTTCTTCCATCGACTCTCACTATAAAGAATGTAAAAAAAAAGTTAAAAAGTATAAAAAGTATAAAAAGTATAAAACTTTGTAAAAAAAAAAAAACAAGCATAAATAACTGCAAAGAGCTGAACAGTTTGAAGTTTGAACTACATTTCTAGCATAAAGTATGTGGAAGTAGTTACGTGACAAAAAAAGTGGCGGAAATTGGAATAAAGAAGTATAAATAAATAAATAAATATAAACTGGCAGTAACAATTGTGTGCTCGCTGAGGCGAGCCCACAACTAGAAAGAGGCAATTCTGGGAAATTGCAAAGTGTGGTTGCCCACATCGCACCCGTCGAAAATGGAATTGCTTTTGTCTCTGCGTTGATTAAGCCACCCTCGACATCTGATTCAGATTTGGGATGGATCGGACATTCCGTGCGTGAATTGTGGCGTTTTTTGTAAAATAGGCCCCTCCCACTAACTTTGGAAGACGATTACGGCCGAACGATACAGAAGATCTAAATTCTGACTGTGCTGTTTTAATCGGATAGGTCCCGAGATCATGGGTACCGATTTTTGTGAGATTTGGACAAAATCTGTAGGAGGAGCAGCAAAATGTGTGTTTTGAACAAAATTCAAAATGGCGGGAAATCTATCTAGACGCAAATGGGCGGGGCCTATATGGGGAGATGCGTCATGACCCAAGGAATCCAGGGAAAAAATATTTTTGATTTTACGACCTACGGTTCAAGAGTTATACCCAAAAATGTAAAGTTGGCTGTTATAGCGCCACCATGAGGCCGAACGATATACTTCTAAGGTAATTAATTTTAGTAATTATTATGAATCTCTCCTCCAAGTCTTGTAAGTATAGCCCTTACGGTCTCAGAGGAAAAAATACTTGAAAGTGAGTTTTTGCATTTTCCCATTCATGTCTATGGGGAAATTTAATGCACTAATTAATTCATATCAATTAAACTATCCAACAAATGTCTTAGCAAAATACACGCACACGATTCCCGATGTAGCCCGTCGTTTTGACATATGGCTCGAGTGCGTGCGACAAGAACTGTGGGAGGTATAACGCGACAAAATAAAGTTTATCTATAATAAAAACAACAATAATAAAAGGTCACAAAAACAATAGTATGGTTGCCTTCAGGCAACCACACTAACTAGAAAGAGGCAATTCTGGGAAATTGCAAAGTGTGGTTGCCCACATCGCACCCGTCGAAAATGGAATCGCTTTTGTCTCTGTGTTGATGAAACCACCCTCGACATGTGATTCAAATTTGGGATGGATCGGACATTCCGTGCGTGAATTGTGGCTTTTTTTGTAAAATAGGCCCCTCCCACTAACTTGGGAAGACGATTACGACCGAACGATACAGAAGATCTAAATTCTGACTGTGCTGTTGAAATCGGATAGGTTGGCTGATATAGGCCCCTCCCAGTAATTATACCAGCCAATTACAATGTCAAGTCATCCTTTGTGATCATGCATAAGTCATTCAAAGAGGATTTCCCCCCCAAAATCATGTTTTTGCAACAAAGGGGTATAGGCCCCTCCCAGTAATTTTGCCAGCCAATTACAATGTCAAGTCACCCTTTGTGATCATGCGTAAGTCATTCAAAGGGGATTTCCCCCCCCCAAATCGTGTTTTTGCAACAAACGGGTAATTGTTTTTGCAATTGTAGCGCCCCCTATGGATGGAAATGGAATTGCTTTTGGCTCTGTGTTGATTAGTCCATCCTAAACATGTGATTCAAATTTGGGGAGGATTGGACTTTCCGTTCGTGATTTGTGATTTTTTTTGTAAAATAGGCCCCTCCCACTAACTTTGGAAGCTGATTACGGACGAACGATATGGAATATCGAAATTCTGACTGTGCTGTTTTCATCGGATAGATCCCGAGATCATGTGTACCGATTTCTGTGAGATTTGGACAAAATCTGTAGGAGGAGGAGCAAAAAGTGTGTTTTGAAGAAAATGCTAATTTGCTGCAAATTCGTTCTAGACGGAAATGGGCGTGGCCTATATGGGGAGATGCGTCATGACCCAAGAAATCCAGGGAAAAAAACATTTTGATTTTACGACCTACGGTTCAAGAGTTATACCCCAAAATGTAAAGTTGGCTGTTATAGCGCCACCATGAGGCCGACCGATATACTTCTAAGGTAATTAATTTTAGTAATTATTATGAATCTCTCCTCCAAGTCTTGTATGTATAGCCCTTACGGTCTCAGAGGAAAAAATACTTGAAAGTGAGTCTTTGCATTTTCCCATTCATGTCTATGGGGCAATTTAATGCACTAATTAATTCATATCAATTAAACTATTCAACAAATGTCTTAGCAAAATACACGCACACGATTCCCGATGTAGCCCGTCGTTTTGACATATGGCTCGAGTGCGCGCGACAAAAACTGTGGGAGGTATAACGCGACAAAATAAAGTTTATCTATAAGAAGAATAAAAGGTCACTAAAACAATAGTATGGTTGCCTTCAGGCAACCACACTAATAATAATAAAGTGTTACAATTACTAGAGTCTGGTTGCCCCTTTTGGGGCAACCACACTAATTAGAGTATACAAATCACTCATGTGCAAAACTTATACTGTGTACATCCACATGTCGCACAAATATAATTTATGACTTTGCACACACACTCCCTATGACTATGACTGCCCTGCAGCCTTTTGCAGCGCCATCAGCACACCGATGTTTGCAGTAGGCCTACACATACAGTATCTCAGCCATTACACGAAACAGGACTTTTGGGTTTTTCAAATTCCATCCTGATCGACTAAGAATGGCTTCCGAGGATTGCAGGAGTGCTCCGTTTTGAACAAAATTCAATGAACACAGCGTGTAATTTAATGTTAGGTTGGTGCGATGCTATATAATTTATTATTATTATTATTATTATTATTATAATATAAGGGTTATAATTAGGCTTAAGTTACAAAAGGGGGGGGGGATGTGCAGCCAGTCGGAACACTATTACTTGGAAACATTAAAGCAGACAGACAGACAATATATAGCACTGCAGACCCCCATCTGAAAATATTTTCTGCTCTGGAAACATTGCCAAGATCTATCAAAATGTTTCGAAAATAGGCGATCTACAAGCTCAACATGGGCAGTAATGGGACTCGCTGTGAGCTTGTACATCGGCTACTTTTAAACAAAGTATAAAATGGGGTTAAAGTTTTGCTGTGGACCCCCTGGAACTTCCTCAAGGACCCCATGGGGGTCCCCAGACTACACTTTGAGAACCACTGCTCTAAAGATATGATAAAAAAACCCACATTATTATAATTTAAATCCTATATAACACAACTGTAGAATTGAAGAAACTTCAAGAATAAATTAATTTTTCACAAACAACGAACTCAAAGGCCACCCTAAGAGTGCTCTTCAGTGTGCGTAGATTCTGTTCTTATCTACTGTAGTAGAAGTATTTACAGTAGGCTATGCCAAACTCTTAAAAAACGTCCTAATTCTTTCCTCAAAGTATCGCAATACTACGGCCTGTAGTATCGATCCAGTATTGGGGAAATAAAATATCGCGATATATATTACCATATCGAATATATTGACCATCTTTGTAATTCTGTAAAAATGTTTTCATTTCAGCAATACCAAAACAATGTATTTAATTTAGAATGCCCACAGAAACTGAAAACTTGATATCAAATGTGGGAAAAAAGTACAGTTAAAATAATGTTTTTTCCCCTTGCTAATAGTAATTTACAGCAGCAACACAACATATTGCAATGTCCTTGGGCAAGACACCGAACCCTGATGTGCTGGTTGGTGCCTTGCATGGCTTCCACCGCAATCGGTGTACGAATTGGTGAATGTAATGCACAATCTATGTAAAGCGCCTTGGATAAAGGCTCTAGATAAATGCACCATTTACCACACACACACACACACACACACACACACACACACACACACACACACACACACACAATGCCTGTCATATACTGCCAACTGGCGCCACCAGTTCCTGATACGACCAGTATCCACGCACCCGCTTTGAATGTTATCAGCCTATAATCAAGAGTATGATGATGTGTGATCAGGACCTTGGAATGGAGCCAATATGTGACAATCACACATACTGGTAAATGCAGCAGTGTCTGACAGGTTAGGGAGTGCCTGCTTGTTGTGACCGTGACGGAGGCGTACCGTCTCTGGTGGCCTTGAGCCACGTGAGGCGCCGTGCCGAGCGAGGCACCGTGCCGAATGTTGGGACGGCCGCCAGAGCCGACTCAGCGCTGTTCGAGTTGCTTACCAATAAGCACAGAATAGTAAATATTAGTCCCCCCTATACTTTCCGTTCCGTCTGCACCGGCCCGCGAGCGTTCCAAGTGAACACAGCCGAGCGCCATCGCTGAAAACAACGTCAATATGGCCAGTGTGGCCCTATTCCAACATCTTATTACCGGTTGATAAGGTGCATTTAATGCAGTGATAACACATTCATTATTATGAATCTGTTGATCTACCGGACCTGATCGCAACGCACATTTCAGTGCTTGGTGCCATTTTCTTGTGCACGAGGATGCTTTCAAGTTTAAATGCACACCAAAGTCAAAGTTGTGACGGTACCGATCCACGGGAGAATAATCTTGAATCTACAGTATCTCTCTCTACTGTACGTTGTCCTCACACGAGCCCTCCATCGGCGTCTCCAGTCATCTCGGTTCTCCATACATCTGGCCAGCTCATTTGTGCTTTGATCGATGCCCGTGTCTTGGTTCCAACAGTACAAGCTTTTTGTCCGGGAGTTCTTGGTGTTGGTGGCAGTGGACAGCTAGTTTCATCCTCCTTACTGCTATCTTCTCTGATCCCTGTTACAATCAGCTCAATCAGCTCCCAGTACTTCCCGCACGACTTGCTGCACCAAGCCATGCTACTCATTCGCTGAGTTGATGGTGCCCGGGATCAAACCCAAAGGCGAGAGCTCTACCGACTGAGCTACCCTGCATTTCAACCATATGGGGCGGCGGTGGCTCAGGGGTAGAGTGCCTGGATGGTAACCGTAAGGTTGCCAGTTCAAACCCGGGCTCCCCCAGAGTTACTGTCGAAGTGTCCTTGAGCAAGACACTGAACCCCTAATTGCTCCCGATGTGCTAGTTGGTGCCTTGCATGGTTTCCGCTGCCATCGGTGTATGAATGGGTGAATGTAATGCACAATCTCTGTAAAGCGCCTTGGATAAAGGCGCTATATAAATGCACCATTTACCATTTAACCATCAATACCACACACTTGGCATTGAAAAGAAATGGTCGTGGCCACAGGCCAATGTCAACTATGTTCAACTATCCATTTATGATTCTGACATAAAGGACTTTGTTGTGATACAAGTTTAACATATGGGGCAGCAGTGAATAAGCGGTAGAGCAGCCGGTTGTTCGATCCCTGTGGGTTAGTGTCAAAGTGTCCTTGAGCAAGACTCTGAACGCCTAATTGCTCCCGATGTGCAGGTTGGTGACTTGCATGGTTTCCTCCGCCATCGGTGTGTGAATGTATGTGAATGACTGAATGTAATGTACAAAATTACAAATCTTTGTAAACGCTTTGGATAAAAGCGCTATATAAATTCACCATTTACCACATGTATTGACTCATTTAATTTCATGCTGGATAGATGCTTTTGTATTTATTCATATTTATATACTGAAGTATACACTTTAAACTGTTATGTTACATTTAAGTGGTGTATTTGTATTGTGTGCAATATTTTATTTGCATGTGTATGTATACATACTCTAAAATGAGAAGGGGGGGAGGGGGGGCTGGCTATCCTTTCAATAAATTCTGACCAAGGGTCCAAGTATTGGTTCAGACACCGTTCAGACTTCGTTACCATTTTAAAGGTATTGTTTTTGCACCAGTATAACGGGGAGAAAGATTCAAATCCTTTCCCAAGTGACAGTAGCTGATAGTCTGGATTCCCTGAGGACAGTCTAACACACACATGCACGCACGTGCGCGCGCACACACACACACACACACACACACGCATGCACGCACGCACGCACTCACACTCTCTCTCTCTGCTACTCGGTGAGGTGCAGTGCTATCAGTCCAGTGTGGTCTAGTGGGAGCCTCGCGTAGCGATACTAATATCTCTCGTGGATATTAACCTCATCCCTCTCAGTATTAGATTTTTTTCTGCAACGTCCCGCCCCCAAAATTTGCATACTGGGCCCTGGTTGGTTCCAGAGCCGTAGAAGAGAGTCGCGACACGCTTTGATCTCGCCACAAAGCGGGGTGCTATGGGCTATATAGTTCCAAACATTGGAACTATCCCATTGAGATAGAATGAGCACTTCCTCATTCCATTGTTACAATGGGAGTCAACGCTATACTGTCGTCACTCTCATACTGGATAACGTTGGTTGGTTCTTCTATCCTGGTTCCAGACGAATCTGGTTGGCTCGTCACCACATCGTCCGTGAAGTCCTCCCCCCACAATTGAGAGGGGCCCAGACTCAATCTGCCTCATGGGGCAATATGCATTGCAAAGGCAGATGAAGGCTGTTATGGCTGCACCAGGCTAGTCCAGCGGTTCAAGTCCAGTGTGTCTGAGCACAGCGTCAACGGCAGGGATGAGACGTGTGCTGTAGGTCAGCAGTCGGCCGTCGTACACCAGCTGCTCTGCTGTTAAATGTCTCTGCACTGGAGCTCTGGAGAGGAGAGGAGAGAAGAAGAGAGAGAACATGCTGTTAAATGTCTCTGCACTGGAGCTCTGGAGAGGAGAGGAGAGGAGAAGAGAGAGAACATGCTGTTAAATGTCTCTGCACTGGAGCTCTGGAGAGGAGAGGAGAGAAGAGAGAGAACATGCTGTTAAATGTCTCTGCACTGGAGCTCTGGAGAGGAGAGGAGAGAAGAGCAGAGAGAGAACATATACTGTACTGTATAGCTACGAATCATAATAGATCAACCAGTGGTCCTTGAGGAGGTTCCAGGTGGTCCCCAGCTAAATGGAGCATTGGTAACTAAACGAACCCTTTAACTCATGAATCCAAACGGACCCTTACTGGTACATCCTCACCTGGTGTGGTACATCCTGGCCAGGTCGTTGTCGACCCAGACGCAGCCCTTCCTGGAGTCCAGCAGTCCGTGGACGCTGGTGCTGAACACGGCCCGCGGGTCAACGATGATCTTAAAGTTGGTGAAGGGCTGGTCGTTGGGCTCGTAGAGCAGGTGGGACAGGATGTTGACCCCGGACACTCCCCGCCACTGGGGGCAGCAACGCGGAGGTGGGGAGGAGGAGGTGGGAGGAGGAGGAGTCGATGAGGAAGCGACGGTGACGGCCGTGGAAAACACGTAGTTCTGGAACATGTAGCCGACGTCTGTGCCGTACTGCAGCTCTAGCAGTGGGAGGAGCTCTGGCCAGCTGGTGGTGATAAACATAGTTAAGAGATCAGTGGTGGAAGAACTAAGTAGGCTACATTTACTTAAATAAGTTCTAGAAAGCTCTATATTGTGATAGTACTGCTGCAGGCCTACTCGTTGCTATAGAGTGTTTGTTCAGTCTCAGGAGTCTCCATGTCTCTCCAGCTCTTTATTAAACAGAAAATGCATTCTCAGGTCGGGATACCAATTTTATCCAATCAGGATAGAGAATGCAGTCAGTGTACAGATTAAACAAGTGGAATTGTGTGAGTGATGACACAAATAAATGAGCAGACGACATTGGAACTGCAGCACTATAACAATTAAGATGATTCATGGCTACTTTTTCCTGATTGGCTGAAATGTTGTCACCTACCTGAAAATGTATTTTCTGTTTATTAAAGAGCTGGAGAGACAGCTGTTACTCAACAAACACTCTATAGCAATGATTACTGTCACAATATAGTGATTTAACCTTTTATTAAATATTTTTTGTTTAAAACAAAACGTATTTTGTTTTTAACCAAAAAATATCACTTAGGCCTACTTTAGTACCGTATTAATTACAGTTTTGAGGTACTTGAGTATTTCCAATTTCCAGTACTTTCACTTCTACTCCACTACATCTCAAATCCAAATATTATACTTTTACTTCACTACAATTATTTGAAAACTTTAGTTTACTAACTACAGCCCACTTGGTATATTTGGATTATTATTACAAAACATAGATTAACCACTTCAGCCCTATACACATTCCGACCATTATAACTCATTTCAACATATAGAACTCATTAGAATTTTGGGGATTTTCCATTCTGAGATTTCAACACACATAATTCACAGACATACAACACCAAGATACCCGGCATGTATCTGTGTCTGTCTAAATACTTCCTTAATGTCAACGAAGTCCACACCCACAACACTAGAGGGAGTTCAACCAACCATGTGGAACCCAGATTCGGCACAAACAGGGGACTAAATACATTCCGCTCCTATGCCACCAAAATGTGGAACGCCCAACCAACGGTCATTAAGACACACGAAACCCTTGACTCCTTCAAAACCGCCCTCCTATACGGACGGCTGCAATTTGAAACTGGCCCCCGTAAAATCTGAATCCCCCCCACCCCTTTTTCCCTTCGCTGTATATGTTTTCTTTTCCCTTTTTATCTCCTTTATGATGATGTTTTTCTGTTATTTGGCTTTATAGAAGTGTATTTGTATGTCTCTAAATGTTATGATGAATTGAACAAGGTGGACCCTCTTGTAAACAAGCGTAATGCTTTATTGGGTCGTCCACTCACAGTTGACAGTTTTTGTATTGAGTTGTGCTTGAAATGTACTGTAATTCTGCAAACTGTTAATAAATACTTAAATCAATCAATCACAAAAAACAAGGACTCAAGAAAGTCTTGTGTCAGATTTGTGCCTCTTCACAATAATGTTACACTCCTGAGTCAAGTGCGACACCAAGTGGTTATATTCGGTAATTGCGGTCCAAATGTTGTGGTCAACCTCATCTTGCTGGTTTTGTGCTCCTAACTGAGAAACTGGAAGTAGGGATTCCATTTACGTTCATCATAACAAAATCACACTTTTTACTCATTAAATCATTTAAGCAAAAGCAGATTATTCAAAGCACCACAACCACCAGTAGGCGGAATAGGAAAAATCACACATGTGTGAAGTGAGGGGTGCTCTTTATCATCATACATCACATTCCATGCTCAGCCAATCAAATCATTTCCGTCGTGCAAAGCTGGGCATAGGAGGGGCTAGCGCCTCTCAAAAACGACATTTCATACCAGGACAGTTTTTTGAGGACCCTGCAATGCATGGCTATTGAAGACAAGTCTATGGGATTTGTAATGTTTGTTTAGAGCACTCTTACGTAAATAGTTTGCCAGCCGAGTCTATGGACGCAAGACGTCATGTGGGATGATACAAATTCAGTTTGCATCCCTCATCCCCTTTTCCTTTTTACTGCGTGGCTCGTAAGAGGTGCCAAGAAGAGGGTCTCTCTCTCTCTCTCTGTGTGTGTGTGTGTGTGTGTGTGTGTGTGTGTGTGTGTGTGTGTGTGTGTGCGCACGTGCGTGCGTGTGTCTAATTTTAGCTTCACTGATAAGCGCCAATTTCAAGTATACGCTGCCAGTAGGTGAAGGAAGTACCTCAATGTACTGTTTTCATTTTCATTTTAATAAACTTTAGAATGGGAAGTCGTCATATATAGTAGGCAGTGGAGTCAGGCTGACACCATGCCCAATACGTCATATACACGTCATTGATGACTGACATCACAGACTGGCCACATGAAAGGACCCTTAGATAGTTTACTAGTTTAACAAACGATCATGCACCGCCACCCATGTTGTCTAAAGTACACAATGTCAAACGAGGTAAATGCTTTGTTCTTATGGGGAGTGATTGAAAAGTCCGAAAGTGATCGTTGTTTGGACCAAAGTAGGCTTCCGGAAGGAACTGAAGTCGAGCACAGTCAGGTGAATTATTTCCCCGGTATTTTCTGCAAGTCCTTCCTTGAGAGTTTGATTGTCATGTTCAGTGTAGTGAGACTGCCTCATTAAAACAGTGCGTCGCTTTTTCTACACCACGTTTGTATGTTATAGAGATTAGGGTGTTTAGGTAGGACTCACGGTTTTGTACTTTCTTTTGGGACAGACAGCTTCCCGTTTGACGGAATGGAGCCTCGCCGTGGTGGGATCGTGAAAGCTTTCCCTAACGTTAAAAGAGCCAGACTGACTGAGAATAAGGATGCGACCCCAACAAAGACTAAATCAGACGAAACTCGTGTCACGGGCAACATTTTCAGCAGTGTGACGGTACATATCCTCCCTGCCGGCATCGGTAACGCCAGATGCCAGATCTTTGAAAGACTGATCCAGCAGAACGGAGGACGTATTGAAAGTTTGACGTCTTCTAGCGTCACTCACGTAATCGTAGACAACGGTATGGGCCGCGACAGGGCCCTCCGCATACTGAAATGGGACAAGACGGCGCCACCCGCGGTTCAACTGGTGAAGTGCACCTGGCTGAGTGCGTGCATCGCAGAGAAACGGCTGCTCGGCGTAGCGGACTACAGTCTGATCTCTCCATCGTGCGGGGATGACCATGAAACACACAGAGGAGATGACCATGAAACACACAGAGGGGATGGAGAAGAGGACTTGTTCAGCGACTCTCCTGCCACACAGGACGCAGCGGAGCCACTGTTGGATCGAGCGGAACCAGAGGAAAGCACGGAATTGCTGGTCTCAGATGACGAAGAGCAGTTGAGTGAAGAAGACGCGGTCTCGCAGGTTGACCCGATTGCTCTGATGACCGGCCAGCGCTCCAAAGAGGAGACCCCCGGACCCGGTCTCCATCCCGGGCTAAGCACTGGACATCAGCCGAGGCCCGTGTGCGGCAAGTGGGTCTGCTGCCGGTCCTCTCGGTCCAAAAACAATAATAACCACAACAAGCACATCACAGATAAATTAGAAGTATTGGCCAAAGCTTACGCAAACCGAGGGGACACGTGGAGGGCGCTGGGATACTCTAAAGCCGTGAGCGCACTCGAGACTCATCCCAAGCTCATCGCGTCACGTCGGGAGGCTCGTCAAATCCCGGGAATCGGGAAGAAAATGGCCGACAAAGTCGCCGAGATCGCGGAGAGCGGTCATCTCCGCAGGCTGGATCACATCGGGGAAGCCGCGGCCGTTCTTGAACTTTTCACCAACGTCTGGGGCGCGGGAGCCGAGACGGCACGGCTGTGGTATCATCGGGGGTTTCGGACTTTGGAAGATGTCCGCACGAAGGCTGACCCGAGCAACGCTCAGAGGATCGGACTCGAGCACTACGACGACTTTCTGGATCGCATGCCGCGGGAAGAAGCGGCCTCCATCGAGGCGGTGGTGAGGGAGGCTGCCCTGGCCGCGGACCCGGGCCTGCTGGTCGTAGCGTGTGGTTCGTACCGCCGCGGGAAGGCCACGTGCGGAGACGTCGACATCCTCATCTCTCGCCCCGACGGCGAGTCACACGAGGGGATCTTGCGCAAAGTGCTACGCGCTCTCCGTCAGAGCGGATTCCTGACGGACGATCTGGCGAGTGGCGAGGAGAACGGCGGGGATCGGGGGAAGTACATGGGCGTGTGCCGCCTGCCGGGAGCCGACGACCGCCGCCATCGCAGGATCGACATCATCGCGGTGCCCTACGACCAGCTGGCGTGTTCGCTCGTGTCTTTCACCGGCTCGGCGCACTTCAACCGCTCCATGAGGGCCCTGGCCAAGACGAAGTCCATGAGCCTATCGGAGCGCTCGCTCAACAAAGACGTGTTGCGTCGAGGTACTGTGAAGATATATGACGGCACTCCACTTCCTACGTCTACGGAACAGGATGTTTTTTGCCTTTTGGGCATTCCGTTCCGTGAACCTCAGGAAAGGGACTGGTGATTTTAAATGATAAATGGTGCATTTATATAGCGCCTTTATCTAAGGCATGCACTTTACATAATAGGTTGTGCATTACATTCACACACCGATGGTGGAGGAAACCATGCAAGGCACCAACCTGCACATCGGGAGCAATTAGGGGTTCAGAGGGGTTTAGTTTGACATTAACTCTGGGGGAGCCCACAGGGATCGAACTGGGAACCTTGCGGTTCATCCGACCACTGTTATGCACATGTCTTATTTTTGGGGCATGTTGATGTTCTCATGTCCGTGAACAGCTAGATGACGTCTTGCATTGTCATTACTCTAACAAACATTGAAGTCCATAGACTTGGCTAGCACTCCTAAAACAATGAAAATAAACTTGTGACATCACGCCTCGTGTCATCACGCCTCGTGAGTGACACATCATGCCACCATATATGGCCGTCTCCATATATGAAGATCACAACACTGACCTCATCAAACCCTGGATAACCATACATGGAGAAGACGGGATCATCACCTAGATCTGCATATATGGAGCCGGACAAAAACTCTACATCTGACCTCAAACCTCAAACCCTTAGATCTCCATATATGGAGCTGACCTGCTCTGACATTCCATTTGTTGATCCTGTCACACCTCGTCTTCATGTTCTGACATCCCCATATGTTGATCTGACCTCATCAAACCCTGTACACTCAAGACAAGCTCCATATGCCAAAGCCTCTCTATCCTTCTCTATACTCTATGATATTTACACACGCAGACATACTTGTCCACGTGCTGCGGCAGGATGATCTCGTCGATGTCGTGCAGGGCGATGTAGCGCGTCTGGTACATGTATCTGTAGACGCAGTCGTTCAGGGCAGGGATCTGGCCGTAGTAATGCATCTGGCCGGGACTGTCCTCCGGCTGCCAGCCGGAGGACACGTTCAGAGTGCTGGACATGGTCCAAGGAATCACCTCCACCAGACCTTAGGAGAGAAAGGAGAAAGGACACGTTCAGAGTGCTGGACATGGTCCAAGGAATCACCTCCACCAGACCTTAGGAGAGAAAGGAGAGAGGACACGTTCAGAGTGCTGGACATGGTCCAAGGAATCACCTCCACCAGACCTTAGGAGAGAAAGGAGAAAGGACACATTCAGAGTGCTGGACATGGTCCAAGGAATCACCTCCACCAGACCTTAGGAGAGAAAGAAGTACGTACCATTTACACTTTTAGGCATTTAGCAGACGCTGTTAATCCAGAGCGATTTACAGTAAGCAAGAACAACAACATGGTATTACATCATGCACAACGAAATAGTCAACCGGGATCATAAGCAAGCTAAGGACATCCGTTAGGTTCCGTCTTGCGCTACCGCTACTGCCCTTAGAGTATATATTAATAGAGACGTCACCGAGAGGAAACACTGAAGGGAAAAAGACATGGTGGCCGAAGCGGCATTTGGGCCAATCACATGAACGCGCCGAGGCGGCCGAACCAATACACAACAACGGCGGCGCTCGTTTATGACCCGCTCGCACTGCACACACACACACACACACACACACACACACACACACACACACACACACACACACACACACACACACACACACACACACACACACACACACACACACACTGTACTCGTTCATGTGTTTGGCCCAAATGCCTCCCAGAATGCCTCATGCGCTGGGTGTCAAGCAACTCAATGCAAGTGGATGGGAGGAGAAATCCGGTGACGTCTCTATTATAATATAACTCTATTTTACTCTAAAAAATGTACACCCTCACACAAACCATATTCTGCCTGTGTGTGTAGTAGTTGCGAACGCAGTGAGCCACTTACTATGACAGCAAGGGCTGAATGTCTGTGTGTGTGTGTGTGTGTCTGTGTGTCTGTGTGTCTGTGTGTCTGTCCCGCTGTTACACCACCCGCCCGCCACCAGAGGGCGCAGCTGTAGCACACACACACACACACACACAGGGCGCAGCTGTAGCACACACACACACACACACACACACACACACACACACACAACCACACACACACGAGCTGCGTTCGCTTCCCGCGTTTGCGCGTCTTACTTGTGGTAGTAGTCCTGCATGTAGTAGTAGTCCTGCATGTGTGTGTGCGTGTGTGCGTGCGTGATGACCACGCTACCTGTGTGTGTGTAGTAGTCCAGAATCCTCTGTGCGTGTGGACTACAGCTGGTCTTGTAGATCACCACTCTGCTCACCCCCAGCAGTCTCAACATCTCAACGCTCTGCACCAGCTGGAATAAACCACACCCTGTCAACACCTCAACACTCTACAACAAGAAACCACACCCTGTCAACACCTCAACGCTCTGCAACAAGAAACCACACCCTGTCAACACCTCAACGCTCTGCAACAAGAAACCACACCCTGTCAACACCTCAACGCTCTGCAACAAGAAACCACACCGTCAACATCTCAACGCTCTGCAACAAGAAACCACACCCTGTCAACACCTCAACGCTCTGCAACAAGAAACCACACCCTGTCAACACCTCAACACTCTGCACCAAGAAACCACACCCTGTCAACACCTCAACGCTCTGCAACAAGAAACCACACCCTGTCAACACCTCAACGCTCTGCAACAAGAAACCACACCCTGTCAACATCTCAACGCTCTGCAACAAGAAACCACACCCTGTCAACACCTCAACGCTCTGCAACAAGAAACCACACCCTGTCAACACCTCAACACTCTGCACCAAGAAACCACACCCTGTCAACATCTCAACGCTCTGCAACAAGAAACCACACCCTGTCAACACCTCAACACTCTGCACCAAGAAACCACACCCTGTCAACATCTCAACGCTCTGCAACAAGAAACCACACCCTGTCAACACCTCAACGCTCTGCAACAAGAAACCACACCCTGTCAACACCTCAACACTCTGCAACAAGAAACCACACCCTGTCAACACCTCAACACTCTGCACCAGCTGGAAGAAACCACACCCTGTCAACACCTCAATGCTCTGCAACAAGAAACCACACCCTGTCAACACCTCAACGCTCTGCACCAGCTGGAAGAAACCACACCCTGTCAACACCTCAATGCTCTGCAACAAGAAACCCCACCCTGTCAACACCTCAACGCTCTGCAACAAGAAACCACACCCTGTCAACATCTCAACGCTCTGCAACAAGAAACCACACCCTGTCAACACCTCAACGCTCTGCAACAAGAAACCACACCCTGTCAACATCTCAACGCTCTGCACCACCTGGAAGAAACCACACCCTGTCAACACCTCAACGCTCTGCACCACCTGGAAGAAACCACACCCTGTCAACATCTCAACACTCTGTACCACCTGGAAGAAACCACACCCTGTCAACACCTCAACGCTCTGCACCACCTGGAAGAAACCACACCCTGTCAACACCTCAACGCTCTGCAACAAGAAACCACACCCTGTCAACACCTCAACGCTCTGCAACAAGAAACCACACCCTGTCAACACCTCAACGCTCTGCAACAAGAAACCACACCCTGTCAACACCTCAATGCTCTGCAACAAGAAACCACACCCTGTCAACACCTCAACACTCTGCAACAAGAAACCACACCCTGTCAACATCTCAACGCTCTGCACCAGCTGGAAGAAACCACACCCTGTCAACATCTCAACGCTCTGCACCAGCTGGAAGAAACCACACCCTGTCAACACCTCAACGCTCTGCAACAAGAAACCACACCCTGTCAACACCTCAACGCTCTGCAACAAGAAACCACACCCTGTCAACACCTCAACGCTCTGCACCAGCTGGAAGAAACCACACCCTGTCAACATCTCAACGCTCTGCACCAGCTGGAAGAAACCAAACTGACAAACTGACATATTGAGCCTATACACACAGTATAAGCCTTCCCCCAGTAGGCTACCTTCTCATTCAGTAGATCATGTGATCTTCTGTGGCCAGATGTAATTTCCTGGCGTTTATTAGGACTATAGTAAACCATAAAAAAATAAATCACCATAAAATTGTGTTAAAAAATGCATATTTAGCCCCATGCTCGAATGCCCCCGCCCCTCTGTCAAAAACAGCTAAAATCCCTAAAACGAAAGAAAGCAGCAAATGAAAAAATATTAACACTCATCTTTTACTTTATCTAATAACAAACTAAAACATGAACCTTGTTTGAAAAAAACTAAAGTTGTCCTTTAAGTAAAAGTATCAATACTGCAATGTAGAACTACTCTGTTACAAGTAAAAGTCTGGAATTCTAAATTCACTCGAATAAAAGTACCAAAGTATTGGTATCAAATTGTACCAAAAGTAGAAAGTACCCATTATCCAGTATGTTTCACCAGTTTTTAAATGTATACAAAAATCTTTTGAAAATAGCAGATCTACAAGCCCCGAGCTTGTAGATCTGCAATTTCCGAATGGCCGAAATGTGGCTGAATCGGTTAATGTATGTTTTGTAATAATGGTCAAAAGTTACGAAGTAACTAGTAACTAATGTTTTCAAATAATTTTAGTGGAGAAAAAGTATACAATATTCGGCTAATATGACAACTTATAGGAACTGTGGAGGTTGGAGGTGCTCAAAATGTTCAGAATATTCATGTTTAGGGAAAAAAATAGAAAAGTGTAAAATTCTAACTACCTGCAGCACGTTGGTGAAGTTAAACATGGTGGAGAAGCAGACGGTGAAGTTGTGAGGAAAGGAGTCACTTCTCATCTCCTGGTTCAACACCTCCACAAACACTCCATGCTGTTCTTCACCCTTCACTGGAAGAGGAACAAAGAATGTGGCAGGGGATGTTTTACGGAAATGCAGAAATAATTGGTTCAAAATGTCATGCAAGATTTTAATTGGCAAATTGAAGGCAGCTCTTTGATACTTTAAGACTATCGTTACCACTGATGTCATAGAAACACAGGTTAGGATTTAGAAGCCTTTATTTAGAATCGTCCTCAGGTCTAAATGGGTTAATGACGGTGTTGCACACCCTCTCGTGTAATATTGCTTAACCGATTTTGACCTGAGATCCGATTCTAAAAATGTCTTCTACATCCTGACAGTTTTCTGAAAAAGCTATGTTTCTGTCAGTCGTTCTTCGATTTAAAAAAAATAGCAGACCTACGAGCTCGTAGCGCGCCACTCGGTGGCGCGCTACGAGCTTGTAGATCTGCTATTTTTCAATAGCCAAAGCATAACATGATGCTATAACACCAAAAGGGGTTCCCACCCCAAAATGGGTTTTAACCTACCGTCTGCCCCGATAGAAGTCACGGCGACGTGAGACGGGGCCTGGCACCCCACGGGCACGGGGCACAGGATGTCCACCGTTCCGTAGTCGAAGCCGAAGTGGTCCGAGTGGAAGACGCTGTCGCCCACGGAGATCCTCCGCTGTCCTCCTCGGCACGACAGGACGCAGTAATAGGCCACGGCTTCGGTCCGCGGAGCCACGGCGATGACGCGGACCTGAGGCCACGAGAGAAGTCCAATCACATGCCACGTTAGTCACCACTAGTTTCTGTGTAGATTTGTACTAGTGTGCGTGCGCTTGCGTGCGCGTGTGTGCGTGCGTGTGTGCGTGCGTGCGTGTGCGTGCGTGCGTGCAGACCTCTTGCCTGGGTGCTCGGTGCTCCACGTACGCCGACAGCAGCAGTGTGTGTGTCCCGTTGACGGCCACTAGGGCCAGCCCTTCTGCACGCGGGTGGGCATTGAACCGCAGGGGGGTGTCTATAACACAGTTGTCATCACGTGGTTATCAAAATAGAACAAATAATAGACCTTCAGCAAACGAATAGTAAAAGTAAAGTAAATAAATGTGCACCTCCTTTCTTTCTCATACACGTTAACATGTGCCACGTACGTATCTAATGAATTGCATTTTTATAGCACTTTTCCAAGTGCTCAAAGCGCTTGGAAAATGGCTTTTTATGCCTTTATTGATAGGAAACAGTAGTCAGACAGGAAAGGAGGAGACAGATGGGGAGTGACACAGGCCGTCGGGCTCGGGAGTCGAACCCACGGCACGCCATAAGGCTGGCTTCGCAGCCTAGGTGCCCAGATGGTTGAGCCAACCGTCCGGGCCTCAAAGCGCCTTACAATGGTTCATTCATACATTGGGAGGTGAAGCGGCGAACAGTCGACGGCAGTGTCCTCACTTCCCACATTCACACACCGACAGTGGCGAGCTCACACCGACCGACTCATTGGAGGCAACGCAGGGTTCAGTGTCTTGCCCAAGGACACTTCGACATGTGGACAGGAGGAGGAGCCGGGATTCGAACCGCCAACACACGGATCATTGGACGACCTGCTCTACCTCCTGAGCCACAGCCGCCCGTAATCTACAGAGTGTAGAACTTTATGGATCTATTTGCAATTTGCATTCAGTTTCGTTTTGAGTGTGCTTTCACATCCTATACAGCTGAAATAAATACAAAGCAAATTGCACAACATTTTACACTCTCACCTCCAGCCACTTCACATCACACCACACCACAATGGGCCAATGGCAACCCAAATGGACCCCACTTTTAGTCAAAACTAAATACATATGTACTTAGTTGTCAAACGTACGTGTCTCTGGAAACAAAACAACTGGAAAACAACTGACAGCTGAGAAACACAAGCAATACTAGACAGACATCACCTGCTTTTTGTCGTGGGACAGATTTTGGAGGTGACGTCGCTGGGTTCTGACCCTGGAGAGAGGATCTGTAGTACTGCGTCGCTGGGTTCTGGTTCTGGAGGGTAGAGCTGTAGTGCTGGCTCCAAAACAGGGACGATCTAGCAGGGCTGTACGTTGGGTTAACGAGGACACATCTGAGTTCATTTTATTATCTCCTTATAGCATGGCTGATAGCCTGGAACTTCAGACTAATATCACTGCGTAGATATTAGTCTGGAACGTCAGACTAATATCACTGTGTAGATATTAGTCTGTAACTTCAGACTAGTATCACTAGTATGCTATCGCTATCGTTCAGTCTCTATCCATTTATTACTCTATGGGCCTAACAGTAGGGTGGCCAGACGTCCGGTTTCACGCCGGACAGTCCGGTTTTAGACCCACCTGTCCTCCTCCCAACTCAACCTCTGGCCGGACACATAATTGTCCGGTTTTGTGTGATATACAATGCTTGTGTCATAACTGTCATTTACGTCGTCTCTGTATCAAAAGCTCCGCAGGGCTGCTCAGCTCCGCAGCGAGCCAGCCACACTCCCACTGTCTTAAAAAGAGAGAGGAGACGTTGCCATGTCCGCTTAATTATAAGCGACTTTGGCCTTGTTTTATAAGATAGCCTACCAAGCCTAGCCAGGCTTCTTTCGGGCTTGTTTTCAGAGACATGGTTGCTTGTTTCTCTTCCAAAACCTGTCAACACTGCCAGTGGGATGGTCTGTTTGTTTTTTGTGGAATGTGTGTTCTCACAATCACTTTAGTATAGTTAATAAATAAACCAAATATGCCGAAATGAAAAACTACATTTAATGAGCAATATGGCTCGACATCAGAAAGAAAGGGAGGCTAAAGCACTGTGAACATAGGCTACTGGCTTCATTCTATGTCCCACACCGATGACCATAAGACTGTATAAAAAAAACCCACAAGAAAGAGATTCAACATAAAACATATCTAAACATGAAATAAAATAAATTGATTATAAAAGGAATGACCTTTGTGGTACCCCATCATTTAAAAAGGTTAATTGAATTAGCAAATATATGTTCTCTGTGGACATACTGCTGGAGATGATGGTGGTGAAAATCAGGTGCGTGCAATAGTAGTAACAATAATAATAATAATAATATCTGGAATTTTATAGCGCTTTTCTAAACACTGTGTGTGTCTGTTTGGGGGGGGGGGGGGAGGCTGGGGAGCGAGCCCCGCAAAAGTGTCCTCCTTTCTGAGGTCTTGCAGGTGGCCACCCTACCTAACAGGCAACGGATAATGGATCTCTTAAAGGCAATGGCATGTGGCACTGTGATTGGTTTCGTTATTGTAACGCCCAAACGACACCTATGCATAATGTAACGAGTAGCGGCGGTGTTTTAGGCCTTTAGGCAGGTGACCAAAATAGCAACATTAGTGGGGGAACACCCCTTCCCCAATGCTAAATCCCCAAATAGTGGCTTTAGAAAGCTCGGACAAAAATAGAGCCCCTATAAGTGTGCTTAGTGTTTTCCCCATATACAATACTGTGTGCATGCGTGTGTGTAAACAGATATTAGGTTACTATCCTTGTGCTGATTACACAATATTCTATAGTCAGTGGTTCCCAACGTGGGGTCCGGGGACCCCCAGGGGGTCCTTGAGGGAGTTCCAGGGGGTACCCTGCAGCTAAATGATAGTTTGGAACCAAATGGACCCTTATGGGTCTACGTTATATTAACTTAGATTTTTCAATAATGTATTAGGGTCCCAGAGAAATGCCATTAAATAGGGGACCGTAGCCTATAATTCAGGTCAAACCAGGGGGCCCTAGATACGTAAACATCTTCTCTTATGCCAAGAACCCCCTTTGGCCTGTATTCTCAAATGGGGGTCTGTGGGCTAATGAGTATCATTTTGGGGGTCCTTGACATGAAAAGGTTTGGGAACCACTGTTCTATATAGAGCACTGGAGTCTGACGTCAATATCGGTAGAGGGCGCAAATCCACAGGTTCATGTACTTTTTATTTGCATTATAATCCCCATAGGGGGGATTTTAGATCACCTCATATAAGAACTGTGTTTGAAAAATAAACCTGTCATCCCGGCCGCTTCACTCATATGGATATGAAGAATCAACTGACTGAGAGAAAATGCTAATTTGTTACTGCTACTGATTTAGTTACATTTTCGCTAGAAGCAGACTGTATCATATATGAGTGACTGACTGTCATAAACGATACAGAGACACCTCCCTGACAATAACGCAGAGACAGCTTGTTTATTTTTTGGACCACAACGCTTATAGTAGACAATATTAAGATCACCCCATGTTATTCTCCATAGAGAAATTACTTCCGCGAACCAGGGGAATCGAAGGGATGAGCGAGTTACGTCAGGACTTCGGTGCTCTATTGTAATTGCATATTGTGCGAGAAGATGAGACGTGTGTGTTACATCCTTACGTGTACACCCAGAGCAGCAGGGTGAGAGACAGAAGATGAGACGTGTGTGTGACATCCTTACGTGTACACCCAGAGCAGCAGGGTGAGAGACAGGATGGTGAGGACAGGACTGAGGTAGGTCAGCTGCTTCAGTCTCCTCAGTTTAGGCTGACGGTGGCGGTGGGGGTGTTGACGGTGTCCCGCCATTAAGGGCATCATGACTGGCAGACGGTGGCAGCAAGATCTGTCAACTGCTGCGATAAAAGAAGGTTAGCCAATGTTTGATTGATTGATTGATTGAAGTATGTTTGCAGAATTACAGTACATTTCAAGCACAACTCAATACAAAAACTGTTAACTGTGAGTGGGCGACACCATAAAGCATTACACTTGTTTACAAGAGGGTCCACCGTTTTCAATTCATCATAACATTTAGAGACGTACAAATATACATGTTCTATATAGCCAAAACAGGAAATCATCATAGAGGTAAAAAGGGGAAAAAAACATATAGGCAGTGAGGGGAAAAAGGGGTGGGTGGGGGATTCAGGTTTTACGGGGGGCAGTTTATAATTGCAGCCGTCCGTAGGTGCCCTTTGAGAGCGGTTTTGAAGGAGTCAAGGGATGACTGCAAAAGATTGGTGCTATTCGTTTAAAAACAATCACACCCGTGTGAACTGAGTGGTGCAATTCCCCTCCCCCACCTCTCTCTCTCATTAGCAGGCAGCAGGCACATCACTATCTCTCTCTGTCTCTGGCGCCCCCTACTGGTACTAATAAGTCACATACTCGTGCTCATGACGGCCACTGATACATAGATAGATAGATACGCACGGACATTGCTGGTTGTAGGAGTGGTTGCACCACTCAAAAAGCTGTATATGAACGCTGTATCCCCCCAACTGTATATACTTTTCAACTGTTTTATTATATATTTTGACAGTTCTCACTCTCAAAAAAGCTCCCTTGAATTGTTTCGGCTTGGCTGATCATGTCATACGTGCAGACAAAGATTGTATTAGCAGACAGGAGCGAAACAAAACTAATTATTTTACATGATTTTAAGTATGATATATACAGGTATGTACAGTATGTGTGCAACGATCTCCCTCTCCTTGAATAAAACACTTGGCCCACAGCTGGTCCACTGTAACAGAGTGTCATCGATATCCCACTTTAATATAATATTTATTATATTTGTTCCCTGGAACAGCACATATTGAGATGGCCGGGGTCAGCGGACAAATATAAATAAATGTGGGACAAGCACCTTTATCCAGCCTTTAGTTTAGACAGGCTGACCGGTCTGAAGTGTCTGAAGTCTCAAATATTATAAAAGATATCCCCATCTGTGTTAGTTTCCACAGATGGGGATATCTTTTATAATATTACAGCATAAATTCAACATATTATGGATTGTTGGACCACAGTGCAAGCAAGGTAATGACTGAGGCAACACAATTTGATTATTATTATTATTTTTCAATTTAAAGGAAGGTAAGTGATTTTCTTTGGTTAAAATAAGTGTTAAAATCTCTATATTGTGAGGGTGGTACTCATTGCTATAGACGAGTCTTCATGTCTCTCCAGCTTTTTATCAAACAGAAAATGCATTTTCAGGTCGGGATAACAAATGTATCCAATCAGGATTGACAGGATATAGAATGCAATCCTGATACAAGTGGAATTGTAAGTGATGAAGAAATTAGGAGGAATTGGAACTGGAACACTATAAAACAAATAAGCTGATAAATGGCTATACTCTCTCCTGATGAGATGAGATGTTGTCACCTACCTGGAAATGTTTTTTTTTTGCTTCTGAGGGGGTCCCTGAAACAACATATTTTCAGATGGTCATTTGCGGCGAATTACATATAATCTTTGGGGACCTTGACATAAAATATATTGAGAACCACTGACACATAGAAACATAGGTTTTTCCAGAAAACTGTCATGATTTTGTAGAATCTGGTCTCAGTGAGTTAATAAATAAGCAAGACAGTTGCCAATATAGAAAACCCATATAATGTCACTTGCCTCTCACTTCAGTTCACTTCAGTTCACTTCAGTTCAGTTCCGTTCCATCTCCTCAGTGTGTTGAAGAAGGGAATATATGATGTCCACAGAAACAGCTGTTGTCCCTGAATATATAATGTCCACAGAAACAGCTGTTGTCCTTGAATATATGATGTCCACAGAAACAGCTGTTGTCCTTGAATATATGATGTCCACAGAAACAGCTGTTGTCCCTGAATATATGATGTCCACAGAAACAGCTGTTGTCCTTGAATATATGATGTCCACAGAAACAGCTGTTGTCCCTGAATATATAATTTCCACAGAAACAGCTGTTGTCCTTGAATATATGATGTCCACAGAAACAGCTGTTGTCCCTGAATATATAATGTCCACAGAAACAGCTGTTGTCCCTGAATATATGATGTCCACAGAAACAGCTGTTGTCCCTGAATATATAATTTCCACAGAAACAGCTGTTGTCCTTGAATATATGATGTCCACAGAAACAGCTGTTGTCCCTGAATATATGATGTCCACAGAAACAGCTGTTGTCCCTGAATATATGATGTCCACAGAAACAGCTGTTGTCCCTGAATATATGATGTCCACAGAAACAGCTGTTGTCCTTGAATATATGATGTCCACAGAAACAGCTGTTGTCCCTGAATATATGATGTCCACAGAAACAGCTGTTGTCCTTGAATATATGATGTCCACAGAAACAGCTGTTGTCCCTGAATATATGATGTCCACAGAAACAGCTGTTGTCCCTGAATATATGATGTCCACAGAAACAGCTGTTGTCCCTGAATATATAATGTCCACAGAAACAGCTGTTGTCCCTGAATATATAATGTCCACAGAAACAGCTATTGTCCCTGCGCCGCTTCCATGAAGACTGAACCTCCGATGTGGTACTTACTCCTCTTCATCCCCTATGGGACGAAGAGCGCTCTCCATTCAATGAGCGCTCTCCATTGCCCAGTCCGATGGTGATGTCACATATCACATGAGACAGACAGGTCCGATGGTGATGTCACATATCACATGAGACAGACAGGTCCGATGGTGATGTCACATATCACATGAGACAGACAGGTCCGATGGTGATGTCACATATCACATGAGACAGACAGGTCCGATGGTGATGTCACATATCACATGAGACAGACAGGTCCGATGGTGATGTCGCATATCACATGAGACAGACAGGTCCGATGGTGATGTCACATATCACATGAGACAGACAGGTCCGATGGTGATGTCGCATATCACATGAGACAGACAGGTCCGATGGTGATGTCACATATCACATGAGACAGACAGGTCCGATGGTGATGTCACATACAGTATCACATGAGACAGACAGGTCCGATGGTGATGTCACATATCACATGAGACAGACAGGTCCGATGGTGATGTCACATATAACAGACAGACAGGTCCGATGGTGATGTCACATATCACAGACAGACAGGCTGCAGTGAAGGCTGCTGGAATGAATCATGGAATTAATTAATTAATGTGAGACAAGCACACATGCGATGATGCGCACGCACGCACGCACACACACACACGACGTTTCCCATCATCATGTCACATTATACTGTCTGTAACACACGTTGACACATGAAAGAAAGACCCTGCAGCCAGTCATGCCAATGTATAGAGCAGTAGGTGACTGGTTCCCAAACATTTTAGCTCCAGATCCCATCCCCCCCCAAAAAACTAGAGAAATTACACGCCCGTGAGTCCGTGAACCACAGTAGGGTCCGTGTCCATACTGTAACATTCTAACCACATTACGCACTTTACGCACGCACTTTATGCGCTCGGCGCGCACACACACACACACGCGCGCGCACACACACACACACACACACACACACACACACACACACACACACACACACACACACACAAACATCTTCCCCTTTTTACGTCCCTCTTGGATAATAATACCGGCGTATTTTTGTCTGTATTTAGTCTGTTGACTGAATCAATTAGTAGCCTAATATGTTCTGTAAGATCGAGAGTTATCGATACATCATCATTTCCATATGAGCCTACCTTCACTTGCAGATCAGATCAGATGTTATAGTTGTTGTCGAGTTAACTGCACAGAGTAGCAGATGAGAAGTGAAACCCAATTGGTGAGTGTGTGACAGTGACGCATCAAAGTGTAAAAAAAAAACCCTCCTCGATCGATCGGTTTCTCGCTTCTCCTCATAATAATAGCCTAGTAAATAATTACCGGTATTTCAAAAAGTTTAAGTCTCTTAAATATGAAAGTTATCCAACGTGGCATGGCAGTAACTTGCAGTGTAAAGTGAAGTGATGCTCGGTAGATGGGCAAGCCGGGCTATAATGATCAGATTAATTCAGATTTCCAAATCATGTCATCATGTCAGATGAATCACAAAAACGTCCTGCAGCATGTTCAATCGAGGGAGGGAGAGAGAGAGAGAGAGAGAGAGAGAGAGAGAGAGAGAGAGAGAGGGGGGGAGAGAGAGAGAGAGAGAGAGAGAGAGGGGGGGGGGGGGAGAGGAGGGGGAGAGAAAGGGAGAGAGAGGGGAGGGGAGGGGAGGGGAGGGGAGAGGAGAGGCGAGGGAGAGAGAGAGAGAGAGAGAGAGAGATTTACTGGCAGTTTGATTTGATTGCAAATTGTATTAACCGTTTGTAGAATGAGTACAGTTCAAGGAAGGTAAAGAAAGAGGATAAAACCAGAAAAAGCACTAGGCCTACAACTTGTTTGAATCATGGTCCTCCATTTTCAATTCATCAGAACATTTAAATACATACAAATATACACATCTATAAATTAAAATATATATAATCATCAAATATTAACACGATTAGATAAAATAATCTGTTAATACAATTTTCATATAAATCCCATGTTAGACCCAGAAATGTTGGTTAGTAGGCTATACAATGATTCAAATGTCATCTATAGGCTGTTTTTGCCTTATACAGGATGTTATGGTTACATACATATTATGCTAATTACTCGTGCAACTTTTAGCAACCAAGATTAATCTAGATGACATTTGAATCATAAAAGTTTATACTATTCACCATTTCTGGGTTCATGAACATTCCAGTAGACTGAAGTCTGTGGAATGCTGTCGAAAGTTCCCAAATATGACCATAGATGGCGGTAGTGAGGTTGGGGGCGCATCCGTTGACAGCCGGAATTACGCGTCGCTCAACGTAAACAGGAAGTAATTCAAGTAAACGAGGAGGGAACATAGGGAACGGATGGCGTTCGGTCACAAATCACAACCTGGATTAAAACACTGATTTATTGAAAACTACGGATTATTACATTATACAAACACACTGTAGGCCTGACTAACATTCTAAATCACTTCTTTAATGAAATAATGAATGAATGAATGATTATAATGAACATTATATATATCCCCCTGCAGTCAGAGTTCATAGTTTTAATGAATTAATGTGATGCATTGTGAGCTGGTATAGATCTGCTATTTTCAAAAGTAATCTTGGAAATTTTTTATTTAATTTTTGGATTAGCCGTCCTTAGTTGGGCAAATGCATTCATCTGGGGATCCTAGCCCCATATGTTCCCTCTCCCTACGCTCATTCTGTAGCTCCGAGATGAGGTCACACACTGGGCCCCTCCCACCGCGTTTCAGAAACGGCGCAAGTTTCCGCTATGTAAGTTTCTTACCCTGACGCCACGATTAATCCAAACGTGAAGGGGACGTGAAGGGTTTACACTAATTCAACATAACAACGCCCAAGAAAATCCAACTAGAGATTTGAACTGAGCCTTTACGTCCCGTATTTTGTCAGTCGCTTCCATGTTTATCAAGGAAGTGTGCGTGTGCGCGTGCATGTCGAGTGAACTGAAGTCAGTTGGACATTTCGACCAGGGGAGGCGCCGGGGAGGCGCTAAAGCTTTTCAACTTCCTTGATAAACATGGAAGCGACTGACAAAATACGGGACGTAAAGGCTCGGTTCAAATCTCTAGTTGGATTTTCTTGGGCGTTGTTATGGTTGAATTAGTGTAAACCCTTCACGTCCCCTTCACGTTTGGATTAATCGTGGCGTCAGGGTAAGAAACTTACATAGCGGAAACTTGCGCCGTTTCTGAAACGCGGTGGGAGGGGCCCAGTGTGTGACCTCATCTCGGAGCTACAGAATGAGCGTAGGGAGAGGGAACATATCGGGCTACTGGGGATCCTTGACATGGGAATGTGCTGTGTGAGGATCACTGGTTTAAACAACATTAGGAGAAAAGCCCAAATAACCACTTTAGAAACAAGAAAAGCAACCACAACTAGTAGGCTACAACTACCAATATTTACAAGCAACTTTACAGAAAAAGAAGCCGCTTATAATAAACAGACATGGCAACACTCCAGCAGCCTCCCAGAGCAGCTCAAGTGTAAAATCAAACAGTGCTTTTTGCGTTTATGAGGTGGTCAGACCCACGTCTAATCGTTATGCGCTGAGTGTTTTTAGGTCAAGGGGCTTAATAGCAAATTGCGCAAAGCGAAAATAATTAACATATGGACACTCCCACAATGCTAAAATATTCAGGAACGCCGTATGCCATATGTGTGTGCGTTCAACACGGGCCGATATGCTTTTCATAATACGATTGTGCGCAGAGCGAGGCCAATTTATGTATTACCCCATTGTAAAACGGATCTTCAAAATGGCACCCATTGTGTCAACTTATAACAGATCATAAGAAAAATGCATCTTGACCTACAGAACCATTTTTATTGTTTGATTGACAACAACCAACAACTTTGACAACCAACAACTTTGACAACCAACAACTCCATCCATGTGTGGTCAAAGTGGCAAATAAAAACTCTTTTTGACATTCCTGGCTGACACTCATTTAGATAGACATGGCATGAGTTTAAAACATTGACTCGACAGTAAAGACTCATTTATATAGTCTACAAAGAACTCAGCCCTATACAATTATATTTATACCCCGTAGGCTACTCTTTAAATAAAAATCCTCATTGTATTTGACCTAAAAGAGAAGTCTGCGCTACCCATTATTTATCCCCAATCCAATATATCATAATTATGCTCTCCTATCTAGTATCTCTGCAGTGTTGCCTGGTCTGATTATTATAAGCCACATTGGGCTTATTTTTCTGAAGTTGCTTGTAAATAATGATAGAACGGTTGTGAGCTTGTAGATCGTCTATTTTTAAATAGCCAACATATATAAATATGCACATTGTTTAATGGACGATATATATAGCTTTGAAGTGCTCGTATGGCCTTTTATAGTCGCTTCTTTTGGGCTTGTTTTCATAGACCTGGTTGCTTATTTCTCTCGCAAATTGGCAACACCGCCCTGACGCAGCAGCAGCCTCCACTGTGAGGATTTTACACAGAGTCAGAGAGGTGCGCGCTGCGCTCAACTCCAATCCATTCCGTTTGGTGTTATAATAATTTATAACTTGTTTGTAAAATTAATGAGGGGAAGAGGAGAATGTAATCCTCATGTAACCCCCGTTACAACACCCCCGTTACTGTAATCCAGATTACACATTTTAAAATGTACTCTAAGACGTTACAGTTACGTTTTTTTTTACTCTGATTACTTCCCAACCCTGCCCTCGGGGCGCAGGTCTCCACCAGGGCAAGTCAGGTTGTGGCCTCCTGGTGGCGCTAAAATAGGCCTATTGTGGGCCGAAACCGAATAGGCCGAAAATGCATTTTTAGCCATTTTCTGCCGAATAGTTTCTGCTGCCAATATTCGGTGCATCACTAATTATTTGGGAGTTGAGGTGCAGTTCTTCTCGGCCCACTGAAGCTGAATCAACGTGATATGAGCTATTAATAAATGCACAGTCAGACGGGCAGCGACTGAAGGTTTAAAAGCATTTGAAAATATGAATTACAGTACGATATGCCTTTTCAGAGATATCATATTTATCGTGATACAGTGAATGCACATCATCATTGTCTCCACCAGGCCGAAGGCATGGGGGGAGAGTATGTTTTGCACTCCGTCCGTCCGTGTGTCCGTCCGTTTGTGTGTTCTTGTGTCCGTCCGTCCGTGTGTGTGTGTGTGTCCGTGAGCAGCTAATCTCGGCCACCGTTAACCCGGTCGATGCCAAATTTTGCACACACACTCCCTGGATGCCAACGATGAACCTCTGCCTAAAACTTTCCAGAACGGCCTGTTATAGCGCCACCAGGAGGCCGCTTTGTGCAAAACAAGTTTTTGCACAGTACACCTACAGATTTTGTCCAAACATCACGCAAATTGGTACACAGTCTCTCTAGAGCCATTCAACGAAACCGGTCTTTCAGATTTCTCAGACTACATCCTGATTGGTTAAGATTGGCTTCCAAAGTTCACAGGAGTGCTCAGTTTCAAACAAAATGCTGCAAATCATGAACACATCGCGTGATTTCCGTGAAATTGTGCACCCACATTCCCACTTGGCCGAGGACCAAATGCCACATGAACAATTTCAACTCAGCCTCAAGGTGGCGCTATAACTGGCCGAAAAGTGTTTTTACCTCTAACTGCACGGATCTGTGGATAACTTTGTATGCCAACTCCCTAGAGGCCAAGGAAAAACCTTTGCCTGGAATTTTTCACATCTGCTCTTTATAGCGCCACCAGGAGGCCGACATATGTAAAACACATTTTCTATTACCAGATTTCACGCAAATCGGTACACATGATCTCCATAGTCATGTGATCAAGAGGTTTGTTTGATTTCTCATATTCCATCCTGATTGGCCACGATTGGCTCCTACAGTTTTCAGGAGTAGCCCGCTTTGTACAAATCGCCACAACTCCTCAACGCAGCGTCCGATTGCGATGAAACTGTGCACGCATATTCCCACTAGGCTGAGGAAGAAATGCCACTTGACAGTTTTCAACAGCCTGATGGTATCCTGGTGGAGACCTGTGCCCAGAAGGGCACTTTTTCTAGTTATTTATGATTTACAGTTCTATGCACGGCCTTAATTTATATTTACTAGTCCTTACCCGTTGTGAGATATTTGCCCCCCCTTGTGGCCGTGAAGGGTACTGCGCCCGGGTGCGTTTGTAATTGACTAGCCTCGATACCCAGGCTTTCATTTCGTCTGCGCGAAAGATGAAAGCCTGGAAAAAGCCGTGGGCTGAACCAGTCTAAAAGTGGGAGTCAACCCTTCCGGGTGGGCGTCGCTCTAAATGATGTGACGTAGCGCTGCACTAGGGGGGAGAGGAGGGGCCGGGGGTGACGGACAGATCGATGAGATCCAATCAGGGTGCGCGCATTTCTGAGGCGCGACCCTCCCATCTAGGCCAGAAATGTCTCTGCTTAGGTCAGGCTAGTAATTGACTAATAAATAAATTAATAATCATTAAAAAGGGCTTTGTTACGCCCTCCATATGCATATGGTCAATGCCTGTGTGAAAAGTGATTGAGTGATTGGTGCAGGCAGTAAGGAGTTACGCCACTGTTTCTGACATACACACACACACACACACACACACACACGGACACACACACAGACATTGTTAGAATTATAGTATGATGATGATGTATAATGTTTTTTTTAGAAAACATATTTTGGTCTAAATGGTCTGTTACTCCTTTTTCTTTTACGTGTAGTTTTTGTTTACCTTCAAGTAACCATGAAAGTTTGAAACCATGAAAACCATCAAGAAAAATAACCCTGATAATATTGTGTGTATCGTGATACTGCTTTAAAAAAGATATTATTTGTGATATTTATATTTGTCCACCCCTACCTGTCTCTATAGCTCTCTAAGCTGCGTGCACTGTATGTTTTGACAGGAGGATACAGTACAGTACATGCCAGATCTATGGAGGATGGAGATGACTGCACTGGAGTCCAGATGCTGCTGGAGGGCTCTCTCTAGAGAGGGTCTATCTCTATCCATGGGTTCCACAGTTTGGCCCTGGAGGCTGGCCATCACTTACACAACTGATGACGTCATGTAGAAGATGGCTCAAGGTACGAAACTTGTTTTATATGTTCTTTCTTTCTTTGCTGCTGCAGCACTGATTGTTGTAAGTAAGTAGCCTTGCTGAGCCATGAGGCCCATAGGGCAGTAGCCTATCTCCTGTTTCTGTAGCGTGAGGCAGCTTGATGTACAAGTACACCCCCTGGACATGACGCTAGTATGTCGCAGGGACTTACCCCCAATCCAACCCTTGATGCTGAGTGTCAAGCATGGAGGCACTGGGTCCAATTTTTACAGTCTTTGGTATGACCCGGCCGGGTATTGAACCCCGACCTCCCAGTCTCAGGGCGGACACTCTAACCACAAGGCCACTGAGCTGGTTGATTGTTGTAAGCTGTGTGTATATACTAATGTCATTCAAGGTGTACTTTTGCTGTTATTTTGGGACCCAATTTGACTGGGTGATGGCTGATGTTCAGTGATCATTTCTGGCCTTGGAATGGAAGGCTGAATGAATCTATCTGTCCTTGAAGGCAGTGAGTGAACACAGATGATGATGATGTGGTGGATCTACGGGACTACCTTTTACGCAGAGCCTCGGTTTCGATGGGCACTGGTGGGACGCTTGTTATTACAGCGCCGGCTACTACCTACCTCAAACCCTAACCATAACCGCAAGCACGGAGCAGCGCATCCCTCACCAACCTTAATCCGGTCGCCTGTAAAACAAGCGCCCCCTCAGTGACAATCGACTACCAGGCTCTGCGTAAAAGGTCCTCCCGTGGATCGATCTACAGTCATCAGTGTGTCTGTTGTTGAATCTTATGAGATGATGATGATGGCTGTATTGGTTCATGACTTTCTTGGTGGCAAAACCTATTACATACATTATATTACATATACAGTCCTAGAGCCCTCAGAGCCCTCCTATAGAACTCTCAGAGTTAAATTAACATTGATTGTATTAAATTGGGGTCCCAGATATGAAAATGCCCTTGAATGGGGATCCGTAGCCTAATGCATGTCAACCTGGGGGTCCTTGAAATTAAACGGGTTGAGAATCACTGCTAGAGAGCCATACACATTATTCTCTTATGGGCGTCCCTGGCATATCTCCTCAAATGGGGGGTCCGCGGGCTAATTAGTGTCAATTTGGGAACCACTGCTCCATACAGGGGTGCATACTTAGTTTAGACTAGTGATTGGTTAGACATGGGTTAAAGTTAGGTTTACGTTTGCTGCCCTGTGGGAGGTTAGGTTTAGGGTGAGGGTTTGAGATAGGTTGTAGTTGTAGGACTAATGACTGGTCTAACCAATGACAATGTCTAAACCAAATACTGTCTAAACTAAGTACTGCACCCCTGACCCTCTATACAATGCTCCTACCTTTATAACACTATCACAAAGGGAGTGTCGGAGTGAGGAAGTCATTATACAGTATACAGCTTTATACCCAAAACATCATGGAACTCACCCCTAATGTCTACAACTCATTCTGACATGAATATTGTTGACCATTATTTGAACACGAAGGCGGTTGATTATTCATTTTAAATTAACATTAAAGATGGAGTGCCACAATTTTTGTATTTTTCCAGTTTTTCATGTGTCTATGAGGTGACAGTACGTAATTAGACAGACTGGAGTTGTTTTTATGTGCAATTGTGTATTGACTTTGTATTTAGGGTTTCTTCCTGGAGGCTGAACCCTTGACAGTCAAACGGGCCAATGAAGTAAACAGTAATATAGTGACACCACACTATCAGCCCCTCCCCTAACCCCTCCCCCTTTATCATACAACTACAGCTGTGGGTGTGGCTTCAGTTCAGGTGGATCACCACCCATCACCACCCACCAGGCAAACCAGGCATACTTAATGAACTGGTGGGCGTGTCCACATAAAAGCATGATTTTAACAAATACTGTACACTTTTTGGAAAAAGTTCTTCCCCCTTATATTGTAATAATACCTGATGATCATGTTGTAGGGTGGAAAAAAATGGTGGCACTCCATCTTTAAGGAGGAAGATAGGATTATTTGGGAGTTGAGGTGCAGTTCTTCTCGGCCCACTGAAGCTGAATCAACGTGATATGAGCTATTCATAAAGGCACAGTCAGACGGGCAGCGACTGACGCGACTACTACTTCATTTCCAAAGACAGGCGTGCGTTTATTTTGGACGCACAAATAAGTTTAGGGGCGATTACGCAAGCGTATTTCCACGGGCGCTGTCCCGTAAAATTGCTTGTTTCATGCAGACGCATGAAATAAAATAAAAAACAACTTTATACTTCCTAAGGATAATATGAGCATCAAAGAAATATCAAAGAAATATTTTAAATACTTATTATTAGCATGTGCATTCCATATATTCCATAGAGCTGGAACACACATGGACATATGACATCATAAACTTCTCTATTTATGAAAGAAGAAAAAAAGGTGTTTTTATTATTTTATTTTAGTTGTAGAGGGCAAGTATAATGTTTTAAGGCATATTTGTCTTATTAGCCAGGAATCCTTTTAAACATGTAGCTAGGTGTAATGTTAGAGTCCACAGAAGTGAACCTTTCAAGCCTGTTTTCTCAACTCCCTGTTTCTCTGCAAGACATTACTCTCCAAAACTGGTGGGTCAAACTGAACAACCACCAATATGTCAATTTGAAGCTATGATTCCCTGCTTTCATATGACATGGAACAACAAAAACATTAAAACAAATTCAATGGCAGCCTTGGCAGGCCTTCAGTCAAATCTGGTTACAAATAATGAGAAATAACAAAAAATGAAATTTCCACATTGTTTTGGCATCCATTGTTGCGTATGGCCCATACGATGGCCACGGATATGCTCTAAAAGTGTGAAAAAATATTTTTTTTTCATTTCACTACGTCTTTAGGAAACCCCTTGGAAATGAGACGGCGTGATATATTTCACAGCTGAGCTAAGCTGTGAACTCAGGTCAGCACAGCCTTTCAGTCCATGCAGCACTTGGCAGCGAACCCTTAGGAAGTCTTAAGAAAACATTTCCTGTTTATTGTTTTATGAGTTCTATGAGCCATGGCTCTCTCCCTGCAACGGAGAGAGAACCAGATCCAGGCTCCACGTTTAGCTCCGTGGCACAAAGTGGTCCATCAATCAATTTCTATTCATGCCGTCGATGTGAATTCGATTAACGACGAGTGACTGAAATTCCGCACTGATCATCAAAATGCAAGTGGCATGCCATGAATCACAGAGTGGCATGACCTGCTTAACAGTATCATATATGAAAGAGTGATATCCTTCTATTGAGGCGCAGAATACACCAGTTCCAACTAGGCCTGTGACAATTATTTGAGATAATCGCAATACAGTATATATACAGTATAAACAAGCAAACCGAAGTGAAACAGAGACATAGTCATATAGGACCATCAGTCATAGGAAGTATCTGACTGATAGCAGGGTGTGACCGTGAGAATGTCCAGGATAGAGTCAGAATGACGATGTAACTGTCCCAGCAATGGGATTTTCTATTTCTATTTTTCTATTCTATTTTCTATTCTATTTTATTACTTACCTTTCGGCAAATACAATAGGGGAACATTAGAGGTATGTTTATTTGAGTACATTGTATTTGCATGCCATGTGTGGTGCCTGTAGTACAGCAGCTTAGCTCCACTATATCAATGAATCGTTCAGTTTGTGATAAAAGCATGAAATTTGGTACACTTATAGCCAAAGGCATTCTAAAAAGATTTGGATGTGGACCCAACTTGAATTTTCAACATGGCGCCCATAGCAGCCATTTTTCAAAATGGCCACCAGCAACAACCGTTTTCTTATGAGTGATGGATATAATATGATATTCGAGACATATTTGGACATATTTCCATGCATAGTACTTGGTAAATGTTTCTTTTGGATAATATAACATTTTCAATGAAAATTCAAAATGGCCGCCATTTTTCAGACTGGTTAAATATGGATGATCTCTGTCTTGAATTATACAGTATTCTTGATGCAGAATTTGTAAATAAAAAACCCTTTTGAGACATTTCTGCTGGCTATGAGCCGCTACAGACGACAATAGACAAAAACACTTTCATCAGAATGTGTGTGTGTGTGTGTGTGTGTGTGTGTGTGTGTGTGTGTGTGTGTGTGTGTGTGTGTGTGTGTGTGTGTGTGTGTGTGTGTGCGCGTGTGCGCGTGTGTGTGCGAGTGCGATTTGAGATTAGCCTTAGACATTAAGGTCTTCAGATCAGATCATATCAGATCATATGCGTTAGATATGATTGGTTAACAATATAACTATATAAGGTTATGGAAATTATAATCTGTAACTTTGAGTAGAGAAGAAAAATATTATATTATTGTTATTTCCATGCAGGAGCATGGAGGAAATGGGAGGATGGATGGTGTGTTTGTCGGGTGGTACTTTGCATTGTGTGTGTGTGTGTGTGTGTGTGTGTGTGTGTGTGTGTGTGTGTGTGTGCGTGCGTGTGCGCCTGTGCGTGTGTGAACTGACAAGTCAATTCAGTTTCAGTATTTTGTATTTGTAGAGCACCAACCCACATCAAATAACATACCAGTAAGACGCCCTTTAGGGCGAGAAGCGACCTCGCCCTAAAGAGTACAGTACACTGTAAAGGGTTTGATGAGGTCAGATCAACATATGGAATGTCAGAACAAGTCAGCTCCATATATGGAGATCTAAGTGTGGCAGCGGGGGCAGTGTCTTGCGTGTACAGGGTTTTATGAGGTCAGATGAGGTCAGATGAACATATGGAATGAATTCTGTATATTGGCCATATATGGAGCGTGTCATGAGGCGTGACGGACTGACTTGAATGAAAGAATGAATGAATTAATTATTAATGAATAATTAATTAATTAATTAATGAAAAACAAAAACTGTAATCACGATGAGAAATAAGAAGGGGAAAAAACCTGGGAAATGAATGAAGTCAGTAAATGGCATTGACGGGAGGGTACATGTGGCGACCTGGCGGAGTGGCGGGGCGTGTGTGAGAAATGGTCGGTATTCTCTGCAGGGGCCGCGGGCGAGGAAGCAAGGTGGCGATGCCTGGAACTATGACAGGAAACATCTGGATGATAAAGAGAGACAGAGAGAGAGAGAGAGAGAGAGAGAGAGAGAGAGAGGAAGCTAGATAAAGACTGAAATAGTTTCCAAAAACAGATTGAGAGGAGACAGATTATGTACTGTTTCAATCCACTACATCAGGGGTGGGCAACTTTGACGATGGAGAGGGCCACTATATTTCCATATTTCCACTATATTTCCACACTCACTCCCTAGGGCCATATATTACTGTCGTAGCAAAAAATAGCCGATCTACAAGCTCAAAACGCGTCGCGCTGCGACACGTTTTGAGCTTGTAGATCGGCTATTTTTGCTATGTTCGAATTGGAATCCTGAAAATTTACATTTTTATGTAATTTCAAATGCCTTTAATTATACGTGTGTTGAGCATTGAGCCACTAATTTAGACTGAAGTAATTAAAGCAGGTCATGTTTGCATGTTGTGGAATTGTAAACATGCTGAAAACCAATATTATATCAGTATTCTGATATTAACCTGAGGGCCACATTAAGTGAAGGTGGGGGCCGCATGTGGCCCCCGGGCCGCCAGTTGCCCACCCCTGCACTACATCATTCATAATGCCGTGCTCCTGCTCCTTAAAGTGGAAAAATGGGTATATAGTTTATTTTGTTATTGGCCTAAAATATTGTCATTCATGAATGCACTTGCTGACCGGCTGTCATCATTAAGCAATTCTTTTTTTTAATAGGGGTGTTCCTACCATTTACATAAGGCAAGATTTTCACATGTTCATTAGTAGTTACTGCGAGAGTGAGGTCTATAGCCAACACCGACTCGGGTTTCCTGGATCGCTGCCCTCCACATTTTCCTATCCAACATCAGGTTCCTGAGTTCTGCAGCGCCGCAGCACGTCTACATATTGGTACGCCTCTTTCCCCTCCTGGCTTTGTCCTGGGTTGGCTCCCATAGAGTCAATGTACTTGCCTCAAGTTCTGGGTGCCTGACGCAGTGCCCCGCCAGCCTCATCCTTCTCTCTCTGACCTTGTCCGTGACCCGTGGTCCCCATAGAGGTCCACATTTCTGGTGCGGTCCGTCCATGTGACACCTAGTGCCATTCGTAGGATTTTTGTATAGGCTCCTTCCAGAGCTTTTCCCTGTACTGTGAGGGTCCATGTCTCGGCCCCATACAGCAGTACTGACTCCACTGTAGCAGATCCCTGTTCAGTTGAGGCAGTCCAGGCCCCGAGGTACTTGAAAACTTGGGGGTTTTCATGATTCTGAATCCATTCCAAGCATTCGTTTTGGAAAAAAAAAACTCCTTGGGCTAGAAACGACCATAGCCACTTGCCCAAATATGCCACAACATTTGCGTCAGCACATTTGTGATGACGGCTATGGCCGTTTTTAGCCCAAGGAGTGTTTTTTGTGCAAAAGAATGCTTGGAATTGATTCAGAATCATGAAAACCCCCTATAGTTTGACATGTCACATGCTACTTAAAGGATGATTGATCCCGGCAGCATGTTGGCCGAAAACCAAATATGATTAATATTATGTATCATTTATAGATTTTTTACCAGTTTTTGTACCATTGCTGTCATGGCTGTACCTTTGTTCTAGACTAGAGCTACATGATAATGGCAAAAGGCATGATTACCTTTCGATCACGTAATCACAACAAAACAGTAGGTTACGAAAGGTAACCTCGGGTTCTTTGACTATGCGGCTTCGGCTCTAAACAATTAACCAAACCGAATACTGAATGCGTTTTTGCCACTATTCGGGTGAATAGTTTTGGTGGGTGAATATTCTGTGCATGATTCCCTATACATAGAACGTACCAGAAAAGTTACCTATAGCCACCTATAGCCTTTCTTATATATATATATATATATATATATATATATATATATATCTATGGAGCCTCCCCTCCAGCTGGGGAGGTAACGCGTGGGGACTGTTTATTGTACAGTATGTGCCAGCCTGATATGACCTGCAATATGTACATTATGTATAGCTCCTGTCTAGCGTGTGTGAAAAAAGTGTGATAGGAATCTGTTGGCTTCTTCTTCTCTGCATAAGCTGCAGTGGTGTGCACCAGTCCTATAATGTTGTGTGTGTGTGTGTGTGTGTTGTGTACACGCACGCACGCACGCACCCACGCACACACGCACGCACGCACGCACGCACGCACCCACGCATGCACGCACGCACGCACGCACGCACGCACGCACGCTCACACAGAGGCATGAGGGCAGTGTGTTGGCACAAGTTGTACAAAGCACGCACACACATACGCAGCAAAACAAACAGCTTTCTTTTCACTCTTCTTTTTTTCACTCTTCCTCACTTGAACAACTACCTGGGGAGATGTGCCTGCGACACGCCTGACGCATCGAGATGCACGCCTGACGCACACGAAGCGACCAGACGCTTTTAACCAGAGACGGTCAGGCCGTGTTGCCCGGCGGACTCTTCCTGTGGCTTCGGAACGAAGGCTTCCTGCTTTAAGACAAAAGGTAGTGGACCCCCACTGGGGACCCCCGAGTCCTTTCATCACTGATTAGAAAGAGGAAACGTAGCGTAGGGGATACATATATATATATATATATATATATATATATATACATACACACACACATATCCCTGACTCACTGACTTTCGGTGCAGGACAAGTGTGGGAATGTCGCGCTTTAATATCACACACAACAACACAGAAATGTAACTCATAGGCACGCACGCACGCACACACACACGCACACACACGCAAACATTGGCATGCTTTCTTCCTATTCCTGCTGATAAGGAGCCGTGATGTGCGTAGATCTCAGTACCTATAGGGGGAACCCGGCAGGAAACGTGGCGAAGAGAGAGAGAGAGATAACCTTACGATCGAGGTCACATGTACAGCCCGAGATGTTTTTGTTTTGAGTCTCGGTTCAAGGGTTCAAGGTTCAAGGTCATACTTTATTGTTACATCTTGTGTACAGGTATACATGAGAGTACAACGTATTTTTGTTTTGGCTTCCTTATAGACAATGCAGCAGCATAGATGGCGACGTATAGCAGCGTAACATTCAAAACAACAAAATACGCCAGAAAGCACGGCAAACAAAGAGTAAAGAGTGCAAAGAAAGAGCAATGAAAGAGTTAAAACAATAGTAACATTATGTACATGTGCATGTTTTAACAATAGTAACATATGTAGGCTACATGTGCTTGTTTTAACAATAGTAACATATGTACATGTGCATGTTTTAACAATAGTAACATATGTACATGTGCATGTTTTAACAATAGTAACATATGTACATGTGCATGTTTTCCCAGTAGCAAAGTCAGGTGAACAATTTTGTGAATTTTGTGTCAACTTAGTTTTCTTTCCTCATGTTCGGAAAATAAATAAATACATGAAATGAAATGAACAACTTCACAGTAGGTTATCTTCCATATACAACACAGTTTAGTTTAAGAAGGTGCAATTTGAGGCAATGTTCCACAATTCAATTAGTTTAGAAAGGTGCAATTTGAGCATGATAGTGCGAGAGGAGGGCGGGGGTGGCTAGCGTTTCGCTCTGTTTCGGTAGTACTGTATGTGCGTGGGTCATAGCGATATGGGTTTCTCTCTGGTTCGGTAGTATGTGCGTGGGTCATAGCGATATGGGTTTCTCTCTGGTTTGGTAGTACTGTATGTGCGACGCGTGGGTCCTCATAGCAGCGACGTAGAGTCTGTGGGGGCCACGGGGCCATGGCCCCCATGAAGAATCCTAGGGCCCCTTTCGGCCCCCATGAAGATTTTCGTGGACATTTTACATTACATATTTTCTGGGAATTCCGAACATTTTGGACCTCTCCGCCGGCAATCTGAGAATCCCATCGTCAAATATTCGGGAAAACAGCGCCTCCCCTGTTGTTCCTCAGGCAACAGTCCGTCTTGAGAGACACCGGCCGTCCAAGAGGTGTTAAAAAGTGCTAATCGGGTTTCTTTTGTAGTTGTTCTTGAGGCGTGACATAAAGGGCGCGTTCGGAAATACCACACCGGAGCACACTCGCCTATTAGTTTGCATTGCACAGTGGGCTCAGTGCGCTATTTCCGAACGCGCCCAATAACACTGATCAAGAATTCACCAAAGAGACCTAACCACAGACTAGTGAGACTACACACTGACTCGAGAAAAGACCCATATCGTCCAAAATAGGCTGATCAGTCGCTGTCTGTGTATAGGCTAATTCATTGGTAAAAGTATGCTAAAGAACTCATTTTTAGACCATTTGGGAAATAAATAAATCCGCGACAGTCCCCCCAACGCAATTCTGTAGCCTACCCAAAGGTAAAACGCACCCGCCGCGTATGATCTCTCTCTCTCTCTCTCTCTCCCTCCGTATCTCTCTATATATCTCCCTCTCTCTCTCTCTCTCTCTCTCTCTCTCTCTCTCTCATAATAATAATAATATAGTCCTGAAAGTCCTCACCTTGGCTTGGACATTGGCCTATAGAAGCTGCTTTAAAAGTACCAGCGAAAACAACTTATTTTTTCCGCGCTGCGGCGGGGGGGGGGGGGGGGGGGGGGTGCGGGGAGGCGGGGCTGGGGGGGGGGGGGGGGGGCCTTGAGGATTGATCAAACTCTTCGGCTCTGCCTCATAGGATATGTCGTAGAATATGTTCGGAATCTGGACGCAGGTCATTCCACTACAAAGCTCCATCGGACCGGAACAACCTTCCGCCTTCACTCAGATCAATTACCTCTCTTGGCCGTTTCAAGACTTCCCTGTATTCACATGATCTCCAAACAACCTGTTCATGCTTCTAACACTGCTTGCACACAAGTTTACCTCTAACGTTGACACAGGTCATAGACTATAGTACTGTTTTCTCCATTATTTCCATATGTAATTGAGTCAGGGGGGGTCAGGGGTGTGGTGGGGGTGGGTGAAGGGGTCCAAGCTAACTGTACCTAGTGTATGTGTACAGTATGTCCTGTGTATTTGTACTGTATGTTATATGTTGCTCCTATGTGTCTTTAGTACTGTGTATGTACTTGCACTGCTGTAATGTTGTCATTGTATGTATAGGACCCCCTCTAAAACGAGATGCGGCATCTCAAGAGGCCATATACTCTCAATAACATTCTGACAAATTCTGTCACCATTTATATTCTCAACAAGTATAGAGAGATTGCACGTATACACAACTTTGCTTTAATCCACTCGCACTCGCTTGTACAGAGCAGTGGTTTTCAACGCCTTTCATATCAAGGCTCATTATTCATTCAGCATTTTGAGCCTCGGACCTCCGTTTGATGACATTTAGCCTCGCAGACCAAAAACTAAAGAATATTTTGTTATCGTTGGATAAGGTTTTACCCACAATTCCGTGCTGTATGTTGTGTATATGAGAGATAATGGGCATAAAAATGACAATTCTTCTACATTCTCTAATCATGTATAAATTATGCAGATGTTTAACTTTTTTTTTTACTCTTGAGAAAATGAAAATGTATAACCTGCAACACGGGCGATTTGTAACCCGCAGCACGGGCGATTTGTAACCCGCAGCACAGGCGATTTGTAACCCGCAGCATGGGCGATTTGTAACCCGCAGCATGGGCGATTTGTAACCCGCAGCACAGGTGATTTGTAACCCGCAGCGTGACGCGTCGTGAGCTTGTAGATCTGCTATTTTCAGCAGGCAACTAATTGTAAAATGACTTATACTGGATCTCTTCTAGTCCCTTCCTAACATTTTTGTCCAGTTTTTATTTGTTGACGAAATTGTCAGTATATTTAGTCTTAGTTTTAGTGATCATAGCTTAGTTTTTATTTCGTTTCCGGTTTAGTTTTTGTCAGTGGCAAAAAGTTAGTCGACGAACATTTTTCGTCTCAGTTTTAGTCGACAAAATCCACACTGGTTCGAGCATAACACAGCAGAAGGGCAGTCTGGGGCACTGATAAGTGCTATTGTTCTGAGTCTGCTATTGTTCTAGTGTACAAATACAATACAAGCGGGGGAGCGTTCCAGCGATATGCCCTTAAAAGGACAGACGGGGGAAACCCCTCCCCTCGCCAGAGTCATCATGTCTTCTGACTGACGTCTCCATCCATTTGTTTATGTTTGACAACGTCCGTTATTATGTCTGCGCTTGACCCCCGTGACCTCTCCTCCACCTCCACCAAAGCACCTGGGCGACCTCCAGGTTTCCGCTGGCCTCCGGACTGACCGGCCGACAGGATGCTGCACGCACGCACACACTCATGCACACCACACATGCTCTTCAGACTCCATAGAGGATGTCCCTGATACACGCACACACACATGAGCACACGCACAAGCGCGCGCACACACACACACGCACATGCACGCATGCACACGCACAAGCATGCACACACACATGTCACAGACACACACAAGGACATAAAAAGAAGAATCGCTTTATAGACTGACCCTGTGTGTTGGTCAACTTGGCCCTGTTTGGTTTATATCAGGTGTTTTATGAGACAATCTAAAATCCCCCTATGGGGATTACAAATAAAGTGCAAATAAAGAGTACATGAACCGGCCCAGGCCGTAGCGTAACGGTCTGGGCACCGGACTGGTAATCCAGTCGCAGTGTGCCGCGGGTTCGACTCCCGGACCCGACACGGCCTTTACTGCATGTCATCCCCCCATCTCTCTCCCGTTTCCTGTCAGCCTACTGTCTGTCCCTTCAAAAATCAATAAAAGGCGTAAGCCGCAAAAAAAAAAAAAAAAAAAAAAAAGAGTACATGAACCCGTGCATTTGCGCCCTCTACCGATATCGACGTCAGACTTCTGTGCTCTATGCCGCAGGGACTTACCCCCCCAATCCAACCCTTGATGCTAACTGCCAATTAAGCAGGGAGGCATTGGATCCCATTTTTTCTTATAATATGACCCGGCCGGGGGTTTCGAACTCCCGACTCAGGGAGTCTCAGGACGGACACTCTAACCATAAATGGGATGAGGAGAGTGTACTGAGAAAACAGTTGCGCCTTTCTTCGTCCTTTTGTTTTCAAACTTGACTATACGGTAGCGGTGGTCTCAAAAACATAGGGGAAACTTTGACAGAAAAAGACTCGCTCACTGTATAAAAAATAAGGAAAGCTCCTTAGACCGAGACTTAAGAAAACACTTTTTCCTTTTATTTTATCATGCTCATAAAGTGCTCTGTGCTCAAAGTGCAATTGAAAAGCAAACGTTTCGGTCCTAAGACCTTCGTCAGAGTTTTCCTTCTTTTTTAATACGGTGAGCGAGTCTTTTTCTGTCAACGTTTCCCCCATGAGGAGAGTGTAGATATCCGAAATGGGAGAAGACCTTGACAAGAGGCGGCGGTCCGTAGCCCGTAGTGGAGTCAGTACTAGTGCTGCTGTCCATATAGTACTGTACTAGTGCCCCCACCCCACCCCGGCCACTGATATGGCCTCATTTGGCCAGACTGATCGTTGCTATGTCCGGTCTTGACACTGGGCCAGTGTTGTTTTTGGCAGCAAGTTTTGATTTTAGCTTTAGTCATAGGCTCCATGCATCTTGCGCCACCCTTATCCCTTATCCCTGAACTTATTTGCCATTTTTTACTATTTTGAAAATCATTTTAAAATAGTTCAACTAGCCGATCTACATCTACACGTTGTGAGCTTGTAGATCAGCTATTTTAACTATTTTAAAAGGTTTTTTAAATAGTAAGAAATGGCAAATAAGTTCAGGGATAAGGGTTAAGGGGTGGCGCAAGATATAGCCCATAGTCTCTTTAATAGTTTTCATTTGGTTTTAGTCACATTTTAGTCACCTGGAATGTTTTAGTGTTAGTCTAGTTTTAGTCGACTAAATATCATAAAATTCGACTAAATCTACAGTTGATTTAGTGAAATAAAATATATTTTGGTGGGACTCGATGCCATTGTATAATGACTGTTTTTACACTTTTTACACACTTGTGAGCTTGTTGATCGGCTATTTTCAGCATGCAACCAAGTGTAAAATGACTTATCTCTTGTCCACTTGTCCCTTCCTAACGTTTTAGTCTAGTTTTTATTTATATACTAACTTAATTATACTAAGTTATACTGACTAATATATTTAGTCTTGGTTTTAGTCATCATAGCTTAGTCGTCTTAGTTTTAGTCGACAAAATCAACACTGGTCCAGTCAGGTTTCTGTCTATTCATGTCTGCTGGTTTTGATGATGCGTGTTTGTTTATAGGGTTTACATTGTAACAGCGATGCGTATCACGATACAGGGTTGACCATACGATACACATGGACGATATTGGTTCATAATGGAGATACGATACGATTCAATTATTTAAAATCGATACAGTAACTATTTAGCAAATACATTAAATATGTGTGAAACTTAGTGTGGTTTTCTTAAGGGAAATATTTATTATTATGGAAATAAACACAGTGATTCTCTGGCAAATAGATGAACATTGTATTTGAACACATTATGGACGAACCCACGCCTTGACATGAACACAGAGAATACACACATTTATGCGTAGAACAAATGTAGCGAAATTGAATGGAAAAGTAATTCAACCCATCTTCATTTTTTTCTTCTATTCTTACAATTGTTAAATACAATGCACAAACACTTAGTATTGATACAAATGTATTTAGTGTGAATGTCTTTTAGATGCACTCAGCCCTGGAAGGAACAACTATCACAGTTTGGTAAAAGTCTGACTGAACGTGGTCATTCTCTATTTGTATTATATTATTTGTTGAGACCCACTGAGTCCTATACTGGTGTGTATACACATATTGGCCACTAGATGGCGTCTTCTCTCCACTGCTGAAACTGCTCTGCCTATCAGTTCAATCCAATTCAATTCAAAGGAGTTTTTTTGGCATGAGCAAACATTGCCAAAGCAAGTGTCACAATGTAATAAACAGTTTGGAAATGGGAAATGTATATGCAGTTGGAGGGTCTTTGCCAATATTCAAGAAACATCTAAAGAAATATCTTATTTCTTCCTCTCTGTAGATGTAGTTCGTTGTTGTATTGTTTATTTCCCCTTTTTGCGCAGTCTGTGTGTTTTTATTTCTTTATTGCACAGCTGCTCCCTTTACCAATTTGTAGTCTTTTGTATTGTTCTTAATGAACTTTTAATCTGCTTAATCAATTACCTCTTCCATACAGGAAAGGATTCCAAATAAGCCAGCTGGCTTCTTCCTTTCCTTGCATTGTATTTTTGTTCTTTGATATGTATTATCTATATGTATTATATGTGTTATTGTTCAAACAGAGAAGCTATATGTCACATTGTGTGACTCGTTACATGCTATATTATATACAGGGTATAAAGATTTTTTTAAACGAATATAGCACCAATCTTTTGCAGTCACTTTGGGACAAATGGCAGCATTTTTAGTAGTATACAAAAATCAGGGCACTCTTATCATCGTACTACGTAATCCATTCATTGTCAATGGGGATATAGTCTTTCTGTAGGACAAAAATTGCCGATTTGCTGGTCCACTTAGGACTCACTAGTCACTTACACGCAAGACACACTTGTGTCCTGTGTCTTCTGTGTGCTATGGCCGCCTCAATGCATTTCCAATGCGAGTTACATGGTTTCATGACAAAACATTGTTGCATGCGGCTGTCTTCTGCCATGCAACAATGTTGCATTGCAAACAAAACAAAAGTGGAATGAAATATTTATATTACTACAGATACGATACGATACGATACAACTTTATTGTCAGCTTGCACTGAATTTTGTTTTGCGTCCATGACGTCACCGTTCAAGATACAGACAAGACAGACACAATACATTACAAAAAGATACATTGCAGGACACAAATCACAGGAACAAGAACATATCCTCTGGTTTACCGATTTTGGTTTAAAAACAGGTGGTACTTCAGTATAAAAAGGTTGGGAACCAATTGTGTAACTAAGTGCATTTACTTAAGTACTGTACCGTACTTGATTACACTTTTGAGGTATTTGTACTTTACTTGAGTATTTCCGACCAACATCCAATACTTTTACTCCACTACATGTATTTTACAGCTTTAGTTTGGCTACTAGTTACTTTGTAGATGTGGTTTATTATTATACAAAACATATAGGCTACATCAGGGGTGCCCACGCTTTTTTGACTTGAGAGCTACTTTAAAAATGACCAGCTCAACAAGATCTACCCACCGAATACCATTGCTGAAAATAGTCATGGAATAGGTAGCGTTTTTTGTATTTAATTTGTAATGCTACCGACGTTTATGCACAGCAACACTATTGAAACTATAAGATTGTGCATTGTGGGTTTGAGGGGGTGCATACTTAGTTTAGACTTTAGACTAGTCATTGGTTAGACATGGGTTAAAAATTAATTTAATTCAAGTGGCAGATGCAAAAAATATATTTGTTTTAAATATTCTTTAGGGGCAATGCGATCTACCTGCACAGCCTTTGTGATCTACTGGTAGATCGCGATATACCTTTTGGGCACCCCTGGGCTACATTAACCACTTCAGCCCTATACACATTTCAGCCACATTTGTAGATCTGCTATTTTCTAAAGATTTGTATACATTTGCCAACTTGAAATGAGACATTCATGTGTCAAATTGGGGAAATAAAAAAGGCCTCGAACCAATGTCCTTTTATTCTCCACATGTCGTCTCTCTCACTGTAACTGTTTCTCTGCCAACCGTCCTGCATGTTCTGATGAATTGAACATGGGCGACCCCAACGTAAACAAGCCATTGTGCTTCTCTGGGTTTATCCTCTTAGCAGACCTTGTATTGAACTTGTGATTTTCCTCAAACTGCGCTTTTTACTCTACAAACTGTACGACGCCCTGAGGGCGAGAAGCGTGCACGCATCCGCCTGGGTGACGGCATGCAGACTGCTGGCCGAGCACTGAGGCGCTTTGGCATGGGGGGTTCAGATCAACATATGGAATGAATTCTATACTGGCCATATATGGAGCGTGTCTTGAGTGTACAGCGTTTGATGAGGTCAGATCAAAATATGGAATGTCAGAACAGGTCAGCTCCATATATGGAGATCTAAGGGTTTGAGGACCACATATGGAGGCATGATGTCACGAGGCGTGACCATATATGGAGGTATGGGGTGACTACAGTAACTAACTGACGGACGGGAGATGCATGGTTTTCATACTAGTAAATGCGACGTACAGTCGCAACAATTATCAATAAATCAATCAATCAATCAATCTCAGAGCATGGTTCTCAAAGTGGCATCCCGGGACGGGTCCTAAATGGACCCAAAACAAATGGAACCAAATGGACCCGTCGCATGTGTGTGCGTGTGTGTGTGTGTGTGTGTGTGTGTGTCTCTCTCTTCCTCTGTAGGGGCCATGAGGACATGCAGCATTCTGCCCCAGCCCTCCCCTCCTCCCCCCTCCCATTCTGGGGCGGCGGTGGCTCAGGGGTAGAGTGGCTGGATGGTAACCGCAAGGTTCCCGGTTCGATCCCTGTGGGCTCCCCCAGAGTTAGTGTCGAAGTGTCCTTGAGCAAGACACTGAACCCCTAATTGCTCCCGATGTACTGGTTGGTGCCTTGCATTGGTTTCCGCCGCTATCAGTGTATGAATCTGTGTGTGAATGGGTGAATGTAATGCACAATCAATGTAAAGCGCCTTGGATAAAGGCTCTATATAAATGCACCATTTATTTTATTTTTATTGCCCCTGCCCCCCCCCCCCCTGCTCCCATTCTGCCCCAGCCTCCCACTCCCTGACACCCCCATTCTGCCCGAGCCCCCCCTCCCCTCTCATCCCCCCACCCCCCTTCCCATTCTGCCCCCCCTCCCTCCCCGGAACCTCCTTAGCTCCTGATAATTCCTTCGTATATATTCTTTTCTCCTTCCCCCACCCCTCTGACACCCCCCCTCTCCTAACACCCACCGCATCGCATTACCCAATTCTCCCAAATCAGCTTCTTTCCACAAGTATCACGCACGCACGCACGCACGCACGCACGCACGCACGCACGCACGCACGCACGCACGCACGCACTCACAAACACACACGCACGGTTGTAATCCCCTCCCCCCTGCGTGTCTCCAGTCCCATTGAGAGCCATTAGCATACAGATGTTGTCCTGAAAAGGGAAAGCCGGCTGGGGTTCATCACAAAAGGCCCTCAGGAGGAGGGGGGAGGGGTTTAGGGAGTGGGCGTGGCCTAGCGGGGGAGGGGAGGGGAGGGGAGGAAGGGTGCAGAAGGTTGGGCCTTGTGGCCTTTTAGTTACACACACCAGGGTTGCCAAGTCTGTTTATTTGCCACAACTTTTCCTTTTAATAGTAAATACCCATTGGTTTGGGGGAGTGTGAATCACATTGAGTGACACAATGGCTCTGGTGTCTGTGCTATAGCCCTGGCTTAAATAAATGACCAAAACATTCATTTTTATAGACATCCATAGTATTTAGAATGATAACATACATGCCTCAAATCTTTTTGTCTTCTTCTTAGATAGAACAGTGCCCGTTGGGGGTTGATCAGGTGTGCTCTATTGGCTAATAAAGGGCGTGCATCATTGTGATGCCCATATATGGAGTTCTTTGTCAGGCATGCCCAAATATGGAGTCTATATTATGCAGATGTAAGAACATATTTTGATGTCGGAACAGGCCAGCTCCATATATGGAGCCTGCAGGGCAGGGGCTGTGTCCATAGCCCGGGCAGGGGCCGTGTCCAGAGCCCGGGCAGAGGGCCTTTTGGGGTGGTTCTGGACAACCGTGGGTCCGACCGACTCGACACCGGACACTGCACTCCCTGCGGTGTGGGTGGAACGTGTGTCGAATTTGAAGTCAGTGGCGCGAACGGTTCTCGAGTTACGTGGATTACAGACATATACACACAGACAGACAGAGACTTGCGGTGCATAGATATCGTCATATAATATTATTGGGTATATTTTGGCTTGTTTTTCGAGGAAAGATTTGGGTTATTTCTTTCGCAAAGGTTGGCAACATTGGTACACAATCTGGATTACGCACGCACGCACCATAGACTGTAAGGCGCGCACACACACACACACACACACACACACACACACACACACACACACACACACACACGACAACGACATGATGACACACACTCACACAGACCCTATAGGGTCCCCAACTTCTGCTCCAGTCAGTGTGTGAATGGGTGTGCACCCATCGGTGTGTATGTGTGTGTGTGTGTGTGTGTGTGTGTGTGTGTGTGTGTGTGTGTGTGTGTGTGTGTGCATGCGTGCGTGCGTGCGTACGCACCACCATGGTCCATTGTGTGGAGGGAGTGTCTTTGTTTGAGCATCTGTTGCCCAAACATTCCCATCAAAGTGTGGCTCGCACTAAATTAGTCTGTTCAGACAAGTTGCAACAAAAACACCCTCGTCTTCCCACAGAGCGCGCACACACACACACACACACACACACACACACACACACACACACACACACACACACACACACACACACACACACACACACACATACACACTGAACCACGGTGCATTAGAGTTGTAAAGTAACACCAATGGGACATTAATGCCAGCAATGAACAAACCTTATATTCTGTCAACTTGGAGTTTTCAAATAATTTCGTTATATAAAAGTCTGGGACTCAAAATGTATTTGGGTAAAAGTGCAAAGGTATTTTGGCATCAAAATGTATACTTAAATCACCAACATTAAAAAATATAAAAAATATGTCCCATTTCATGTCCCGTTTTCAAATGTTTGAAAAGTCTTTTGAAAATAGCAGATTTCCGGCTATTTTCAAGTTAATGAATTATTTTGAAATAGGCCTAGTTAATTAAAATCTACAAAGTAACTATTAGTAGCAAAAGGTTTCAAACGAATGTAGTGGAGTAAAAGTACAATATTTGCCTCTGGAGATGTGCAAGTAAAAAGTATAAATACTCAAGTAAAGTACAAATACCTCAACATTGTACTTAAGTAAATGTACTTAGTTACTTCACACCACTGGGTGTTTTACTATTATGTAACCATACAAGGTTTTAATAGAAAATGCATCGTCATATAGGTGGAATAAAAAGACGGTGGATTCACCATGATACATTTTTACAGTTAAATCTGACATTCAGGCATGTTGTCATCATGCTTGTTGTTGTTGTTGGCTTCTTTTGTTGTGTTTTATCTGCCGGTGGGCTTGGTGTGCATGCCTGTGCCTTGTTACGGTTCACCTGAACCACCCTGGGGGACGAATAAAGCCTCAGCCCCTGATAAGTAGTAGAGATGTGTCTTAACATTTTGACCTGAGATCAGATTCTAAAAATGTCTTCTACATCCTGACAGTTTTCTGAAAAAGCTATGTTTCTATGTCAGTCGTTCTTCGATTTTTCAAAAATAGCAGACCTACAAGCTCGTAGCACGCCACTCGCTATGAGCTTTTAGATCTGCTATTTTTCAATAGCTAAAGCATAGCATAATGCTAGCACCAAAAGGGGTTCCCGTCCAAAATGGGTTAATTGTTATCTCATCATCTGTCATCTTATCTTAAAGATAAAGACCCCCCCCAGGAGGCCGCCGATCTCAGCAAGTGTGTGACTTAAAAGCGGCCATTCTTTAAAGGGAGGGTAAGTGGTATTGTTTGGTCAAAACAAAACGTTTTAAGGTTAAATTACTATATTGTGATAGTAATCATTGCTGTAGAGAGTGTTTGTTCAGTAACAGAGGTCTCTCCGTCTCTCCTGCTCAGAGAATACATTGATCAGGTATAGGTGACAACATTTCAGCCGATGAGGAGAAAGTATACTAAAAAAAGTAGCCATTTTAATTCCACTTGTTTAATCTGTATAACCTGACCGAGTTCTCTATCCCGATTGGATGAAATTGTTATCCCGACCTGAAAATGCATGTTATGTTTAATAATAAAGCTGGAGACTCCTGTTACTGAACACACACTCTATAGCAATGATTACTGTTACAATATAGAGCTATTTAACACTGTTACTGAACAAACACTCTATAGCAATGATTACTGTTACAATATAGAGCTATTTAACACTGTTACTGAACACACACTAGTCTATAGCAATGATTACTGTTACAATATAGAGCTATTTAACACTTATTTTAACCAAAGAAAATCACTTACCCTACCTTTTAAGATAAAGGTTAACCCCCCCCCCAAAAAAACAACACCTATACTTCTATACCTTTCCTTTCTTTTTATGGAAACTAAAACTAATTTCACAGTTTTTTCACCTGTAAACCTGTGATCTGACGATTCATTGTATTCTGAAGCATCTCAATGATTTTAGCCATGACAAAAATAACTATGAAAATAAAAAAACTAGCTTCAGTATATTTTCCAAAGACATTTCTTTTATTTTGAACCAAATATCGACAAATATATTATTAGACAACTGGGCTATATCCACGTAAACCCATGGAATGTAAACATAAACAGTCAATGCACTTAAATTATAATATAGAAATCAAAAAGCAAAATATCAAAACATCACAATATAGTTTTCACTTTGAAAAAAAAAGAAAACACAAAATAAATAAGTTTTAAGTTAACAAACGTTATTATAAAAAAAAGGCTTGCTGAACGGCTTTGTGTTCAGGAAAACGATAAGCAACAGCAACAGCAGTATCTCTGGCACGCGCATACACACACACACACACACACACACACGCACACAAGTTTACACAGCTTCAGTGTTAATGTAACTGACAAAGAGTTACAAATGGATAACTTAACACAATGCAAAAGAAGAAACATAATACAGCAGATTACAAATTTGTGAGCCTGATTTCACATGACGTATAACGTGACAGCCCCCCCCCCCCTCCACAACCGAGTTAGTTAGCTTGCTTGCTAGCTAGCGTGCAACAACAAGCTCTTCTTCCCACAAACTCGTTGTCTTCAAGGTGATGGAAATCAGGTTTTACACAAAATCAACCCCATTTTCTAGATTTTGTTCAGTCTTTCAGCCCGTATTTCCTTCATATCTCTGAGAGTGAGAGAGCATTCCTGGATTACTGGATATGTCTAAACCAATAGTGGACACAGAACTTCAGAAAGCCCAGACACATGTTGTATAGTATAGGCTACACTGAATCTGATATGCAACGTGGCTACCAGTACGCATTTCTGATATCAATAAGTGGGGATTTTAATATAGATTTTTCTATTGTACGCCAGTAAGAAAGAAATAGTTGTACAAAAACGTAATACCTTTCTCCTCCCTTCAGGGTGAATATTATAAAGCAGACTGTAGGGCAATACTGTAGGTAAAGCACATTTCTGCCTGCATCGTAAAAAAAAGTAAATGCATAATACACAATCATCAACAATGTCTGTCAGTGACAACAAATACGAACAAGAAATAAATAAATCTAAGGAAGGTGTTAAGCTATGGCAGTAATAATAATAACAACAACAGTAATAATAATTAAAAAACAATAGCATTAACAACAACACTGTATTAGCTAGAGGCTATAGGCGTCGACAGTGATATTAAGGTTAGGAATGATCAACTTTGGTAACTAGACAGAGGCAACGGGTACACGCGATCGATGACTCGGTGACAGTCCGTGTGACCGCTTGCCTCTCGTGCTAATGATTCGTTAGTTCCGTCTGTGTGGCCGTAAACGTGACTGGAGTATATATAGCGTTGTCCTGTGTAGCCATAATAAATAGGCTAATATACAGGAAGAAATGTGCTATCAGCAATGCTCAAATAGTCTTAATTTATTACAAAAGAGAGAGCACGCCGTTTCCAGAATCACTAACCAGTGTCTATCACACCAGACGTACAGTACACACAGGGCAAACAAAACAAAAAAACATTTATCTTTCAAAAAGGAGGGCACAGACAAATCCTCAAACTGAACTTCCCGTGCACTTAAACAGAAAAGGAGAAGAATCGTCTATAAAAACGGGTATACAACAGTATACATCACTTATAACGGCATCGAAAACAACAGACAATAAAATAAAATAAAAAATAGTTCAAAAAGTCGGCTTAAATTTGACAAACTCTGAGCAGCGCTACTACTGCTTGGATGAAGAAATGCAATATGCACAAAGTAAGGTATACGTTTCACCAGGCTGGACTTAACCAGGAGGTCAAAGTCAACTTGTTTTAACACGCTGAGGACAATATCTCAACTATAGGCTACTACAAAAGTTACAGGGCGAGTCACACGACGAGAAGGCCACAAGTGGAACTCAAGCCTGTGACGTGTATGAATAGGCCTTGACCCGCTGTTATACAAACGTTTGTCGAAAACCGCTCGCCCTTGGCCCCCTGTTGCAAATCAGGTCCCGTAGTAACAAGTTTAAAAGCGTCGTATACGGCCCGCCGTCGCGTGGCTAGTCGTCCGAGACGGACAGGCTGCTGAAGATGGGCAGACGACGGCCCTCGAAGTTGGGCGACTCCGAGCCTCCGGAGCTGAGGGAGGAGGAGGAGGAGGTGTAGCCTTCCTCCTCGGACAGGGAGTCGGCCGAGGAGCAGCGCTGCAGGCCGCTCTGCAGGCCGCTCAGGGACAGCGGCAGGAGCTGCTGCTGGTTTCGGATGATGTGGTGGAGGCCGGGGGGGCTGGAGAGGCGGGTCGTCGTGGCGGCTGCGAACGCGGGGAACTTGAGGTCGGCGGCGGCGTAGTCGGCAGCGGCGTAGAAGCAGGGGTCTTTGGCCAGGTCGACCGGGAGGAGGCTGGAGGAGGAGGAGGAGGAGAAGAAGGGGTACGGGCAGTGCCTCAGCACCCCGGGCTCCGGGAGGAACAGCCCCGGCGAGAGAAGTTCAGGGCTTCCCTCCTCCTCCTCCGACGATGATGACGGAGGTGACACGGAGGAGGCGCGGGTGAAGAGGAACGAGGAGGAGTAGCCGGGAGGAGGAGCCTGCTGCGACAACGACTCCCGGACGGGCCGGAATCCTCCTCCTCCTCCTCCGGAGGAGGAGAACAACGCCTGCGGGGACGAGGAGAAGCCGGCGAAGCTGACGCTGTGGCGGAGGAGCGGGGGCCTCGTCGTCTGGGCCTTCGATGGTGTGCCTCCCTCCTCGCCGGGCGAGATGATGTCGTCTGCGTTGCCGTGGATGAAGTGGCAGCGTGCGCCGTACGGGCAGAATCCCGCCGTGTGGAAGGTGCGGCAGGGCTCCGTCTTGTACTTGGGGTGGCGGCTCAGGCCGCGCATCTCGTCGAAGCCGTGCGCAAACTGGCACTTGGCGCCGTACTTGCACGTGCCGCTCTCCTCGTAGGTGCGGCACAGCTCGGTCTTGTAGCGCGTAGACATGGGCGGGGACACGGGCGGCTCCGCCATGGGGGGGAGGGGCTTGGTGACGGCCGAAAAAGAGGAGGAGAGGGAGGCGTTGCTGAGGCTGAGGCCGGGCGGCGGGGAGGGCAGCAGAGAGGCGTGGCGGCCCCCCATGGACGCCGCGTGGCCCTCGATCATGCTGACGGAGCGGTCGACCCGAAACGGGATCCGGTCGAGGGACGAGCACGGCAGCTGGAGCCCCGCCTCCTTGTCCCCCCACCACCGCTGCTGGCCCTCCACGGGGGCCATGCCGAGGCAACCCCAGTGGTGGTCCTCCGAGCCGGAATCACCGCCGCTGTTGCTGTTGAACTTGGAGTTGGGCAGCGTCACGGGGCACAGCGAGTGGCGGCGCTGGAAGCCTGCCACCGCGGCCGCGGCTGTGGCGCTCCTCTGGCGGGTCTGCTGCTGCTGGTAGGACAGGCCATCTGTCTCTGTCGGCTCCAGGCCGCGGAAATTCTGTCACACAAAAGAACACAAGGAGGAGAATGAATGAATGAATGGTGAGCGCTCGGCATTCCTGGAGCACTGGAGCGAGAGAGAGAGAGAGAGAGAGAGAGAGAGAGAGAGAGAGAGAGAGAGAGAGAGAGGCTGACCCGACATGAAAGGAAGGGTCTCCGATGGGCGTCTGGTCCTAGCAGGAGAGCAGATGACTTACAATGGGACGTTTTGTTCCGCGCTAGTGAAAGGCTTGTTGAACTATTGCAGTTTCTTTAATTGACTAGTCGTATAACTTCTAGATTTTCACATTTAATTACACGTTATATATATTGCGTGTGTTTACAACGCAGCGTGAGACGAGGCATAATGCAACCTTTTGACACATTTTAGGCAGCTCATATTGACTACAAGTGACCCTGGTCGACAACCATGAATAGTGAGGAAACTCTTGACAATATTGCATTCACATAAAGCAACTTTTATTCCACTATTATTATTACAAATAGTAATAGTCATTTTGACTATACTGTTATAAGGACTCTTTCTTGTTTCTCACATAGTTAAATCTGTCTGAAGTTGTATCTCTATTCACTTTTGCTTTGTAAGAAACTAAAACATGGTAGTCTTTTATCTTAATTCAACAGTTTGTATTCCAGTCTCCTTCATATGATATGAGCCTCAGCAACACTTAGACCCATTTAGACCTGAGACCAGATTCTACAAGTGTCTTCTAAATCATGACAGTTTTCTGAAATGTCAGTAACAACTATTTCATGTCAAGGACGCTAGAACTCATATGTAATTAGCCGTCGACCCCCATCTGAAAATATGTTGTTCCATGCAGGGACAAATTTAAGTTTAAGTTAACATAATTGCTCTGAAAGAATATACATTCAAAGATTTGCGCCACGTTTTCACGATTAAAAACAATAGCAGATCTACAAGCTCGTAGGATCGCTGCCCTATGAGCTTGTACATCTGCTATTTTTCAATAGCTAAAGTATAACATAATGCCTAAAAACAGTGCTACCTAATCTCTTTATCCATGAATAAAATACATTAAAATAAAAAAGAAGAAAACCGAACCGGACTAATGTAGTTTGGATGGATGGATGGACATGCACACACGCACATGCACACGCGTGCACACACACACACACACACACACACACACACACACACACACACACACACACACACACACACACACACACACACATGTGGACTATAGAAAACATTCTATATTGTCAAAAAAAAGCAAATAAAGACGCATGTCTTCATTTATGTAACTGTCTTAAAGTCAATAGTGTGTTAATA